>NC_133621.1:8689910-9024910 GCF_048593235.1 Sminthopsis crassicaudata | reverse complement strand
TTTTTTGTTTCCAAATAAATATAATACACTATACCTGATTTTTGAGAACATAAGATATAGTGTGAAAAAATACTCAGACGGTACACAAGGAAATTTTTCTTTGTCAAATTGATTGGGATATCTAATTGAATATAGTTTGTTTTGAATCAACACGTCCTCTAGTTGACAGGCCCAAGTGTACACACTGGTGACTGTGACCATCTTCTATGGTTTCGTATGTGTGCTCACTGAGAATCTAGAACTTGGGGCACTTTGATGGGGGCTCAATGTGAGGGCAATTGCAGGTGTGACCAGCAAATCCTTTCATACTACAGTTGTAATATTCTTCTCACCCCAAGAAGTTGGAACTTTCAATAAGAAATCACAATAGCAAGAATCAGAGTACTGAAGAAAGAGTATGAAACGATGTGAAATATGCTGGATTGAGATCAGAAAATCTGGTCCAAATCCTGACTTTTATCCTTACTGCCATGTGTCCATGAGCAAGTTACTTGACCTTATTGTAGTCATCTGTAGAAGAGGAGGTTGGATTGTCTTTGAAGTCAATTCTAGCTTCACATGTCGATTCCAGGAATCATTTCATTATCTGGCAGAGGTCTCCTGATCAGCAATGAAGTCTTTCCTGATTGCCACGATGACTTTCCATTAGAGTTTTGAATCCTTTCATATAAGATCCTTCAGATTCTGCTGTAGTACTTCATAGTGATGCAGAGGGAGTTTTTAGTTCCCGGAGACTTTCATAGTAGAGTGTAAATCTTCCTCCATCCAGTAGAGTCCCATTGTGAACTGCATGTGTGTGGGAGAGAGACCTGGATACCTTTAAAGAAGTTCATCACCACATTGTCCAGCAGATAAGAAAGTTGTTCATCACAAACATGTTTGAACACTAGCTACTAAGTTACTGAGAGTCTGTGATGGAAAAGGAGGAAAGCCCAGTGACAAAATGACCAAGCCATCAGATATATGAGAACATTCTCTCATGATGAGCCCCTAAATTACTTCTATGACATAAAGTCCAAATCTAATTCTGACCCAGTTATTTATGAACAGATGTTTGGAAACATCAGTCAAACACCAAGAAATGAGTTTCTACAATTTCATTAATCACAAACTGCAATGTGAGGAAAAGAATCACTCTGGTGGCTTTTCAGTGATTCATGTGGACATGTGCTGAGGAGCACTACCATGGGCTACTCATTTGAAATGTTCATCCACAAAGAGAAACCGCCCTGGAAAATATCTCTCTGGCATATTAGAGTCAGCTTTACTCTGATTTCTGAGATGAAAATGAAAATTGCCTGCTATATAAAAGAAATGAATAGTTCCGTTTTGCTCATTTTCTACTCTTTTGTGAAACAGACTAAGCAGCAAATATTAGCACATAGGATCGATACATTCAAAGAAAATTGGGTGGGATACTTAACACTACTGGATGACAGTCACAATCTGGCAAGATCATGATTGGCTGCAAGATGAGGCTTAATTGAATAAAATAAAATTTAATAGAGATAAAGGTAAAGTATTCCAATTGATCTTTAAAAAAATCAACTTGGGGCAACTAAGTGGTGCAGTGGATAGAGCGCCAGCCCTAAAGTCAGGAGGACCTGAGTTCAAATCAGACCTCAGACACTTAACACTTCCTAGCTGTGTGACCCTGGGCAAATCACTTAGCCCAAATTGTGTCAGCAAAAAATAATCAACTTGATGGACATAATATGGGGAGGGAGAACTGTGCATCCAAAGAAGCTCTAGGTTTTTTGATTGACTACAAGCTTACCATGAGTCAAAAGCATGATATAGTAAAAGAAAAACGAATTGTTTCAAAGTTGTTTCTTTTTGTTTCATTTAAGTTTACACTGTTCTCCCGGTTCTGATTATTTAACTCTGAATCCGTTCATAAATGATGTCTTCCCAAGATTCCTTGATACTGATCTCTTTGTTATTTCTTACAATATACTTGTGTTCCATCCTATCCATGTACTCTAATAGAGCTGCAATAATTAAGTAGAACTCCCAGAAATTAAAGGCTTCCTAAATCCATTGTCCCCTGTTCTGATCAGAATTGAGACTATTTCATTGTTCTGGGAGCCATGTTTTCGGAAGACCACTGCTGGACACCTTCAACATTCACAGACAGGTGGTCAAGAGAGTAGAAGGCCTTCTGAGGAATAATGAAAGAAATTAGATTGTTTGTCCAAAACCACAAAGACTTGGCAACAGAAGGAAGGCAGGATGGGGTTAGGCACAAGAGAGGTTTTCCAATACCTGAAAGGTATCTAATGGAAAAAGGATGATGACTAGGTTGTAGAGACACTGGAAAAAAATACTGAACTTGAAGGCACCAGATTTAAATTTAAACCTTTTTATGATATTATTTATTGTGTGACTCTTGACAATGATTTGTCAACCTCAGTCTCCCTACCTTGGGCACCTATTATCATGTATAACATTTTATTTTAAAAAATATACTTATTTGAGGAAATACAGAAATAACTCTTTCTATGATGACCATGACTCATTAATAAATTCTCTTACAAATTATTTCTAAATCCAACTGTTCTATTACCTAGACTGACTCTTATATTATCAACATGGATATTATGACAAATTTTGCCAAACATTTTGATGAAATCCAAACATCTATGCTCAAGACTTCCTAATGTCACAGTAGCTTTAATGGTCTGTTCAAAAATTAAATAAAATTAAATAAAGCCATGCCAATTTTTATAAATCTTTTCTAAATTTTCTTTCAACACTCCTTTAATAACTATTAATAGAGCTTTTTCTAGAAATCAGAAATAAGCTCACTGACCTGTCCATGAAAGCTTTATTTTTTCTTGTTTTTGAAAATGAAAATATTTACTCACCTTCATTCCAGCAATGTCTTTCCCATTCTCCAATATTTTAATAGATCACCCAAAATTGAACTAATTGTTCTTGTAGAACCTAAAATGTATTTTTAAAGATCTGATTCTTTGAACTAATTAACTGGCTTAAGATATTCTTTTCCTGTCTCCTCATTGATCTAGTATTTCAACTCAAATTTAAAGAATCAACAAATTTCAAAAGAAGGAAGGAAGGAAGGAAGGAAGGAAGGAAGGAAGGAAGGAAGGAAGGAAGGAAGGAAGGAAGGAAGGAAGGAAGGAAGGAAGGAAGGAAGGAAGGAAGGAAGGAAGGAAAGAAGGAAGGAAAGAAGGAAAGAAGAAAAGAAGGAAGGAAGGAAGGAAGGAAGGAAGGAAGGAAGGAAGGAAGGAAGGAAGGAAGGAAGGAAGGAAGGAAGGAAGGAAGGAAGGAAGGAAGGAAGGAAGGAGAAGGAAGAAGAGGAGGAGGAGTAAAGGGGAGAAAATGAAGGAAGGAGCACAGAAAGGAAAGAGAAGAAGGGAAAGAAGGAAAAAGGAAAGAAAAATGGAAGAAAGGGTGGGAGGGAGGACAAAAATGGAGGGGGGGAAAGAAAATTATATAGCAAGATTTAGGGAATGGGAAAACATTCATGGTAGTAAAAGCTTCTATGTCTGAAATAGCCAAAAATTCTTTAGAAGATATGGAAAAAAATTATCATGACAATGGACTTAATTCAGCAAAACATCTACCTAATTCGACAGTCAATTTCCCCTCCAGGAGGACTATCAGATGTTTTCTGACATATGAAGTTTGGAAACTTAATTTTCTATCCATTTCTTGTTATTACTTTTTTATCCCCCCAAATCCCCAAAGGGGTTTGACTACCATAAAATCAGTAATAAGGCTTTTTATGCTGTGGATGTGGGTGTAATGCACAGCTTAGAAGAGATATTGCTTTCCCTTCGCCCAATGAATAGAACATAGTCTCCTTTTTGTAAAGTTTCAATAGTCATCCCTTTGGTCTTTTGACAAATGATTGCTTTCCATAAAATCTTATTGCATAAAGTCAACGGACCCCTAGATAAAAATTAAACTCAGTACTCTAATAAAATTCAATCTATATTATAAAAAAGAAGAAAAAACATGACTGTTAAAAACAAAAGATTTCAAGTCCGTGTAGTACTTCTTACAGAAGAGGAAAGTTAATGAAGTTAATGAAGAAATTATAGGAAAGGTCAAGTTTCTTTTGAGTAAATGTGTTGTGGTTTAAAACATCCACAAAACAAATTACAGTGTGACATCCTTCTCAAGGAACTGTTTGTGCCTTTGGAAAGTGTGTATGATTTTGGGTGAACATTTGATGTGCCCTTCCCTAAGTGGGCAGCATCATCAAGATTTTTTTATCCCCTTAATTGTGAAATATTATGAGAAGAACGGATGCAAGAAAGGATTCATTTAGAAATTGAACCTCCTCCCATGCTAGGAGAATCTGGAACAATCAGAAAGAGGAAGAATAGAAGGTTAAGGAAATACTTTAGATTCACATTTGAGATTTGATTTATAGGAACATCCTACCTTTGCCAAGAAACCTGGTTCCATATTCACGATGCTAGGTCAATGGGGGAGAGTTGAGAAGGTGGGGAGATAACTACTCATTGAGTAAAGTGATAAAAGTACACACTAATGGATAGGGGTCTGATTTATTTCCAGAGTAGTTTGACTGTGAAAATATGCTCAAAAGAAACAAGAGTATGACTAATGAAATAACATTTACTCCTTTAAAAAAAGTATGATTGTGTTATTAGATAAAATATTTGAGTTCAACAATGATTCACTAGGGAAGACATAGTATGCCAGTCATAGAAATATGAAAATGCCGGTCCCTGTCCCCAAGCTGCTTACAGTCTATTACATGAAATAAATAGATAATATGCATTAACATGTAACATCGACACATCACTGTAGAGGACACTACAACATAGTTGATAGAAAGCTGACTTTGGGTAAGAAAATGCCAAGTTTAAGTCTTGCCCTTATCAAATACTTGACTATATATGCAAGTCAAATGTTAGTTAAGTGTTCCAGTAACTTGGGGCAAACATTCCCATTAGGAAAGATAAGGGCTGATGGGAATCCTCCCCTAGGCTGGGCCCACTGTGGTCTATGATATAATATACCTTTTATGTAACTTCTCACTGGTCCAATTAACTCTCAGAGTCTGTGGTTCTAATATCTCTGAGATAAGCAATAGCAAAAGTATTCTCATGATAGCTTTCATATACCAATAAAATCACAGGTATGCTTAAAAAAGAAAAAAAAAAGTAGGGGATATTGAAGGCTTCTAAACAAGGTAATATAAAAAAGAATACAAGGAGATCCTTTGGGCAGGCATGTGGAAAATGGATTGGAAAAGGGAATAATGGAAATAATAGAGAGCAATTATAGGCTACTATAGTAATCCAGACAATATGTAATTACAGACAACAGAAAATGAGTCCATGCACCAGTCTGTTAAACATGTGAGTGTAGAAGAAAGAAGTTCTGAAAACCCCCACCTATCATCTAATCTCTCTACTCCATGGGATGCCCTATATGATAGCACTATCATGTCCCAAAAGGTCTGATTTTCTCCAGAGCTCAGTATCACATAGCATAGAATAAAGGCAGAATCAAAGAAATAGAAAGTATGCTGGGTTTGGAGGTAGAGGGACTGAATTCAAGTTCCCTTGTGATTTGATGAAATATTTCTTGGCCTATTTTTCTTTCTTTCTTTCTTTCTTTCTTTCTCTCTTTCTCTCTTCCTTTCCTTTCTTTCTTTCTTTCTTTCTTTCTTTCTTTCTTTCTTTCTTTCTTTCTTTCTTTCTTTCTTTCTTTCTTTCTTTCTTTCTTTCTTTCTTTCTTTCTTTCTTTCTTTCTTTCTTTCTTTCTTTCTTTTTCTTTCTTTCTTTCTTTCTTTTTCTTCCTTCCTTCCTTTCTTTCTTTTTCTTCCTTTCTTTCCTTCTTTCTTCCTTTCCTTCCTTCCTTCCTTCCTTGCTTCCTTCCTTCCTTCCTTCCTTCCTTCTTTCCTTCTTCCTTCCTTCCTTCCTTCCTTCCTTCCTTCCTTCCTTCCTTCCTTGCTTCCTTCCTTCCTTCCTTCCTTCCTTCCTTCCTTCTTCCTTCCTTCCACTCCTTCCTTCCTTCCTTCCTTCCTTGCTTCCTTCCTTCCTTTCTTCCTTCCTTCTTTCCTTCTTCCTTCCTTCCTTCCTTCCTTCCCTTCCTTCCTTCCTTCCTTCCTTCCTTCCTTCCTTCCTTCTTCCTTCCTTCTTTCCTTCTTCCTTCCTTCCTTCCTTCCTTCCTTCCTTCCTTCCTTCCTTCCTTCCTTCCTTCCTTCCTTCCTTCCTTCCTTCCTTCCTTCCTTCCTTCCTTCCTTCCTTCTTTCCTTCTTCTTCCTTCCTTCTTTCCTTCTTCCTTCCTTCCTTCCTTCCTTCCTTCCTTCCTTCCTTCCTTCTTCCTTCCTTCCTTCCTTCCTTCCTTCCTTCCTTCCTTCCTTCCTTCCTTTCTTTCTTTCTTTCTTTCTTTCTTTCTTTCTTTCTTTCTTTCTTTCTTTCTTTCTTTCTTTCTTTCTTTCTTTCTTTCTTTCTTTCTTTCTTTCTTTCTTTCTTTCTTTCTTTCTTTTGTTTTGTAGAAGGAGAGAATTAGACCTGATGTTCTCTAATATTCCTCCCAGTTCAAAGTCTTTGGCTTTATGAACATCTTGCTTCTCTTGGATTCCTTCCAGATCATCAAAGTCTTTCCAAAAATCTGATTTCCCAAACTGTAGGTGCAGTTCAATAAGGAAGGGTATAAGAGATCTAGCATCTCAATACCCCTGGAATCTACACAACTCTTAATGCTGTCCAAAGCTAAGTGAGGTTTGTAAATTGCCTAGCCAGTTGGCTTGAGCTTCTAATTTATTCAGTACTCCAGAATTTTTCACATAAGTTGGAGTCTCACTATAACTCTCTAATATGTAAGTGGAAAGTTAAATTTTGAACCCCAGTACAAGATTCTGCATTAATTCTAATACATTTCATATTTGTAGATTCAATCAAATATTTTATCTTGTCAAAAACATTTTGGATCCTGTCATCCAAAGTGTAACTAGCCCTCTCAGCTTTGTGTTATCTATGAATTTGGAGAATCTAACAACTAAGCCTTTACCCAAATAAGTGATAAAAATGTTAAAGCACTCAAGATAAAGCACTGATTCGTGAGATCTTCCTCTGCAAATGTCCTGCCAATTTACCTTGAATTATAAACTTTGAGTTTATAAAAGTTGAGTCTAATGTTCAACTCCTTAAAACTCCAAATATCTATATTGTACAAATATTATCAAGTAAGATTTATAAAGTTCTTACTATAAAATCTAATTACTAAGCACTATATAAATGTTCACTATAATAATAAAAGTTACTATTGTTGTTGTCACTCTCCATATTTTCAACCTTTTCTTTTTCTAGCTTTTTTAGTTATATACCCAATTCATTGATCTTCTCCTGCTCTATTTTATCCAAGTAAGCTCTAGAGATATAAAATTTCCCCTAAGAACTGCTTTAGCTGCATCCCATAAATTTTGATATGTTGTATCATTATTGGCATTCTCTTGAATAAAACTAGCAATAGTTTCTATGATTTGTTGTTTCACCCATTAATTCTTTAGGATTAGATTACTTAGTTTCTAATCACATTTTTGATCTATTTTCCCCTGGTTCATTATTACATGTAATTTTTGTTGCAAATGGAAAAGATGCATTTGATTTTGAAATTTTTATGCCCTAATACATTGTCAATTTTATGTAGGTTCCATGTACTGGCGAGAAAAAAAAAGTATATTCCTTCTTGTCCCCATTCAATTTTCTCTAAAACTTTATCATAACTAACTTTTCTAAAATTCTATTTACTTTCTTAACTTCTTTCTTGTTTATTTTTTATTCAGTTTATCCAGTTCTGATAGAATGAAACTGTTATCCCCTTCTAGTATAGCTTTGCTATCTATTTTTTATTGCAACTCTCTCAGTGTCTCCTCTAGGAATCTACATACTATACCACTTGGTGCATATATGTTTAGTATTAATATTACCAATCCAATGAGATTTAGGTTCACACAATACTCATCCCCTTCCTTCTTTCCCTCAATTGTAATAGGTCTTTTTTTGCCTCTTCGTGTGCTGTAATTTATTCCATTTTACCTCCCTTGGTTATATCATCACAATAACCTCTAAGTATATTCCTAACAAAGACACAGTTCTCAAGAGTTATCCATATCATCTTCTCATGTAGGGATGTAAACATTTTAATATTTAAAAACCATAGTTTTTTTCTTCCCTTTTTACCTTATACTTCTCAAGTTCTGTATTTGAAGATCATATTTTCTGTTTAATTCTGGTCTTTTTTATCAAAAATAATTGAAAATCCCTTATTTCATCTAATGTATACATTTTTTTTTCCTGAACAATAATGCTTAGTTTTGCTGGGTAATAGATTCTTAGGTGCAATCCAAGGTCCTTTGCCCTCCAGAATATCATACTGCAAGCCCTTTTATCCTTTAAAGTGGAAGCTGCTAGGAGCCAGGTAATCTTGATTGTGGCTCTTTGATATTTGAAATGTTTCTTTCTGGTTGCTTGCAGTATTTTCTCCTTGATTTGATAATTCTGGAATTTAGATACAATATTCTTGGAGTTTTTATTGGTATCTATTTCAGGAGGTAGATTCTTTCAATGGTTATTTTACCCTCTGGTTCTTAAACATCATGCAGTTTTCTTTTCTTTTTTTTTTTCTTTTATTATTATTATTATTTTTTAATTTTTTTATTCATTTTTCCAAATTATCCCCTCCCTCTCTCCACTCCCTCCTCCCGATTACAGGTAATCCCATACATTTTACATGTGTTACAGTATAACCTAGATACAATATATGTGTGTAAATACCTTTTTCTTGTTGCATATTAATTATTAGCTTCCGAAGGTATAAGTAACCTGGGTAGATAGACAGCAGTGCTAACAATTTACATTCACTTCCCAGTGTTCCTTCTCTGGGTGTAGTTATTTCTGTCCATCATTGATCAACTGGAAGTGAGTTGGATCTTCTTTATGTTGAAGATATCCACTTCCATCAGAATACATCCTCATACAGTATTGTTGTTGAAGTGTATAGTGATCTTCTGGTTCAGGCAGTTTTCTTTGATGATTTCTTGAAATATGTTTTTTTTTCAGACTTTTTTCATTATGGTTTTCAGGGAGTCCAATAATTCTTAGATTGTCTCTTCTGGATCTATTTTCTGGGACAGTTATTTTTTCCAATGAAGTAATTTACATTTTCTTGTATTTTTTTTTCATTGGAGGGGTTTGTTTGATTGATTCTTGATAATCTCATTGAAGCATTCACTTCCAGTTATTCTATTCTTTTTTTTTTTTTTTTTTTTTTAGTGAATTATTTTCTTTAGTTAGATTTTTTTACCTTCTTTGTATTTAACCAATTGAAGTTTTAAATGGGTTGTTTTGTTCATTGGATTTTTCTTTTCAGCAATTCTATTTTTTTTTCAGAATTGCTCTTTTTCCATTTCACCAATTCTGTTTTTCAAGAAATTTTCTTTTTTCATTTCACCAAATCTATTTGTAAGGATTTGTTTTCTTCAGACAATTTCTGTTTCTTTCCCCAAACTTTCCTGAAAAGTTCTCATTTCCTTTCTCCAATTTTCTTCTAACGCTCTTTTAAGATCCTTTTTGAATTCTTCCTAGAGAAACTTTTGAACTGGAGGCACACTCATATCACCTTTTGATGCTTCATTTGGAGCTTTTGCCTTTAGTGTCCTCAGAGTTTGAGATCTTTTCTTCCCTGTCTCCATAATTGCTATCTCTGGCCAGATCTCTTTGCTTCTTGCTCATTTTAAAAGGTGGATTGTCATGAGCTTCCTCTACATGGCAATAGGGTTTTATGCTGCCCTGGAGCTGCTATTGCTAGCGTTTCCAATGTGCTGAGTGAGCATGGTCAAGTCCCATTTTTTATCCTGGGATTCAGGGGTTCACTTTTTGCCTTCTGTAGTTGCAGTGCAGGTCTCACAGCTAGTCTACTGATCCACTGGCTTCTGAAACAAGACAAAGTAGCCAATGCTTCTGGATTTTGGATAAATGCTGGTAGATCCCCTACATAGGGCCTCTCTTTGGGCCTCCCTGTGCTGTGCCTGCACTGAGCCACATTCTCCCTTGTCTGATTGAGACATACTTTCCTTAAATCCTTCCAAGATATCTTCTGCTGGGAATTTGTTACACTCCAAATTTTTATGGGTTTTATCATTCCAAGATCTGTTCAGAGACTTGATCTGGTGTTGATTCTGAGAGAAGCTAGGAAGAGCTCAGGCAAAGTCTTGTCTACTCTCTGCAATCTTGACTCTGCCTCCCTCCATATTTTATAATGAAGAATATAAGATGACTTGTCAAATACTTCACTGAAATATTTTATAAAACATGTTATAATGAAAGGTAATTTATACATCCTTTGAGGAAGCATTTTCACAAAACCTGTCACAAAAGGAAAAGAGGTTAGTTTGGAATGACTTGATCTTTAAAAACTCATGCTGGCTCTTCATGATCCATCATTGTTCAATTTTGGGGGGGGTAGGGAAGTTCACCAATTGTCTCTTTAATAAGAATTCCTGAGATTTCCAGGAATGTTCATTGTGTTCATTGGTATGTGGTTTTGCCAACCTAGTCTGCATCTATATTTGAAAATCAGGACAACATACATTCTTCTTCTGGGATCTCTCCTTTCTTTCACAATTTTTTCAAATATCACTAGCAGTGACTCATCAATCATAGGATTTCATAGATGGAGCCCTGGAAGACACTTGGGAAAGATTTTGCAGATAAAGAAACTGAGCTTGAGAACAATTCAGTGCATTTACCCAGGTTCCTACAGTGAATAAGTATTTGAGGAACTTGTCCTATTCCAAGTCCACTTATTCACTTTGCCACCTAGTAACTTTCATTAATCACATCAACTGGCTCTTTAAAGGCCCAAAGACACAACAGTTTGACTCTAAGCAAGTCATTTAACTTTTTTTTTTTGCCTCAGTTTCCTCATCTGCAAAAGGGAGATAACAGCACCTACCTCCCAGGATTGTTGTGAGGATAAAAAGAGAAAATTATAGCCAAATATTAGCAGAGTGCTTGACATGTAGGAAGTGCTATATAGTTAACTATTCTTCTTCTTATTAGTTGAGTCAGCGAACTTGATTTCCTTACAAGAATCTAGGTTCTCTCCATGTCTTTATTTACTGTTTTTTGACACCTAATATCCCTTTATTTCATCCTTTCCCTTCCAAAAGTCATTCTCCTAGGCAGAAAAAAGAAAACAAATTAATTGAGAAACCCTGCCTTTAGTCTGTCATCAGTTATCACCCAGCACCTAGACCACTATTTGGCATATGACAGGAGAGTCATAAATGCTTGGTGAGTGATTGCTTGTCTTATCTGTCCCCAACAGTAGTCCTATTTCTTTTTTGAACCTCCTCTTTCTCCAAGCGAGTAAAAACAAACAGAACAGCAAAGGTCCCTTTCTTCTGTGGTTCTTCAATTTCTTTTAGTTTATGACATCAACTCATGTTGAGGCTCAAACTATATTTTACAAAAACACCAGACATTATTATGGCAAAGTCCTAAATTGCAGCTAGATTGCTCTATTTTCAATGAAATTCATCTTAACGGCTGAAATAACTGGATGAGATTTAATTATTTTAGTCATTAGATTGAATGGATCAGCCATTTGTTAGTCTATCCATCATCCCAAGCTTCCCAGGGCCACAAACCTCTAGCTGAAATGATGATGCAATATCTCTCAGGACCAAAACATTACAGAAGCACATTCTTTTCCAAACATGCATTTAAAGAAAGCAGCAGGATTCAGGTCCCCTAACCCAAAGCCCAGCACTAAAGAGACAACAGATGTGGGGCAGTATGCTGAACAAACATTGGCTCTGCTGATGTGGTCTGGGCTGAATGCTTCATAATTAGACATGTAGACTGGTGCTGAGGCAAGGTCATTCCAGTGCAACTTGGGAAGGATCAAGCTCCTCACATTGCTCTGCATGAAGTCTAGTAGGACAATGGTATGCACAACAATAGCGTTGTTTCTGGGATTACTGATGTCTCTTGGTACCATAAGTATGGTAAATGGCCAAGTAGTCTGCAGTCATTTTAGCTACTGTTAGGGTGGACAGTCTGCCCTGAATTTGGCCACTGATGCAATCCCCACCCACTCTTAACACACACACACACACACACACACACACACACACACACACACACACACACAAACTCCCTTGTCCTCCTTCTATTCCTTTTCTCATTACTGTGTGGGAAACATTACTGATCTAATGGCCAAAAAAAGCAAATAGCTGCAAACCACAAGCCAATTGGTGCTAACATATGAAGAAAGGGAGATGTGCCAGACACAGGGGGAGAGAAACATTGAGGCACATGGAGTCAGTCCAGATATATTGAATAAGATCATCTGGAAAGTCATGTGATTGGTACACAAAAGGAAGCAATCTTGGGAGAAATTATGGTGAAGTTTGGGGGATATTATTGATAATGGATTAAAAGCTTAAAAATTATAGTTTATTCATCAAGATAATCACATTACTGGTTCCTAGAATCCTTCCTCTAACAGGTTTACAAGTACAATTCCCAAGGATGCCTATAAGTCAAGTTTAATGTGTTTTAATTATTTAAATTGGGGGGGGCATAAATAAGTATTTTAGCAAGAACAAAAATTATTAGTGAAAACTGTAAAATGTTTTTAAAGTCTTTTTTTTTATTATTTTTAGCACCTTCTTTCCTTTCTAATGGCTTTTCATCAACCCTTTGTCAACCCTTATTGAATTACTCTTTTACCTCCTCTCTCTGCAACTATAACAACTTTTGTTTAATCTCTATGATTTTGGTCGAAGCCTTTCATCTTTACAGCTTTTATCACACACTTACTCCTCTGGTTCTTCATTCCATTTCCTTTCCAATTGTTCAGTTGCCACCATCTGGTGACCAAACTGCATAATGGAATGCCTCTAAATCTTAGATAGAATATATACATACATATATATATATATATATGTATAGATAGATAGATAGATAAATGTGTGTATAAAGAGAGGGAGAGAGAGAAAAGGGGGAGAGAGAAAAAGAGACCCAGAGACAGAGACAGAGACAGAGAAATTAAAAGATGCTAACAATCTATTGACAAAAATGGATGGATGGACAAAGAAAAGGGAAATGAGAAAGGGAAGGAAGGAGAGAAAGACAAATATGCAGTAAGATAGACATGAGGAGCTAGCATGAGGGGCAGAAGAATGGATATAGAAAGGTAGAGGGAAGGAGAGAAAGATAAACAAGTGGACAAAGATGAATGGAAATATGGATGATGGATGTATTGATAGAAAAATTAGATAGCTATAAGGATGTATGTAGGGGTAGAGAAAGGGGAAAAAAGGAAGGAGACATAGATAAATGGATGTTTGGAGAGTGGTAGATAGATATAATAATGTATAAATAGATGGGTAGAGAAACAGGGAAGGAGAGATATAGAAAGACAGGTAGATTACAGATAGATAATTGGATAACCAATCAATCAATAGAAGAATGGATGAATGAATGGATGGATAGAGAGAGGAGAGCGGGAGAGAAAGATTGAGTGTTAAGTGATTTGCATACAAATATGAACAAGAGCATCTAGGTCTTCAAGGTGCTTATAATCTAATGGGAAAAGACAACACAGAAAAGAGAATTGGTAAGTGAAGAAGGGGAATGAATATTCATTGGTAAGATGGCTGGTGATGTGGAGAAGGAGAAATCTGGACAATTGAGCTGTGATTAAAGTGAAAAATGTCTGTGGCCTGTCCTGAGTGAATAGTCTAGATAAACTATTCAGATAAACTTATCTGCAAGGCTTGGGATAAAGATGTCTCGAGTAGAAAAAACAGATTGAAAACTACAAAGTCTTCCAGGCTTCCTTCTCTATCATCATATGATTTCAGATTGGAAGAAATCTCAAGGGCCATTCAGCCCAAGCAGCGCTTCACCAAGAATCTCCTCTATAGGTGGTAACCCAGTCTTTGCTTGAACTCCATACATAGAAGGAGCAAAGGAACACAGGGTCAGAGGAAGACTATCATCTGAAGCTGCCAAGTTCACTTTGGATAAACTCTGTTAGAATATTTTCCCCTTAAGTCACATGAAGTTTGCCTCTGATTTCTATTAACTATTTTTATTTCTGCCCTCTAGGGACAATCAGGACAAATCCAATCCTTCTTCCACAAGGTGAAATCAGTTCTCATCTCCCCCACTAACTTTTTCCTGCTCTAGGCTATCTTTGTCCTATTCTAAATTAATAGCATATGTCATATTCGCCACATTGGTCACCCTCCTTTGGAAATGCACCAGCTTGTCAATGACTTCCTTAATTTCACAGATTTTTAAGCTAGATGACAATTTAAAGGTCACATAGTCCAATTTTTCACTTTGCAGATAAAGAAATTGAGGACAAAAAGAATAAGTAGCCTTCTAATATTCTGCAGAGTCATGATAGGCAACCTTTAGTTTCAAACAGTGCATTTCCCCCACTTTGACATGTCACTTATTCTAAACATGATTTCCAAAAATTCACTGATGGATGAAAAAAATTCATCTAGAGGAATGAATAGAGCTAGGATCATGAACAATGGGAGGATTGCCTCCCTTGAGCTGAACACCTATTTCACTGCAGATTACAATTCATAATGTCAACAATGATTCATAACAGTCTCATCAACTATGAGTTCCTAGATAGCAGGAACTAGGACTTTCTTTCTTTCCTTCTTTCTGTCTTTTCATCCCTTCATTTTTTCCTTCTTTCTCCCTCCTTCCCTCTCTCCTTCCTTCCTTCCTTCTTTCCTTCCTTCCTTCCTTCCTTCCTTCCTTCCTTCCTTCCTTCCTTCCTTCCTTCCTTCCTTCCTTCCTTCCTTCCTTCCTTCTTTCCTTCCTCCCTCCCTCCCTCCCTCCCTCCCTCCCTCTAATGTCTAAATTTAAGCTATTTTGGCCTTATCTTGGTTCAAGATGATAGATGTTGGTATATGTCTAGTTTCTGCCATTCTATTATTTATTTTCCCAGAAATTTTTGTCAAATAGTAAGTTCTTACCCCAGAAGCTAGAGTTTTGGGGTTTATACAACATTAGATTACTATAGTCATTTACCATCGGTATTGTGTACTTACCCTATTCTACTGATTCACAACTCTCTTTCTTAGCCAGTGGTTTTGATGATTGTTGCTTTATAATATAATTTCAAATCTGCTACAGCTAGAGCATCTTCCCTTCCATTTTTAAAAATTAATTCCCTTAATATTCTCTTACTTTTGTTTTTCTAGATTAAATTTGTTATTGTTTCTAGTTTTGTAAGGTAATTGTTAAGCAATTTGATTCATATGATGCTGGACAAAGATTAATTTAGGTGGAATTATCATTTTTTATTACATTAGCTTGGCCTACCCATGGGCAAATGATATTTAAATCTGACTTATTTTGTGGGAAAAGTATTTTTTAATTGTAATTATGCTTGTCTTGCCAGAGAGACTCTCAAATATTTTATATTGTCTCCAGTTATTTTAAATGAAATTTCTCTTTCTCTCTCTTACTAATGGGCTTTATAAGTAATATATAAAAATGCCATTGATTTCTTTGGGTTTATTTTACATCCTGCAACTTTGTTAAAGGTGTTCATTGTTTCAAGTGGTTTTTAATTGACTTTTTAAAGATTCTCCAAATACATCAGCATATTATCTACAAAGAACAATAGTTTCATCTCCTCATTATCTATTCTAATTCCTTCAGTTTTTCCCCTCTTACTGCTGTATCTAAGATATCTAGAACTATACTGAATAATAGTAGTGATTATGGGCATCCTTGTTTCACCCCTGATCTTACTGGCAATGTCTCTAGTTTATCCCCATTATATAATGCTGGTTGATGGTTTCAGATAGACACTATTTATAATTTTAACGAAAACTCCATTTACTTCTATGTTCTCTAGTGTATTTATTAGAGTTGCATTTTGTCAAATTTTTTTCTGCATTTATTGAGATAATCATATGATTTTTATTAGTATTTTTATTTATATGATGAATTATGATGATAGTTTTTCTGATATTGAACCAACCCTGCATTCCTGGCATAAATCCCACTTGGTCAAAATATAGTATGCTGGTGATAAGTTGCAATCTCTTTGTTACTGTTTTATTTAAAATTTTGACATTAAAATTCATTAGGGAAATTGGTCTATAATTTTCTTTTTCTGTTTTGGCTCTTCCTGATTTAGATATCAGCACTATATTTGTGTCATAAAATAATATAGTTAGGAATTGTTTATCATTTATTTTTCCAAATAGTTTATGTAGTATTGAAATTAATTGTTCTTTAAATATTTGGTAGAATTCACTTGCAAATTCATCTGGTTCTGAAGATTTTTTGCTAGGGAGTTCATTGATGGGTTTGTTTATTTTTTCCCCTAAAATGGGTCTATGTAATTATTTTATTTCCTCTTCTGTTAATGTGGACAATTTATATATTTTAAATATTCATCCATTTCAATTTAGATTTTCATACTTATTGGCATACAACTGGGCAAAATAGCTCCTCATTATTGCTTTAATTTCCTCTTCATTGGTGGTTAAGGTCACCCTTTTCATTTTTGAAATTTTGTTTTGTAATTTTTTTCTTCCCTTTTTCTAATCAAATTAACCAAAGTTATATCTATTTTGTTGTTTTCTTTGTCATAAAAACAACATTTAGTTTTATATATTAGTTCAATAGTTTTCTTACTTTTAATTTTATCATTCTGTCCTTCCTAACTTGGTATTTAATTGGATGCTTTAATTTGTTCATTTTCTAGCTTTTTTATGTTGCATGCCCAATTCATTAATTTCTTCTTTCTCTAGTTTATTCATGTAAACATTTAGAGATGTAAAATGTGTTTGCATCCCATAAGTTTTGGTATGTTGTCTCATTCCTGTAATTCTCTTGAATGACATTATTGTTTCTTTGATTTGTAATTTGACTCATTTTTTTTCTTTAGGATTAGTGAGGTTCAAATTAATTTCTGGTCAATTTTGCTGGCCCTTTATTACATGCAATTTTTTATTGCATTGTGATCTGAAAAGGCTGCACTTAATATTCTGCTTTTTAAAATTTGATTGTGAAGTTTTTATGCCCTAATATATGGTAAATGTTTTTGCATAGCTTCCAAGTACCACTGAGAAAAAGCTATATTCCTTTCTATCCCCATTTAATTTTTTCCAGAGGTCTATCATACCTAAATTTTCTAAAATTCTATTTGTAATATTTAGGCTAGCTCTGGAAGAGCCTTGGTATCAGCAGGATAGACACCAGGAAAATGGACAAGAATGGAGTCCAAAGTCTTTATTGTCTCTTACACAGTCTGTGTCTGTTTATAGTCTGACTCAGTCTAACAATCTGACAGTCTCAACCAATCTCCCTTCTTAGTATGACTTTATCTCCACTTTAAATATCCTATTATAATTACATCATTACAGTATACTGAATATGTGTGAACTAGAGAACCATTATATCACCATGCTAAGTATTAAGTATAATATGTGAACTAGAGAACAATCATCTCACCATTCCACTGAATTAACACACCTTGTTTCAAGTATACTTCTCTAGAATTCTGGCCCTCTACCCTATTCATCTTCTTAACTTTTTTGTTTGTTTTGTTATGTTATAAGAAAGGAAGGTTGCTATCCTTCTAGAAGAGTTTTTATGTCTATTTCTTCCTGCAACTCACCTATCTTCTCTAAGAATCTGGATGTTATACCACTTGGTGCATATATGTTTAGTATTATTAATATTACTTCATTATCTATGGTACACTTTTAACAAGATGTGGTTTTCTTCTTATCCATTTAAATAAATCTATTTTTGCTTTTGCTTGGTCTGAGAACAGAATTGCTAGCCCTAATAATTTTTTTAACTTTGGCTGAAACGATATATTCTGCTTCTTTTACTTTTATTTTGCATGTATTTCTTTGCTTTAAATTAATTAAGTGTTTCTTGTTTAAAACATACTGTAGGTTTCAGATTTTGAATCCACTCAGTTATCCACTTCTCTTTCATGGGAGAGTTCATCCCATTCACATTTACAATTACCCTACATCCTATTTTTACTTATTCATATTTTTCTCTCTCCTTTCACTCTTTCCCTTCTCACCAGTGTGACTCACCAGGAGTCAGTGCTTCTGACTCCTACCTCCCTCAATTTTCCCTTCCTTTTATCAACCCTCTCCCTTTTCAATTTTTTTCCTACTTCCCTACAAGATGCAACAAATTTTTATATCAAACTAATGTGTATGTTATTCCCTTTGTATGTTATTCCCTCTTTAAACTAAGTTCAATAAGATTGCAGTTTAAATAATGCTTATCTCCCCTTTAATAGGTGTTTTGTGCCTCTTCATGTGACATAATTTACTCCATTTACCTTCCCTTTCCTCTTATCTCATTACAATCCTTTTTCCACCCCTAAATGTATTTTTATACCATCATGTTAAAGTTAACTTATGCCCACACTCTCTGTCTATGTATACCCTGTTCTTATTGCCCTGACAAAGATACAGTTCTCAAGAATTACAAGTACCATATCCTGTGTAGCAATGTAAAGTTTGATCTTTAAATAACATGTTTTCTTTCTTATTTACCATTTCAAGCTTTTCTTGAATGATGTATTTGAAAATAAAGTTTTCTCTTCAGCTCTGGTCTTTTCATAAGAAACTTTCAAAAACTCCTTGTTTCATTGAATGCCCATCTTTTCCTTTGAAATATAATGGTCAGAGAAGCAGAGAGTAGACATGTCTTTATCTGACCTCCTCCTATTGTCCCTCAGATTAACACCAGATCAAGCTTCTGAACTGGTTTTGAAGTTACAGAACCCACAAATATATGGATTGTAACATATTTCCAGCAGAAGATACTTTGGACAACTTTCAGAAAAGGTCTGTTTCAATTGGGGGAGAGGGGGAAGAAGACAAGCACAGACACAGAGCAGAGAGCCAGAGTGTTGCAGTTCCTGCACTCTGGAGAATCTATTAGGTGGCTATTAGGATACTCTGTCCTGGTTACAAGTGGATCAGCAGTTTAGCTGTTAGACATCCAAAGTAAATACAAAAGACAAATAGTGAGCCTCTGAACCCCAGAAAAACATGAGATCTGGCTATGCCTATTCAACACAAAGTCAGTAAGCACCAGGCCAACCTAAAGCAAGCTGTCACCCCTTTGCTCTAAGAACAAATCTCAATCTTTTAAAATGAGCAAAAAAGAAAAAAAAATCCTCTCTGACCATAGTTTGCATTATGGAGAAAAAGAAGAACCAACATAAAACCCTGAGGATCCTAACAGAAAATTATCTCCAGTAAAGCCCCAAAGGGTGATATGAGTTGTTCTTGATTTCACAAGCTCTCTTGGATGGATTCAAAAAAGGATCTTTAAAAATAGTTAGAAGAAAAATTGGGAAAGGAAATAAGAATTTTGCCAGAGTTTGGAAAAGAAAAATCATAAATCATCTGAAGAAAACTCTTTAAAAATAAATTTGTAAAATGGAAAAGGCATATAACTCCTTAGAAAATAGATATGACAAAAAACAATTTGTTAAAAAGCAGAATTAGTAAAATGGAAAAAATGCAATGAACAAAATACCTCATTTAAAACTTCAATTGGATAAATGCAAAGGAGATAACTGAAGAAAGCTAACTGAAGAAAGAATCAGTAAACATTGGAATTAAACAAATGCAAGTGAATGACTAAGTGAGACTTCAACATAGTCAACAAAACCAAAAAATGAAAAAAAAAAGAGCATGTCAAATACCTCATTGAAAAAACAAATGGCTGGAAAACAGATCTGGAAGAAGCAGTCTAAGAATTATTGAACTTTCTGAAAACCATGATTAAACAAAAGAGCCTAGACATCATCTTTCAGGAAATCATCAAAGAAAACTGCTTGCATGTCCTAGAACCAGAGGATAAAATAGCCACCTCCTAAGGGTAAGGGTACAATGAAAACTTCAATATTGTAGATAAATTTTAGAATTATCAAATCAAGGAGGAAATATTGCAAGCAGCCAGAAGGAAACAATTCAAATATCAACGATTACCCAGGACCTAGCAGCTTTCACTTTAAAGGATAGAAGGGCATGGAATCTTGTATTCCAAACGGCAAAGGAGCTTGAATGGCAGCCAAGAATCAAATATCCAACAAATTTGGGCATTATCTTTCACGGGAAAAGATGGATATTAAAACAGGTGAATTTCATTTATTTCTGATGAAAATAACAGAACTGAATAGTAAATTTGATCTTCAAATGCAGAACTCAAGAGAAGCACAAAAAGTAAAAAGAAAAGAAAAAATGACTTTTTAATTAAGTTAAAAACCTTATATCCCTATATAGGAAGATGATATGTTTACTCTCGAGATCTGTATCTCTGTTCTGGATATACTTAGAGGGTGAAGTTATAATTTGATTTTACTGTGATGATATAAAAAAGAAACTAGAGGAAGAAAGGTGATTCTGCTGGGAGAGGAAAATGGAGTTAAAATGGGGTAAATTACGTCTCATGAAGAGGCAAAAAACCCAAAAAAACATTACTATTGATAAAAGAAGGGAGGTCGATGAATATCGTGTGAATCTTACTCATCAGATTTGGCTCAAAGTGAGAGTAATCAGACACATTTAGCTTCCCAGAAAAGCTGGTTCACCCTGCAATAGAAAGGTGAAAGCAAAGGGGGAGGCTATAGAATAGAAAAGGGAAGTAGAAGGGGAAAGATATAAGAAAGGGCGAGGCTGTAAAAAGGGGAAGACTGTTTGAGGGAGAGAGTGGTCAGAAGCAAAATGCTAGAGAGAAAAGAAAGGGGGAAAGGAATGAGAAAAGTATAACTGGGGAAACAAGATGGCAGGAAATACAGAGTAAGTAATTTTATCTGAGAATGAAGTGGAGAGCAGATTTGATTAGAAGCAAGAATCCTACAATTTGTTTACAAGAAGCATCTTTAAAACAGAGTGATAAATTCACAGTAAAAGCTGTAGCAGAATCTTTAATGCTTCAGCTGAAGTACAAAAAGCAGGGGTAATGATCCTGATCTCAGATCAAGAAAAAGGAAAAATAGATCTAATTAAAAGAGATAAGAAAGGAAACTGTATCTTGCTAAAGGGTACAATAGTTAATGAGGTAATATCAATACTAAACATACATGCACCAAGTAGTATAGAATTCAAATTCCTAGAGGAAAAGTTAAGGAAGCTGCAAGAATAATTACACAGCAAAACTGTACTGGGATGGGGTGGTGGTGGGGAATCTCAACCTAGATTTCTCAGAACTAGATAAATTGAACCACAAAATATAACAGAAGTTAAGGAGGTAAATAGAATCCTAGAAAAGTTAGCTAAGAGTCCTTTGGAGAAAATTAAATATAGATGAGAAAGGAAGAAAGGGAATATATAATATATATATATATATATATGTGTGTGTGTGTGTATTTTTTTTTCTTTTCTATTGGTAGTACATTATAAAGTCTGGGATAGCTCTCTAGAGGACCCTCAGGATCAGACAAAGTCCTTGGTCTTAGGGTGGAGAACTGAAAGAGGCCAGGAGAGTCACCGTATGGCTGATCCAAGATAGAGCCTAGTCTGGAGTCTGGAGCCTGAAATTGTCTGTGGCTGAGAGCTGCTGCTAAAGAGCTGTGGTGCTGAATGAACACTGTTTTTGGATTCCCTTAAATACCCCAGCATGATTACATCACCACACCACACTGGTCATGCACAGCTGTAGAACATCACATCATCACATCACCCTAAGCATATGCCAACAAGACTGACCACATCATTACATTACATCAAGTATGTGCTTAGAGAACCACCATCTCACACCAAGTAGGTACTTAACTACAAGCACCCACTGTCTTAGATTCAAGTACATCCTTTCAGAGTTCTCTCTACAGTACATGGAATCTATACAAAAAGTGACCACGTATTAGGGCATAAAACCCTCAAAATCAAATGCAGAAGCTAGAAACAATAAATGCATTTTTTTTCAGATCATGATGCAGTAAAAATACATGCAATAAAAGGCCAGGGGAAAATAGACCAAAACTTAGTTGGAAACCAAATAATCTAATGCTAAAGAATGAGCCAGTAAAACAACAAATCATAGACACAATTGATAATTCCATCCAAGAGAATGACAATAATGAGGCAACATGCCAAAATTTATGGGATGAAGCCATAGAAGTTATTAGGGGAAATTTTATATCTCTAAGTAAAATAGAAAAAGAGTGGATCAATGAATTGGTCTTGTAACTAAAAAAGCTAGAAAAAGAACAAATTAAAAAAAAACAATTATATACCAAATTTGAAAATTTGAAAATAAAAGAGGAGATTAATAAAATTGAAAGTAAGAAAACTATTAAATTAATAAACAGAACTGAGTTTATTTTATAAAAAAATAGATAAACCTTTAGTTAATTTGATTAGAAAAAAAGGAAAGAAGAAAGTTAAGTTGTTGTCTCAAAAATGAAAAGGGAGAACTATCCACCAAGAATGAGGAAATTAGAACAATAATTAGGAGTTATTTGGCCCAACTATATGCCAATAAATCTGATAATCTAAGTGAAATGGAAGAATACTTACAAAAATATAGATTGCCCAGATAAACAGAAGAGGAAATAATTTAATTGAATAGTATAATTTTAGAAAAAGAAATTGAACAAGCTATTAATCAACTCCCTAAGAAAAAATCTCCTGGGTCAGATGGATTTCCATGTGAATTGTACTAAGCATTTAAAAAGAAATTAATTCCAATACTATGCAAACTATTTGAAAAAAAAATAAGGAAAGGAGGTGTTTTGTCATATTCCTTTTATGACCTAGGTATGTTACTGAGACCTAAACCAGGTAGGATCAAAATAGAGAAAGAAAATTATAAACCAATTTCCCTAATGAATATTGGTGTAAAAATCTTACATAAAATATTGGCAAAGAGATTACAGCCAGTCACCCTCAGGATAATACATCATGGCCAAGTAGGATTTATACTAGGAAGACAGGGCTGATTTAATCTTAGAAATACTATTAGCATAATTGACTATATCAATAACCAAAATAACAGCAAATATACGATTGTCTCAATAGATGCAGGAAAAGCATTTGACAAAATCCAACACCCATTTCTACTAAAAACACTATAGAGTATAGGAATAAATGGAATTTCCCTTAAAATGATCAGTAGCATCTATTTAAAACCATCAGCAAGCATCATATGTAATGGCAACAAGCTTTTAGTTTTAGATCAAGGGTGAAACAAGGTTGCCTACTATTATCATTACTATTCAATATTGTATTAGAAATATTAGCTTTGGCAATAAGAAAAGAAAAGGAGATTAGAGGAATTAGTGTAGGTAATGAAGAAACCAAATTATCACTCTTTACAGATGATATGATGGTATTCTTAGAGAACCCTAAATGATAGACTTAAAAACTACCTCTTGCTTCTGGACTTTGTTGATAATATATAAAAGTGCTGATGATTTACATGAATTTAATTTATATCCTGCAACTTTGTGACAGTTGTGAATTGTTTCTAGTACTTTTTTAGTCAAATTGGTCAAATGAAAAAGGAAGTAAAAAGCTAATCAAAAATAATTTCTTTCTCCAATTTTCTTTCTATTTCTCTTTCCTGAGTTTTAAAATCCTTTTTGATCTCCCCCCCCAAAAAAAAAACCCAAAACAAAACAAAAAGAAAAAAACAAAACTTTGGAGCTTAACATCAGTTCATATCCCCCTTTCATGCTTTTTTGCTCCAAACATCAGCATATTGCCTTTGCTATCCTCTTCTGTGTTCTGATCTTCCCAGGAACCATGGTAGATCTCAATGATCAGTGCTCTTTTTATTATTATTATTTTTGCTCCATGATAATAGCTTTCAATGGTCTGTTTTTTTTTTTTTTTTTTTTTTTGCTTCTTGTTTAAAGTTGAGTTCTGCTCCTAGGGCACAGAGATTGTCCAAAGCTTCTTTTACAGAAGGGCAGGAATTTCTCACTGACTTTCAACACTCAAACCATTAATGCCACCAGTTTTCCCACTGCACTGGGTTGGCCTGGCCTTGCCTGGCCTATTATGCTAGAATTCAGGGGCTCACAATTTGCCTTCTATGCTTGGGTTGGAGCTCACTGATGGCCTGTTGAGACACTGGACTTCTGAATGAGGATGGAGGAGCCAACACTGCTGTTCTGTAATTTGGCTAAGAGCTGCCTATTAGATTCTCCATGCTGTGCCTGTGCTGGGCCACATTTTTTCTCTCCAAGTGAAACAGACTTTTCCTGAAGTCCTTATGAGAAATCTGAAAGTGGAAAATTGTTTCATTCTGAATGTCTGTGGTTTCTGTCCCTCTAGAATCCATTTAGAGGCTTGAACTAGTGTTGACTTTGAGAAAAACGGAGGAGAACTTGGGGTAATGTCCTGGCTTCTTTCTGCCATTTTGGCTCTGCTTCCATCCCTAGCACTTTTAGCACAATGATTTAGTAAAACAAGTATTTAAAAAAAAAAAAAAAAAAAAAAAAAAAACCAAGTTTTTGACTTCTATGTTACCTATGCATTTAAAATATTTGATGATTGATATCACAGAAGATTACAAAGTCATGGTTTAAAGCTCTATTTTTTTTTTTTCTGATTCGTGCCCAGAGTCACACAGCTAGGAAGTGTTAAGTGTCTGAGGTGAAATTTGAACTCAGGTCCTCCTGACTTCAGCAGCTCCTGGTGCTCTATCCACTGCACCACCTAGCTGCCCTACAAAGTCATTGTTTATACCAATGTTTGCTCTCTTCGTTCTGCCCCTCAGTCCAACTACTGAAGTGGACTAAAGTCACTGAAACATATACATTTCATATAACAATCTGCTTTGTATACTGTCATTCCAATACCAGGCAAATTCAGTCTCCAAGACTATACTTGAAGCATCACTTCCTTTGGAGAATTTTACAAAACTTTGTTCTCTGATGGAATCATCTTTCAAGATCTCCAGTCATCCATGCAGCACAATGAGACATCAAAGTAGGACTTCATGGAGATATTAGCACACACTACATTTTTAACATCACAGAGGGTTGTATGTACTTGTCAGGACGACTGAAAACCACATGTCCTATGGGTCCATGTAACCCGCAGCAGGTGATTGTATGCAGGGCAGATTTATGTTGGCTAGAAACATTTGCTATGGATCCAGTGGGAGGCTACAAACAAACTCCCCTGAGTGGGGATTTGGCAGTATTCAAAAAAGGGCATTGGAAAGGAGATAAGAACAGAAAAATGGAACTAGAGCCAGGAAGCTCTTCTGCAGCTGCAATGATTTCCTCCTCCTCCTGTTAGGAAGTTTTTCTTTGTCATGGAAAACAAGACATTCAGATTCCTTCCAACCATGGTTTCCATCCTCAGTACTTAATGTTTGAAAGACATTAATGTTTTGTCTATCTGATGCTGAGATGCAACCTTTGTCCAGCCCTGAGGCTCATGGGCTTACTGAGCAATTTGCTATCATGCCTTTACCCTCCCCTAGTTTTCTTTGGCATTGGGATGTAGTAATTAAGGAGCTATAGAGAAAGGGACTAGGGGAAAAACATTCCCTTTTCTACTAACTTTCAGGATCAGGCTGATAAGCCACCCCAGGAAGCTAAGCCATAGGATCATGCCCTCCATTTCCTAGAAGCTGAAGTTTGGGAGATGGGCAGTGGAAGGATTTGCTTCCTGATCTTTATCTCTTGATGTACATCATGAATTCTATTTGAAATAACTCTCTTGTTGCATTGCTATGCTGTCAAACCTTTACTTCTGTCAATCTAGGGGGGATTCAGAGGAAATAGAGAACAAAAATATTTTTTTAGGAAACTGAATGTGGCAACACACACACACACATACACACACACACATGAATCTTTCTCATCTTCAGAAAATACTTTATCCAAAGTCTGAAAACTATAAGGACTACAAGTATCCTTTCCCAGAAGCTATTCACGAAAATTTTCAGAGGCATCTGTTAAGAAATAGTGCTAAATATTATTTTTCCCTGAGGCAATTGGGGTTAAGTGACTCACCTAGAGTCATGTTAATTGTTGATTTGAATCAGGTTCTCCTGACTTCAGGGCTGGTACTCTATCACTGCACCATCTAGCTGCCCCTCGTGCTACATCTTCTTTAGGAATTCAGGTTGTAACTTATAACATTGATGCCTTTATTTCCCTGTCATATTGATCATTAGTTGCCAGTGACTTTCAGATATTTCATGTGCATTCCCCTTTTATAGTTCTAAAACCTGGTTTTATGACAACACTTTTAGTCAGAGATGTCCCATGTTACTCTCCTCATTTGGTAGTTGAGGAATTCCATGATGAAATCATTATAATTAATAAGAATATAATTTATTTCTATAGCACATTAAGTGGGAAAAACAGTCTGCACACAAACTCTAGTCATTTGCTCCTCCTAACAGTCACATGTCAGAGTTATATTATCAGCTCCTTTTTGCAGATGAGGAAATAGAATCATGAAGTACTAGCTCCTGGGCACATTATCTAAGTGCCTGGAGTCACATTTGAACCCTAGTCTCTTCTAAGCCCACAGCTTTTTCCACTATATAATACTGCTTTGCATTGATAGAGTTTGACACACTATTATCCTTCCAAATGAGAATTGCTTTTGAAAAATATCTACCATTCATATAGTGCTATGTGCCAGTTACCATGCTAACCAATTTAAAATTATTTTCTGGTTTAAAACTCTTAACAAATCTTGGAGGTAGGTGCTATTGTTATACATATTTCATAGATGAGAAAAATAAAGATTAAATGACTTAGCCATACAGAGGTTACATGACAAAGGTAATAAGTGTCTTGAGAGTGGATTTGAATTCATGTCTTCCTGAGTTCTGCACTCTTGCTATTGTATAATCTTGAACACACCTTCTCAGGTTTATTATCATTTAGATAGTTCACAATATGTTTGTTTTCTATGGGTCTTGACTTATGATTTTTTTTTAGCATATAGAAGTCTTGGTGTAGAAACTACCTCAATGATACCTAGTCAAGAGGTAGTCTTAGTAAGGTGTTTGGGACCCAAGTTGAGTGATTTTCCCAGGGTTCCATAGCCAACACATGGCTTTTAATTTAAATGTAATTTAAAATAAATAAAATAAAAATTTTAAATAAATTTAAACCTCAGTGTCCTGGATTCTAAAGTTAGCCTTTTATTAAATATGATCTGTGGCCTTTTGAGACATTTATAAGGAGCTACTAAAATCACCAAAGTCTTTGATGGAAATTGGGATCCATTGGGTTCAATTTTATCTGCCCACCTGTCAAGGAACAAGCATTTTCCGCCCATCTTTGAGTATGGTCTTTTAGACATAAACAATATGGAGGGGGGGAACTTCAATCAACTTGCTGGTTTATCTAAATGACCTGGCAACCAGTTTGATTTCTTTCCAGATGTCACAAATGAATTGACCAGACACATTTAGCACAGCAATGCGATAGGATTTATATGAGTAAATGACAGCTGTTTCAAAGACAAACTGCAGACTATACCCTGAAGCCAAGATTCCATCCCTACACTATAACACAGAGAAGAGAGTCGTCCAGACCTCTAGATCGTTCTTGGAGACACAAGGGCATTGAGACCCAAAGACAGCATTGAAGTTATTCATCCAGTATCACACAAGGGAGTGTCCAAAACAAGATTTGCATTCATGTTTTCCGACACTAGCCAGCACCTCTCCATGGCACCATATTGGATCAAGGCAATGTCAGTGATATTCCAGTATCTCAGGCTGGAAGGAACCCTGGCAGTCAAGCCCAGCACATCACATGGTCAGACAGCTTTGCCTTGGAAACCCTTAGAAATCAAGGCAACCGATGGAATGCCGCTCTAAGTCACGTTTTTGCGAGTTGCTTTTGTTTGTTCATTTGATTCGGTTTGCTTTGGGGGATTTTAGAAGCTCAACTTAACAATACACACAATTTTGAACCAAAAAATATTAACATTGATTTATTGAGTGAAAATGTCCTACTTTTGATATGAATGTTCAGAATTCTCCAGAGTCTTAAGAAACCTCAAAGTCCGTTCCCTCCACCCCCAAATGGAATCATTCCCTACTCACCACTCAGCTAAAGCTTCATTTTGATCTGGACTAATGTCTTCCATTCATTTGAATAAAGATAATCACATAAAGGTCCTCAACATGTTTACTTAATATTCTTTAAATCGAGACAAGGCTATCCAGGACATTTCCCCAGTTCCATTCCATTAATGTAAATCATGCTGGTTAAGATGAAACATGCTACATGTGAATTGCATTAAAGCCAATAGGGTTCATTTGATGCTCAGCCCCTATCTGAATTCTGACTTTTGAAACAAGCAGGTGCAGATTCTTCCCCCCGAAATCCTCCCAACAGAGACGAGGGTGATTGCTGTCCTGACTCTGCTCACTCCCACCCCCACCAAATTGGTTACTATTCGCTTTCTGTGATGGCTCCTTCTCCTTTATCTTTTTTTTTTATGATTTTTTTTTCATACAGAACATAGGCAGGAAAGGGGGGGGGGAGCGGGATCCATGTCTTTGATCTTCTCCAGCGCACCAAAGCCCTCAGCATGTGCCCTGAGATGAAAAATGTGTCCCAGTTGAATTCCGATGTCAAAACCATTACCTATCAGGGTAGTTTCTTTGAGCACGTTTCCCTCCCCACCCCACCCCCAACCTCCTGAATTACTCTGCTTGCTATTATTGTCTCGTACGGCTATGAAATTTATCTGAGCCACATTCGGAGCTTTATGGTAGATGCTCAGGGACATTCCAAACAAAGAGAACTTGAGACATTCAGGAACAAAAAGAATTCTTTCCCTAAATTTGGCCTGTAGTTTGTTTGATTGCAATAGAGGATTTTTCCCCCCAGACTTAGGAGACACATTGAGGCACCCTCTGTATGTGGGGATGGAGGGGAGGGAGGCACATGATTATAGGAAAGGTCCTAATGATGAAAACAGTGTCTTTTAGGCTCAGATCCCATCATCTTAGGCTTAAAAACAGAACAACCACATGGCTTACTTTTTAGATAGTCACTGCTTTGGATATAAATACTCACCCCACCCCAACCTTCTTCCCAGCTAGATTATGGACTCAATGGCAACAAGCAGGCCACCTGTTTCTCCTTAGAGCATCCTGCAGCTCAGTAATGAGAACACTGTAGGTGGTCAATAAATGTTTGAAATAAAGGGACTACGGATTGATTATAAAGACTTTCTTTAGTCTGAACATGGATAACTACTATTCTCTCTATATTAAACCCCAAACAACCAAAGATATCAGCAATAACTGTGAAATGGGTACAGGGGAAAAAAGATTGCACATTGGAAGAAGGGACCTTCTTAGTAGAATGTCAGTAGGAAGCACAAAGAGGATGGTTCACATTTGATCAAACAGAGTGCTTTGCACATAGCAGCCATTTGAGAAATCATTGTTATATTCGCATAAAATTGATCTTAGTGACAATCTCCTCCAACTACCTCTTTTTACAGATATTATCGTGGAAGCTAGAGAAGAAAGATGAGTGATCTGAGTTCATATAAGTGCAAGGGGCAGAATTTGAAATCAGGCCCTTTGACCTGATCCAGCAGTTTCCAAGGGGCTAGAGAGAAAGATCCCCGGTTTTGCCGTCATCTCCCTTCCTTGCTGCCCAAGAATTTGGGGACTCAATGGCACTAACCCTTCTGTGAAAAATGAAAGGATTGGCTTGGGTGACCTCAAAAGCCAGCATCATTTTCATTTACTTTCATGGACTTCTCTGAGCCACTTCTCGAAGGTGAAAGCTTGGAGGCAACCGGCCAAGGAAGAATCCTGGAATTGGCTTCAGATTCAGCCCTTGCAGCTGTTTATACTGCCCTGTCCAGTGGAAAGACTACAGGAAGAAAGGTTGGCTGAGGGCTTCTCACAAAGGGAGAATGAGAACAGGCTGAAGTCTTCAGGAAACCAATGTGGAAGTTTCATTTCCACAGAAGAAAGCCAGTGAGCATTGCTTTCCCTTTGCACAGTCTTTATAAAAGCCAGATTTAATTATTGACATTTGACGTTAATGAAATTTTTAGAAAGTTGATGAGGTAATCTAATTTACATCAATATAGCTACCAGCACTTTAGAGAAATGAAACTGGATGGATCTAAGAAGCGGTGCCTTCCATGGGGGAAAGAAGGGGGTGGAGGGAAGGACACAGAGAGACAAAGAGACAGCGAGATAGAGAGACACAGCGGGCAAAAAGAATAGATTCTTTCCAAGGATTTGGTTATAATATTTGCTTCATAGGAAAACAATCTAGGAAAGTAAATGAAAGGGAGGTAAGAGCTAAAAGCTAAAAAATAAAAAATAAAAAAAAATAAAAAAAAACATTTTGTTGATGAGGTTTAAATATAAATAAGTATATGAATGTTCATATTATGTTAATTTTTAGAGAATTTTCTGAGTGCTATATTAGGGAGTAATTGTTGATTCAAACCAATACAAGTTCTACAACTTATTTAAAGGGCTTGGACATCATATTGGGGATACAAAAGAAAAAGAAAAAAAAGAAAAAGAAAAACAAGGTTTCCCTCAGGGAGCTTCCATTCCACTGGAAGGATCCTAGTTATAATTTGTGAGTATTTTCATGTGCTTCCAGAGGGAAAGAGAGGGGGATATTGAGAGAACAGTAAGAAATTCTGTTTGATTGAGTGCTTAAGCAATGACTGAGTAGTAACCCAACTGCCTCTTTCCTATACGTGCAAGGATAGATGGCCTCCAAGAACCCTTCTCCCTTGGTGCTCCTTCAGTTCCATATTTCTGAAGGTAGTGTGTACACATAATGGGAAACTCACCAAGGCTTGAACTAAGGCGGTGGTAATGAGAGTGGTAAGAAGAAATGGACATGGCTGGGGCAAGTCTTCTATGGCTAGGTTTTTTTTTTTTTTTTTTTTTTTTTTTTTTTTTTTTTTTTTTTTTTAACCTGAGGCAATTGGGATTAAGTGACTTGCCCAGGGTCACACAGCTAGGAAGTGTTAATTAAGTGTCTGAGGTCAAATTTGAACTCAGGGTCTCCTGACTTCAGGGCTGGATCTCTATCCATTACACCACCTAAATGCCCCTCTGTCTACATTTCTATCACTATACATGAGAATAGCTACACCTCTACCTGATTTTAATTACCTAGTAATTAGTTAAACATGCAGGGTTTTTGAGCACTTAATATAATGAGCCAACATTCCCATAGGACTTTACAACTTATAAAGTGCTTTACATATTATCTCATTTGATCCCCAAAATAACCCAGTGAGGAAGGTATTACCATTCTACCCATTTTCAGATGATAAACATAAAAATTGGGAAGGTTAAGAGGCTTTCACAATAATATCTGCACTAGGATTTGGACCTGAAGTTCAGCACTAACCCATGCTGCCTTTGAAAAAAAGAAGCGTGATCTTTGCCTGTATGGATGGAAACCATTGCCAGGGCTGGAAAAAAAGTCTCCTCCTGTAGGCTTACAAAAGGGAAGACATTTCCCTTTAGTATTTGTGGGTATTTGAAGAAACTCTTGAACACAACAGTTCCTTTCACTTTGCAGGGACAGCAAGTTCCCTTCCAGGATGTGGCCCTCAGCACACAAGGCCCGGGGCTAGGCCCTCTTGCTATGGCTAGTTTACCATTCCTGTCTCCAAAAAGAAAACTTGTCATTCACTTGTTTTCAGTATGATGGAGGGAAGAGGGAAGCTTTTATCAGTCATTTCCTAGCCAGAGGCTATAGGGCTTTTTTCCATTATCTAAGAAAAGCATTCCTTTCTCTTTCTTTAGTAAGGCAACCAAAAATCTACCTCTTTTGATAGAAACCTATCATAACGGTATCTGGTGTCCTGTCAGATATGAACAACTCTCTTATAACTGATGGTGATTTCATCTCCGTTACATTTTTCCACACAATCAAAATGATGTGAACATCTCACTTAAAGCCATTGGGTGCGGTTCCTTCCCAGTACAAAGAAGCTATGGTTTAGCCAAATGACTAAGGGCACGTGCTGGATTATTGCTAGGATAGCCTGCATTATCTATTGTGCTAACTATGCATTCACCCCCAGAAAATCAGGACCGATTCAATCTGCAGTTTAATAAAGTTTCAAACATCTGCACATCTGGAATGATTACTCCTGGAAATAAACAGAGAGCTCCCCAGCATGACACCTATAGGGCATTCTCACAAAGCCAACTATTGTGTTGGAAGGAGAAAGCGGGGGGCTCTGCCTCTTTTATTGTTTCCCTGATATTTCAGCAAGGACTTTTTCATCATGAAAAAGATACACTAACATGAAAACCTCACCTTTTTTCAAAATAGAAGACCAAGTCTGAATCCCGATTTGAGCAAAAGCAAACGATCAAGCAACAAAGAATATCTTACAACTTTGGGAAGGAAAACCAGCATCTAACTACAATGCAAATTAAACTGCTCAGCTCAAATTAATTGCCAGTTAGAGAATATGCGGAAATGAATTAATTTTCCAATGTGGAGCATTACCGAGGTGAAATAAAAACGATAAATGGACACAGACTTCTGCTGTAATAAACAACCTCAAGCTCTAAACTATCAAATTTTGACAGATTTTGAAGGATGTTAACTTAGTCCTAGGAACTCTGACATCCCAAGGGGGGGAACTTCTTGACATACTTTTAAAAATTGGATTTCAGCTTCAGAAAGGAATAAACAAATTGACAATATCTCTGGGTCAGTCCCAACCAAGTAGATAAAAACAGGAAATTTCATTACTATATCAAAGGAGAGGAAGCATGATGAAGAGAATAGGGAGCCAATTTCACAAAGACATATTGTTCAAGCCTCATCACGGCTACACACTCACTAAATGACCCTTTGGAAGTAGCAGGAACCACTCTAAGATTCAAAGTCCATAGAATTGCATTGGAAAAGCAAATTGCAATCCTTGAGCTGATTTCTCCTCCCCTGTCTCTTTAATTTTCCTTGTTTCATTTTCTTCCTGTACTTCTCACACCACTGACTAGGTTGTAATAGCCCTATATGGAGTAGGATTGGCAAGAACAAGGATATCATGAACTCAGACTATGTGACTTATTTGAGGTTTGGTCTTCTCAGGTGATATTAGATTGGTGCTGAGGATCTGGAGCTTTTTTTCCAGCAAGTTGAATAATTAGATAGTCACATTATCATTGGTCACTTATTAGAATAAAAACCACGACGACTAAATATCCCAACACAAATATCCACTCTTTCTAGTCTATTCCAACTTGGAGTCATAATACCCACTTGGTACATAATAAAGTAGTGAGTTCTGATCAAACTAAGGGGTATTTACTGATTTTTATTATTGGAGAGGGAGGGGAGAAGAGAGATGGAGAAAAAGGGGAGAGGGAGAAAGAAGAAGAGGAAGGGAGGGAAGGAGGGAGAGCAAGAGTGAGAGAGAGAGAGAGAGAGAGAGAGAGAGAGAGAGAGAGAGAGAGAGAGAGAGAGAAGAAGAAGAAGAAGAAGAAGAAGAAGAAGAAGAAGAAGAAGAAGAAGAAGAAGAAGAAGAAGAAGAAGAAGAAGAAGAAGAAGAAGAAGAAGAAGAAGAAGAAGAAGAAGAAGAAGAAGAAGAAGAAGAAGAAGAAGAAGAAGAAGAAGAAGAAGAAGAAGAAGAAGAAGAAGAAGAAGAAGAAGAAGAAGAAGAAGAAGAAGTAGTAGTAGTAGTATAGGAAATGGAAAAGTGAAGAAAGGGGAAAGGGAAAGAAGAGGGAGAGGGTAAAGAAAAGTAAAGAAGGAAGAATGAAAGAAGAAAGGGAGGACAGGAGTGAAGGAGAAAGGAATGAAGGAAAGAAGGGAAGGAAGGATAGAGGAGAGGAAGGAAGGAGAAAAGAAAGGGAAGGAAGGAACTAGAAAACTCGAATTGGTCAGGTTTTATGTTTTCTTTCTGCTCTCTGAATTAAGACATTATATTGCTTTCCGAGAATGGTCTAGACCAGGACAAATGCCCTTTTCCTTTGCTCTCACAACTTTGGAAATACAGAATGAGGTAGTTCCATTTTGGCCCTCATTTCACCCCCTGACTTCCCAGTGCAGGTATAGATACTCACTCTCCAACACCAGCCAGGTCTGTGACTTGGTCTACTGCCTTTTTTGTGCTTTATAGGTCATCCAGACTCTTCTCAAAAAATTCACTGGTTGCTCCTTACATCTTACTGAGTACAGGAATTTATTCAAGACCAAGATCATAAGGAGAATGAGAACATTCTTTGGATTAAAATTTGAAATCGTTTGACGAGCATCCAGGACTGAGTGATCAATTTTCATCCCGAATGTTCCAAGCATCACAGCAAGCAGCAATTATGAAGATGAGAAAGGAAGCTCTGGTGCTTGTCTGTTAGTTCTGCTGAGATAAACAATCCCTTCCTCTCTGGGACTTGGAGCTTGAAGAATGAATCTCTTCTTGGGCTGCCTGCCTCAGCTTTCCTTTAATGCTAAGTGGATTACCTGAAGGTGGGGTGAGGGCTCCTCTGAGGATTCACGCTCTAATGAAATTGGCTCAGTTTCTCCTTGGTAGATCTGAGAGAGCCTCAGAGAAATTCCCTTTCGGCTAATTCAAGGCTCTCCCTTAGCCTGGGAATCTGGAGCACTCAGCAAGATTTCTCATTCCTTGGGTTTTGGGGCAGCCCTCTAGCTACAGGAGGTTTCCTCCCTTTGTCTTACTTTTAAGGCAATGTTAATAATAATTCCGCTCATTATAGGCTCCAAGCAGACTTTTTTGGTGGAGTAATTAATTGTTATATTTCTTCCCTGTTGTTAGAGAGGGAGGTTTTTTTTTTTTTTCATCCATTCCATTGGAAATTGTCTCCACACCTGAGGAGTGGGACCCCTCCATCCGTACAGGCACAAACAAAATGTTTTGAAAAGTAATCATTTGTTTAAAAACTAGAAATTGAGGCTTCTGTGTTGGGAGGAATGTGCGGGCCACATCCATAACCCAGTGAAATTTAAGCCTGGTAAATGATCTGACTGCCTCAAAGTGAAGTCTTTGCCTTTCTATGGTGGCCTTTCGCCCTGGCCTTTCCTCCAATCTGAGAAGAGCTGATGTTGATGGAACATATAATGGCCCCTTTCCTGGGCAGTAAAGTCGGCAACAAAGCTCCATAATTAAGGTGACCGGGGAGGCCCGGCCCAGCAGGCTAGTGGTGTGGAGAACACTTTTAGGACTTCAAACACTATCAAAGTCACTGAGACCTGGGCCCAGCTCAGGCCTGGTTTGAATTAAGCCTCACTTCCACACGCACTTTTCAAATCCAAGCTCAAACAAGAAAGCCAAGGCCTTCTGGATTTCATTAGACCCAATTATCTTATCTGTTTCATCTCAGGCCTGACCCTAAGGCTGGCAAACAGCTATAGGGTGGGAGGGGGAGTGATTTGGGGGTGCTGTTGAAAAAGACAGCCAACCCCCACCCCCACCCCCCACCCAGCCAGCCAATGGTTGGAGGACCTGATAATTAAAACACTATCACCCCCACTGCCTGCCTCTGGTGATTAAATATTTTCAAGCTTTTGTAAATAATTTTTCCATTCTTCGCCCAGAGCCTCAAAGGCCCAATCCATGTAGTAATTTATTTAGTTTGTTGGAGAGCACCATTTGTTAGAGGGCAGGCTGGCCCACGGAGGAACTTTGGGAAACATTTTTTGGCCTCTATAGACTTTGGAAGGTGGCAGTTTCTAAGGAAACCCAAGATATCTACACATTAGATTCTTATGGGACTGGATTTTAATGATCTTGCTCTTTAAGCAGTGATGTTATATACAACAGGCCTTACACTGAGTCAAAAATCAGATTTGCTCAAAAACTAACAGGCTCAACCAACCTTAAGGGCACTTCATTCATAGAAACATTAGCCAAATTTGCCATTTTCTTTGCATTTTAATTCGAAGCATGGGCAGTGATCACTTTCAAAAAGTAGCTGGACAAGAACAATATCCACGTGTCTAACTCATATATCCATGTTTGAAATTGGCTTAAATATCCTGAGACATCCTCATGCAGATTTTTGTAAGAGTCATAAAAGGAGTTCATGTTCGTAGATGGAAGAAGAGGGAGAGATCGGAATGGGAAAGAGAGAGAGAGACAGAGACAGAGAGAGACAGAGACAGAGACAGAGAGAGACAGAGAAAGAGAAAGAGACAGGGAGAGAAAAAAGAGAGAGGCAGAGGGTTAATTTCAAATAGACTAGATTAATAATGTTGTCCAGATAATTTATGATCAGATTGATCGGGGGTGTGATGGTTCCTATACTGGGGAAGTAGGAGCCAGGAAAACAAAGCATTTTCAAACACGTAAAATATCTCTACGACTCAAAAATCCCATAGGTATCTCTTCATAATCCCAGCACGGATCATGTCTCTGTCCCCACTCCTGAGCACCCCCCCATGGCTGCCACTCAGCTGCACGTACCTCGACTGTCTCAACTGTCCCTTTTCCTTTATCCGTTTCTGCTCCCCTCTCCACTCCAGAGCTGACAAATGCATGTATCCTCCCTTGCCAACCTGCCCGAGGCACATATGCACACGCGCACACACACACGCACACACATATACACAACCCTTAGCCAACTGAGCTCATGTTTTAATGGAGGAAAATAAAAATGGGACTTTTTTTTTCTTTTTGAAGAATTATAAGGGGAACAAAGCAGTGTCCTCATTAGCTAAGCTCAGCAGAGCAGGTATGAAAGCGAGTCAGGCGGCCTTCGCCTCCAGTCTCTGTAATTCTTGACATGACACTTTGGTTTTACCCTAAATAATAGGCTTTTAATAAAACCATCCACCAAAGGTCAACAATTAAACAATACATAAAGCACCAGGGAGCAGCCTTGAGGTTCTCTTCCAGGCTGGAGCCATTCCAGATGGGACCATGTGGATGTTTTACGGGCTGCAGCGCATTGTTATGTTCCAAAGTTATTAAGAGACAGCAAACTGCTCACTTGAGTCCGACGAGGCATTTGGGTTTGGTCCAGGGCTTTTGCTTCAGTTCAAAGACTTCCCTGGGGGCTAAAGGGTTACTATTTTAAACTTTCTCCGCATCTTAACTCCTTCCAAGGCATTCTTGGAAAATTCCACAATTTTTCTTCTCTTTTTCTTTTGTTAAAACTCAGGTGACAGAAGGAAAAGACTATGAGGGGTAATCATGGATTGGTGAGCTTTTCAATAACTTTTTTTTTTTACATCATGAAATTAGGAAACAATAGTCACCTTAAACTAGTAGCTTTGTTAGCCTGCTTCCACACATATTCCTAATTAGCTCATTTTACCTTCACTTAATCCTTTTACTTTATTGTGACTTTATCATAAGTTGTCCCAACTTTGAAGAATATAAAGTTAATATTTGGGTTCTTCCCAAGTCCTGTCTGAGGGAGGTTTCATCAGAAGTTGACTTATGCCCTTTTTATCTTGTAAGAGCCTGCCCTCATTCTGGTGAAAACTCCAGTAGGGAGCAGCTATTAATCCACATTCCCATCCAGGTGAAGTCCCAAACCCCTTAAAAGTCAATTTAGCTTCTTCTCCAACACCAGAGCAAGAGAAAGCAGAATAGAAGAGTAAGTGAAGATTTGGGGAGAAGATCAAGGCAATCATACTCAAATCTAAATGTACAGTGCCAAAAAAAATCACCATTCATGTATGGGGAAAAAGAAACGGACGGTATGATCCGGTAACCGTTTCTTGGAGATAAGCTGGTTCTGAACATAAAGGTACTGGGCTGTAAGATGATCCCCAGCACAAGTCTCTGTTCTAGAAAACATTTCTCTTAAAAACTGGAAGATGTTAGATGATTGTCTCTTTGTTGCTGCTGCTGCTACTGCTTTTAAACTATCATGATCATTAGTACAAATGCTTATTTGAATTAGAAATTGAATTTCACCATATATTGTCTACATTTAAGGAATAATGATATAGGGGGAAAAATCATTAGGAAGATAACAGAAGATACTTAAGCTTCAGTTTACTCCTCTGCTCTGCTCCAGGGGACAATTATATCTTAATATCCTGAAATCACAAGGCCGTTTGATTTAGAATTTGGGTGGATTTTGAAATGATGACCTTCGGTTCATTTATCTTTCCCCACAGCTTCTTCATCACTTGTAGCTCTAAAATGGCTATATCCAAAGGGCCTTTCAATGCTGTGGAATCTGCAAATATTTCCCAAGGTCTCTGCCATCCATTGGATTTTATAGCAGCCTGAGGATGACTATAGAAGGGAAGGGACTTTGAATCACCAAGACATGGATAGGTAGGGAACAATCGCCATCCTTGGTCTTTTAGCAAAGCTTTGCAGGAGTCTGACTAATTATACTAAATTGTGATTAGGAACCATATTTTAATGGCGTCAAAACCTTCAGATAAAAAGCAAAAATGCTGTCCATTCCCCAGGTGTCCAGGCCCCTGCAGGCAAAACCTTCAGCTGTACCTCAGAGGCTGACATGTCAGGAAATCATGAAAAGGTCACTCGTCCAAATCACAAGGTTTTCCTCTAATTGAACAAGATTTTGACAGGGCTGATTCACTGCTAATGGGAAAATCAAGACCGCTCCTTGTTTACCACATCCAAACTATAGAAGAAAAAGGGGCAATTTACTTCTCTAAATGGAATGAGACACAGTTTCCACCTTTTTTATTTTGTCTACCATCCTAGGAACTCAATGGAGCTGTTGCAGAGTTTTCTGGACCATTCTCTGCAATTGAATTGACATGTTCTAAAACACAGCAGTTTCAAAATGTGAGCAATAAGTCATACGTAAGAGTGGACATGTATTTCTCCTTTTAAATGAATACAGAAAAAAATATATATATATACATATACATATACATGTATATATATATATATATATATATATATATATATATATATATATATATTTCTTACAACTGAGAACTTTTAAAATTCTAGAGATTCCAGTTCCGTGGAAATCTCCCTCCACAAACTCTATATCCTGTGTATGTTTCCTCCCATCATATGTCATAACACCTCAAAAGATGCTGCTGAGCATGAAACGAGGAGATGATTGTGGCTGATGTATGTAGTTGATGGGAGTTTCTCTGACAGGGCAGAAATGGGCCAAGCTCATGGCACTGGGTATGTGGTAGAAAGCTATCATCTGCCTAGGGCACCACTTTGCCAGCACAAATGTTGGGCACATGGGGCATATTTTATTGTAACCCTTCATTTTGTAAAACAAATTGAATTCTCTCTAAGCATGAAAATGCCTTTCTTTGAGGGATCAGCTAGTGAGAATTGCTAATAGAACCAGTCTTCTTAATGAATAGTGCTTATTTAGAATAGTTTCTAATTCTACAATGAAGAATAATCATTATCCATATAATTCTTTAATGTTTGCTAAGCACTTTACATGTGTGAGTAAATACATATATTCATTTATTCAGATATTATGTAACGTATTAAATTTATTTTGCATCTACTCATAGGTGAATGTATTGGCTGTCTTGTTAGAATATTAACTCCTGGAGGATGATTTCCTTTTTGTTCACATATCCCCAGGATTTGGCACATAGAAGGTGCTCACAGAATGCGTGTTTAATGTTTCTTTGATGATTGATGCATCCTAGATGGTTCTGGGTCCCAATACTGTCCATCAATAGAAAAAGAAATGGGCCAAGTAAAAACTATTAAGAATGTGTCTAATTTCTTAAAATCACATTTTAACTGCTTCATGAGATTGAATTCTTTCCCTTTGTAGATAAAGCTGGGTGACACAGTTGATACAGAAACAATTCTGGAGTGAAAAAGATATATATGGATCAAATCCTGCCTCCAACATTTATTAGGTAGGAGATCCAAGGTAAGTCACTTAAACCTCTGCTTGCCTCAGTTTCTTAACCTGTAAAATGGGGGAAAGGGTTGCTCTGAGGTTCAAACAGGGTATTTGTAAAGCCTTTAACATAATAAATGTTTCCTTTCTACAAGTAAAGTTATTCCCTTCATGGAATCTAGTCTCTTATTATTTTTTAATCTGAATTTTTATTTGAATAATATGAATATTCATAAGAATACAGTCTTATTGGTGCTAAGCTTAAAAAAGACTTCCAAAGAGGTTCCCATGCTGGGCAGGTGTGCTTAAGATCAATTTACCATCAAGGTCAAGGAGCAGAAATTCGGAGGGTATCTAGAGACATACAGCCCTAGAAATTGTAATTTTTTGATGAAAATTGGTACAATATGTGGTGCAGATGAGAAGACAGCACCGACTTTTTATGTGCTTATTTATTCCTAAAATTAGAAAGCAGACAGCATTGATCCTGCAAAGATTCCTGAAAATCCTACTGGATACATTTTGGCTCTGAACCAACCTGACTGATCGTGGGCCATCCGCTCATGCAGAAGTACTGGGAAGAAACAGAGAATGTACCACATGCCACACCGTAGACCATGCCAGGCTCAGCCTCAGCTTTGGAGTTTTTCATTGAAGTAGAATAAAAAAAATCCTAGGAAAACCATGCTAAAGTGCTGTTCCCAGAATTGATAGACATGTTCATATTTTCAACCCACCTCTTCCTTATTAGCGGTTTCCAAGATCGGGAAAATGTGGGCCTGGTTTGGGGATGATGATAAATGGTCTGGGAAAGGTGGTAGGAGGGCCAATATGACATGTACGGCATTTCACATTGGGAAATTGTTTCAAGAAATCCCAGCCCCTTTCCCAAAGTATCTTGGATGCCGCTGGGAAAATACAGGACGTGAAAGACACTTTGGCTATTATTAACTATTGTGAATCTGCATCCACACTGACTAGCATCACCCACAGCTCTTATGAGCCAAGTGAAATCCCATGACTTCTTAGATCATCAGAAGTGGTGAATAAAAGACAAAGAATTATTTCTTTGGGGAACCTAAAACTTTAATTCTCAAATTATATTTAATTAAAGCCAATTTCAAGAGGATGCAGGGGGCATCATATTAGCTTTAAAGACCTTTCCCCAAATATCTTGACAATATTTCAGTGGAACTGGAACCTAACACATCAGTGATTCTATTTCTTCCCAACTTTATAGATTGAGATCAATTCACACTTGCCTATCTCATCTTATTATCTTCTGTCATTCCATAAAACAAATTCAATATGGTGGAGCTCTTATCATTCTCTTGATCTTATAAGGAAACCAATGGGGCATGAAGGTTCTCCATCAGTGATCATCACTCTTATTTCACACCTAGTTCATCTGTCTGTCATTTATCTAATTACATTCACCATTATCCCTCATGCTTGGATGTAAACTCCTTGATAGTATAAACTATTTCAAATTTTTTTTGTCCTTTTATCCCCAATAAACACAGAACCAAGTAGATATTTGGGGGAGAAAATAAAAATAAGACCATGGACCTGGATAAAAATTCCACTGCACTCATGTCACCTAGAGTAAGTCCATCATCAGCAAGATGAGGTGGTTGGACTGAATGACCGGAGGTCCTTATAGACTCTGGCTGTGGGATTCTTGACTTCTAGTCTGTGAACTTGCATTTAAAAACATTTTGATGAGTTTATACCAATAAAATTTATTCCTTTTGTAATTCCATAGATATTATTTTCTTAAAAACAATATTCTGAGAAAGCATCCACAGATTGCCAAAGTATAAAAGGGCAGATTCTGTAATATAAAAATGATTAAGAAAACACTGTCTATCTGATTTTTGATCACATGATCCTATGAGCAAATTCATGCTCTGCAAGGCTGATGATTTTCCCTCTAAAAAGTTGCTTCCTATCTACTCTGCATTTATTCCATATATAATTATTTGTTACATGTTGTCGCCTCCATTGAAATGCAAGCTACTTGAGGCTCGTGTTTTCACTTTTTATTTTACTCCTCTCCATATTATAGTGCTTGTCCAGAGGAGAAATTTAAATGCTTGTTCGTTTATTGATGGTCTTTGAGGAAACCCTCCCCAAACCTCAATTTGCTTACACATAAAATTAAGGGTTTGAGCAAAATAATCTCTGAAGCCTCTGATAGCTCTGAATCATCAGCTTTCATTCAGTGATGAAAGTTTTTATCTCAGATAATTAAATAATGGCCTGATGACTATAAAGAATCATGGGTAGAATCTTGTTCGATCTCACATTGGTAACTTTTGGAGGAAATCAAAGTAAAATTGGTTAGAAATGCACCTTCATTAGATGGAGGAGCGCAGTGAGATATTGTAATGGCTCCATAAAGCCCACAAGGTGACTCCATTTTAATAGAAAGCTCAAACAAAATGACATTGTTAAAATGTGACAGTTGGTTTGGCAAGATCACCACTATACAGTAACCATGCATTTAAGTTCTTATATATATATATATATATATATATATATATATATATATATATATATATATTTTTTTTTTTTTTTTTTATCAGTCCATATACTACCAATGATAGTGAAAGGATTGAATGGGCACCTCCCTAACATACATGGGAACTATCATGTATCTTTTCTAAAATGGCATTTTTTTCCTTTTTTATTTCAATATTATTTTATTTTTCCTAATAAATGCAAATATACTTTTGAATATTTCATCTTGTGATACTCTGTGTTCCAAATTTCTCTTCTTCCCTCTCCCCTCCTCAAGACAGCAATCAATCTTATATAGGTTAAATATATGCATTTGTTTTAAACATATTTTCAAATTTGTTATGTTAAAAATCAAATCAAAAAGGAAAAAAAATTGAGGAAGAAACAAACAAAAATAAGATAGCATTTTTTAATAAAGGAAAAAAATGTCACAAACATGTGACAAATCATGTCTGCTCTGACTCCACCCCTCATCTCCCACTCCCAAAGGCTATATGCCTCCTTATCCTGCATAATGCTATTTGGAAGTGAAAGGAAAACTGCCCATCCCTCTCCACTTCAGATGCCTAAAAGCAGTACTTTGCATACTTTCTAGTTCATACTAGGTGATTAATAAATGCTGAGAGATGGGAAGACCTTTTAGACTCATGCAAAATTCATTTCAAAGCCAACCTACTTGAAGTGCCCCAGCCATCCACACACCCAAATTACCTGGTCAATGAAGGAAATCATTATTGATAGATGATCCAAATCAGCAGGTATCATAAGCCCTAATTCAATAAATGATCAGCAAAGAAGAAATCTGGAGAACCATTTCTGACCACCACTGACTACATAACGATCACTACAAGTTTCTCTGACCTCATCAATATCTCCATTCAGATTGGGCAGCATTTAGAACTGAAGATGCTGCTGGCATAGCTCCCAAGTTCTTACCCTCTTGCTAATGTGAGCAGAAATAGACCCAAATCACTGGGGGCACAATTGATTTGTTCTTCATTCTGAACTTCCACAGTAGGAAAATATTGGGAATTTTCACATTATGTGAATTATTTAAATCTGCAAGGAGATAGGTCTCCTAAAAAAACCTTATTATCGGTTCAGAAATGTATTATACAAAAGTATCATTGAGAAATTGACTCAGTATTTTGCATTGCCTTGCTTAAGGCATCTATTTATAATTTGTAATTACATGTGGAAAAGTAAACCATTGGCAGCTACTAAGTGCGTTATCTAAGTTCTCCAAAATGAGAAACTAGTGCTCATTTGCTGATTTTGCTGTCTTGCAACTGAAAAGATATAGGATACATATATCTCTTGAAAGACAAAGAAGAACAATTCAAAGCATTTTTGGGTACAAATAACATATTAACAGGAAAAATCAGCAGCATGTTGGCTTGGTGCTTATTATTATTTCATTGAGAGATACCAAGGTTACTAACAGGAAAGATAATTTTCCACAATCCTTCAGGCTATCTCTTTATAGATATTTTTATATCTTTATATGCTTTAGAATCACACAGAAAAGAACAGGACAAGAATCCTGCCAATTCCACCCTACTCCACACATACACAGGGATTACATACTCTAGGGTTTCTCTGGCTATGTTCAGGAAAAGTTACATTTTGAAAGATATATTTTTAAATAACCCTGGGATTGTGATCCTGAATGTCTACTCCATTTAAGGGCTAATCAAATTGGGGTTTGTTATATATAGACAGAATAATATTTGTATACAAGGGAGATTTGATGAAAAGAGTCTTTCTTTGCCTTATTTCATAATTTATATATTGAACAAATAAGCATTTTTTGTTTTGTTTTGTTTTGTTATTTTTATCTTATGCTTTGGTTGATTTAATGTTAAGTCAAATACTGAATGGCATAGCATAAGGTCTAGACCTGTGCTTTCATTAGTATAGATAACCCTCAGGGGATGAAATTGCTTCTACTAATGCAAGTCAGGACCTAATCTGCATTACAAAATCTTAAAGAATTGCCTAAACCACTGAAGAGTTAAATGAATTGCCCAGAATTACATAACCAGTAGGTATCAAAGGTAGGATTCAAACCCAGGTCTTTTAAATTCAGCTTGTCCATTGTCACACAGTCTTTCATTCTTTAAGGATCTCTGATTTTACTGGGGTGAGTGGTCCTTTCTTCTTCATATAGTGTGACCCTTCTAGATTGCCAAAAAGAAATTTATTAGCTGATGGTCAACGTCCCAACAATGAAACTCTGAACTTAGCCAGATGGACCCAGAACATCAGTAATACAATCCATCTGTGAGGCAACAGCCAAGATCTTTCAAGCTTGCAAGGGTGTGACAAAGTTGGCAGTTCATGGTGCCATAAAGCCAGGGTCGACTCCACTTTATGAGGAAGGATGAGAAGACTTGGGCAGTAGGGTTGAGTTCCATTAAACTTAAGATGCCAATGATTGTTAAAGTCCCCGGTATGGTTGCCAATCCCAAAGAAAAACAAGAGACGTGGTTGTGACCTCCAATTCTTTCTGAAAGCAGTCAGGGAATCAGTTCTATGGGTAGACATAATTTTATGTGAAGAATCTAAAGACTACTGTCTTCTTTCACTGAACTGAAGATAAGTTACAACATCAGGAAAGTTGGGAATCGGGTATTGCTCATTTCCATCATCTCTGGGAAGAGGCAGCTCCCTCCCCAACCTTTTAAAAAATGTTTTATAGATTCTCTTAAAAAACACTTTCATTTCATTTTCATATTCCAGTAACACACCCATATGTCTTCTGGTAAATATTCAATAGGCTCCTCCCTTCTTAATAGATTAGTAGCATCAACTGATACAAGCCATTATATTATCATGTCCCAAAAAACATTTGACTCATTAGGTATCTAATCCTCCCTCAACCCCCACTCTCTGCCAAGGTAGGAAATGAGCAAAAGTCATTGAATTCAAGATCAGTCACTACAATAATTGGAATTGTGAAGTCTGTAAATGTAGTTCCCCTTTACATGACTATGAAAGAATAAATGGATATGTATTTATTAGTGGTTAAGGTAGTAGAAAGCAGTGTACCAAGCAGTTGGAACACAAATAACAAGACTTTTGATCCTTTCCATAACTGAAATGTCTTTTACCCTTAAAGTTAGGTCCAAATTAAAGAGCTCCTAGGAGCTCACATTCAAATAAGGAGAGTAGAATACATAAGGAATTCAGCTTCAAGTCACAAGGGTTCAGTGGTCCTTACAGGGAAAAGATAAACAGTTGGCAATGTAACCTTTTTCATGTTCTCTGCATTGAAAAAACCACATTTATATCTTCTGTGAATCATTTGAAATGGCCAAGAATTTACCTGGTAAGAAATGTGCTATTTGGGAAAAGATGATAAATGTTGCATGGGGTTTGGGAAAACGGGGACACTAATACATTGTTGGTGGAGTGGTTAACTGATCCAATCATTCTGGAGAGTAATTTGGAACTATGATCAATGGGTTATCCAACTGTGCATAGGCTTTGTTCCAGAAGTGCCTCTACTGGACCTGTATTGCAAAGAGATCATAAAAAAGGGAAAAGAATCCACATGTGCAAAAATATTTGTAAAATCCCTTTTTGTAGTGGCAAAGAACTGGAAACTGAGAGGATGCCCATCAGTTGGACCATGGCTGATTTAGTTACTATGTGAATGTTATGGAATATTATTTTCTATAAAAAATGAGCAGCAGGATGATTTCAGAAAGGTCTGGAGTGATTGACATGAACTGATGCTGAGTGAAGTAAGTAGAACCAAGAGAACATTGTAGAAGCAACAACAAGATCATGTGATGATTAACTCTAGTGGACATGACTTTTTTCAACAATGAGGTGATTTAATCCAATTTCAATAGATTTGTGATGAAGAGAGCTATCCACATCCAGAAAAAGGACTGTGGGGATTGAATGTTGATCACAACATAATAATTTTCACCTTTTTTGTTGTTTGCTTGCTTTTTTTTTTCTTTCTCATTTCATTGTTTTTTTTATCTGATTTTTCTTGTGCATCAAGATAATTATAAAATATGTTTAGAAGAATTACAGATGTTTAACATATATTAGATTACCTCCCATTTAGGGGAGGGAGTGGGGGGGAAGCAGGGAGAAAATAATTGGAAAACAAGGTTTAGCAAGGGTGAATATTGAAAACTATCTTTGCATGTTTTTTGAAAAAAAAAAGCCATTCGAAAAGTAATGTGCTATTTGGATTGTCATTATTTGTGTTCATTGTGTAAATTGTTCTGTTGACTTCACTCAGCATAAGATGATCAAAGTTTTCCTAAATTTCCTTGAATTCTTCACATTCGTCATTTCAAAAAATATATTTAAATACTTTCATATACTATAGTTTATTAGCTATTCCCTATACCTGAAATAACCTAACTCTTTATCTCTCCCTCTTAGAATTTTTAGTTTCCTTCAAGGTACAACTCACCTGCTATCCAATCCATTTCCTGATACCCCATGGTGTGAGTGTCTGTCCCCCAAAATCATTATGAATTTATTTTGTATCTATTTATTATTTGTGCACATGATGTTTTTGGTAATGGAATGGAAACCCATCAAAAAAAGGAATTATATCTCTTTTCAAATTTCATATTCCCAGTGCCTAGTACAGTTCCTGGCCAAAAGTAGTTGTTTAATAAATTCAGATTGATTTATTGACTAAAGATAGCTACTCTATCATTTTTTTTGTGAAGTGAGCACATCTGGGACCATCATGGAAACCCTCAGCTCTTTTAACCTCCAGTCTTTTTTTTTTCTTTTTTTTCTTTTGAGGCTGGGATTAAGTGACTTGCCCAGGGTCACACAGCTAGGAAGTGTTAAGTGTCTGAGACCAGATTTGAACTTGGGTCCTCCTGAATTCAGGGCTGGTGCTCTATCCACTATGCCACCTAGCTGCCCCAACCTCCAGTCTTAAGAAAAATGTAAGCATGGCTCATGGAAATAGGGATATAAAACAAAACTTAGAAGACTTTTGTCTGATAGAACAATAGACTGGAGTAGTTCCTTATTAGAAGGTCAAGAACCTCCCTATGTTTATGAATCTATGTGGCCATTTTATAGGTTTGTATATTTAAGCATGGTCAAGATGGCAGGATTTTTAAAAGTCACACAAGGCAAAAAAGAAAAAGAGAGGATGAGAGGAGAGGAGAGAAAAAGAGAAGAGAGGAGAAGAAAATACTATAAATATGCCAGATTGACTTTGGAAGCAGAAAAATGAAATACTCACATTAGGTCAGAATTAAACCCTGAGATCTTATAGTCCCTTTCAGTAATTAATGATTCAAGTGAACATTTTGAAATCTGGGCAAAGAGCAAAAATAAAATGGAAACCCATATGGTTTCCGAGCTTATTTTTGCATTTAGGTGTGATGTGAATTAATATAAAAATATGTTCTGGACCACCCACGAGTCTTCCATCAAATAGTAGTTCTTTTATATGCCTTGTGACCTATTTATTCTATAGGGTAACTTTAACATAACACATTATAACGACCTGGACTCAAAGAGCAAATCCAGAAGGTGGGTGGGGTTGAAGTGAGAGTTGCCACTGGCATCTGGTACCTCTTTGAACTGTGGCTTCAATCCACTTATGCCCTTGACAGGAGAAGGCTTCCATTTGGCAAAATTTCTTGCTGTGGATCCCCTTTATAACTCAAGAATAAAGAACTCCCAGTTCTCTAAGACATCAAGAAGTCAAAAGTGGAGCAGGGGATTGTGGGAGATGCCACAAGACAGGAGTCTATTACCATACTGTTCTCAGCACAATTTTAATATTATGACAATCTTGGGTAGGAAATATCAAATCTATCAAGGCACTTGCTTATTAATTTGAGAGATTTCCTTCAAAAGAACTAAAGTACTATTATAGCATCAAGAATTGGAGATGAGTAGTGTCATTCATGATGCTTTCAACACCATCAAGTTTTTAGAGTCAAGCACAAACAAATAAACAAGAAATCTAAAGAGGTGCTTTTTAGACAATAGCAAAAGAACTTACTCTATAAAATGGTAGTTTTATATATTCTTGATGGCGTTCCCCTTCCCTAATAGTGGCTATTCTTGCTGCAGAGGTGCAACTCCATTGGGCTGGCCACATTGTTTTGAATACCAAACATATACTTGCCTAAAAGACTATTTTATGGAGAACTCACACATGGCAAATGCTCACAAGGTGGTCAAAAAAAGTGATACAAGGACACTCTTAAGGTCTCTCTTAAGAACTCTGGAACGGATTTGCCACATGGGAGACACTGGCATAGGATATGCCCTCATCAGAGAAGTTTCTGTTCACTATGAGTAAAGCAGAATCAAATTAGCTCCGAAGAAATGTGAGAGGTACAAATTTAGAGAATACACCCCAAGTGTTCACATGCATTATTTGTGTCTGACCTGTGGAAGTGCATTCTGAAATAATATTTATCTGACCAGCCACAGCCAGATCCACTAACTTGACTCTAAAATAGTGAGGTCATTTTGTTCCTCTGAGATCAAAGTTCAACAACCAATCATTAGTTTAATAGAACTGCCTTTGACTACCAGAAGGACAATCGGAATCCTTGTTTTTCTATTAAATTACAATGTGTTTATTTTTTATAAAGGACTTTCATTCCTGGATTTTCATCAGTGGAGAGAGTTTTGCTGAGGGACACTGGCATCATAACATATTCTTAGAGAGTTAAGAGGCACACTAGGGTCACATAGATATAATGATTAAGAACCTGAACCCAGGGCTTCCTAACTCCAAGACAGGCCAGGTTACAAGGGGTTAAACCTCACACATTTACTAGATATGCAAAATTATGCTTGTTTGTTTTTCTTTAATTGCTCAGAATAATCCTTAGGAACATGTGCCTGGTGGAGTCAAGCCAGTTTATTTACAAAGATGTATGAATGAGCTAAGCAGGGTATCTATCATTTTTTTTCTTTTGTCCTAAAAGGCACAATGTCACCAATTAGAAGGGAAAGCCATGCCATGAAAAGGGAGTCAGCTCCTCACAAAGGCACTGACAGTGCCCCAAACTCAGAGGTGAGTGACGGTTCAGCTGGCTTTTGTCATTAGTGTCACCAAAAAGGTACAGATGTCATCTGTCATTTCTTTACACTTCTTGTTGATGCATACTTATTTCAGTTACATGTGACTTTTTAAACTCCCTTTGGAGTTTTCTTAGCAAAGATATTAAAAAAGTTAGCTATTCCCTTCTCTAGGTTATTTTACAGATGAGGAAACTGAGGCAAATATTATTTATTCACTAATTTCCATTGATTAGATGTAATGTAAGGCAGAAAGGCAAAAGAGAAAGAAGGAAGGCCTTGGTGTCTCCTCCTGTACAAATTGAGCTTCTCAGTACCTCCTCATAATTATTTAAGATATAATTGAATTATAGGTGGGCTGTTACCCTGCATTGGAGGGGATTTTTATTTCAGGAATTTTGCATTCAGATAAAATCATAGATCCAGCCCTTCTGCCCTCCAACAAAATGCACATAAATGTCTAAAGCATTCTTGCTCAGAGTATGAATATTGGAAAAAGGAAAACAGGAATGAGAGAGCCTTGAACTCAGCAAAGAAAAGGAGAGAGAGAAAGAAAGAAAGAAGTAATTCTAGCCATAAAAAGATCATGTAGACCCTTGATCAGCTCACTTGCCCCAAAGTGCTCTGGGGTGAAGGCACAGACTAAAAACAAAGAGTTAATTGCCTTCCTTTCTCTTTTATTTCATTTGTTCTGAATTCCCAACATTACTTGGCTGCACAAACTCTTACATTTTATTAAACTATTAAATGTTATTTTTAAGTCAACTTTACCTCAGCATGAATTTGAATCTCTATTGAATTTTTTTTTCTGCCTAGATTAATTCCTGCCTCAGTTTACACTCTGCTTCCAATTAGCTCGTGTGGGCGAACGGACTACCCACCTGAACGCTGCCAGGTACTCCACATCTCCCATGGGGGGGTCCAGGCCACCTGTCCAGGCAATATTCACATTATATCCCTCTCCAAGGCCACTTCCAACCTGGGAAAAGGAAGAACGCCACACTGGGTCACAGGGTGGGGGCACAGGAAGTAAGCGGAAAGAGCACCAAACAAACCCAGGCGAGCTTTTGAAACAAACATCAAACAACCCATCAAATTGGCGGCCCCCACTTGAAAAGTCATGTTCTGGGTTCTACCACTTGTTCCTGGTCAGACCACGGTCTCCTGGGAGAGCTCAGTAATCTCATGTAATTTAAAGCACTGGCAAAGGACTAGAAAATTAGGGGTAATCACGCCATGCAATTATGTGCAAGATACAAATAAAAACGGGACTCTGAAGAAAATAAACTTAACCTCATTTGGGGCTCCACTCCCGGGAAAGAAGTTGCCTTCATCATAGCGATGGAGGGAAATGTACAGGATGCTGGGGTCAGCGTAAAAAGCCTGCTGGGTACCGTTCCCATGGTGGACATCCTAGAGGGAGCAAACAGATGCAGTCTTGTCCCGCTCGCTGTGGAGACAGTTTCTGATGCCTGCTCCCCCTCCCTCCAACCCCGACCCCACACTCCTTCGTTTTTTCTTTCTTCCTTCCCTGACTGAATCCTTCTTTTTTTTTTTTTTTTTTTTCTTTTTTTCTTTCTGCTTCCACTGCCACCCCCTCAACTTCCTGGACTTTTGGGCAAATTACTCTTTAATGCACTCATTTTTTAAACTGGCTTCTAAAAATCAGGAAACCACAGCAAGCATGCCCTAGAGACTTCAGATGAGCAGTCATTGAGAAATCCCAGTCCTTTTGTACAATTAGATATTTATACACCGGCCCTTTGTAGTCCTTGCCCCAGTGATGGAATCTAGCATCCTGTTTTATGGGGGGAGTTTATGACTTATTAACTGCCAACAGTTCATAACCCCTCCGGCTTAATTAACCGGCCTCATTGGCCTCCGAAGAAAGACGAATGTTGGAGCTGCAAACTCACATTCTGCAGAAGGAGCTGGGCTTGGAGAGCCTTTCCCACTCTTCTTGACAGAGCACTGAGCCTGAATGGATTCCCTGATTTGCCAAGTTCCACCGCCGAGGTCAAAGGCTCTGCAACCAGCTGAGTAAATTGGCCTTCTTGAAGCATTCAGTTCAGTGAGCAGTCCCTCAGCAGTTAGATTCACTTCAAAAGAGATGCCAGATGCAGAAAGGACTTCATACTTCATGTTCGTAAAATCGTGACGGCAAGGGTTGAAGACCCAGAAGCATGAGCTCATTAGCTATTAACTCAGTTGGCCCAAAGCAGGCAGAGAGCACGGGGGGATTCACACACATCGGGGAGAGAGCTTGGGCCATCTACAGAAATCTAACATTATATGATTGCCTTAAAAGTCTTGACCTATCTCCTAGCCTCCAACTCCCACCAGAAAAGAAAAAAAAAGAAAAAGAAAGTTTGTTTTGTAATACTTTGCCATTAGCCACATAATGGAAGAAAATAAAGACTCGGGCACTTGAGGCATCTGTAGATAATTCAAAGTTTTCAACCACCCCCCCCTTTCTTTCTTCCGATTGTTTCATTTTAGACGCACAAAGTTCCATGCATGTGGGAATTACGAGGGAAAGAGAAGGAATTCTGTTGTGTAGAGGCAAAGAAAAATCAACAGTCGTTTAGTCAACTTCTGTGCTAGAAGGCTGTAAGGGCTAGAAAAAGATCCTGAAGAGATTATCCCTAAAAAGTTCTGGCCACTTTGGGGGTGGGGGTTAGTTAACTAGGCTATGCCTTTGTGGGCAATGGATGTGCTGGCACCTGGGGAGGTTTCTCTCTCTGGTATAATAAAGCACTAAAAAGAAAACAAAAGAAAAGAATCTCTCTCTCTCTCTCTCTCTCTCTCTCTCTCTCTCTCTCTCTCTCTCTCTCTGTGTGTGTGTGTTTGTGTGTATGTGTGTGTTTCTGTCTCTGTCTTTCTATTCTCTGTCTCTCCATGACTCTGTCTGTTTCTGCCTTTCTTTCTGTCTCTGTATGTCTCTCTGTTTCTATCTCTGTCTCTTTCCTTTCCATCTCTCTGTCTCTCTCTCTCTCTCCCTGACTCTATGTGTGTGTCTTGCTCTGTCTGTCTCTGTCTCTTTCCATTTGTCTCATTTGTCTCTGTCTCTGTCTCTGAATATCTGTCTGTCTGTCTGTCTCTTTCTCTCTCTCTCTCTCTCTCTCTCTCTCTCTCTCTCTCTCTCTCTGTCTCTGTCTCTCTCTCTTTCTATATATATACATACCATTATGATCATTATTTTATAGTTAAGGAAATTGAGACAAGTACAGGTTAAAGGAAATTTCATAGCTGATAAATGTGTAAGGTAAGATCTTAAGATTTAGATCTTTCTGACTCTAGGTCCAGAGTTCTATCTATTCTATCATTTCTAGTTCACTTGCTATCTCAAATATATGAAATATATATTTCTCTATATATCTATATCTATCTATCTATATCTATCTATATAGCTATATCTATCTATCTATATACATAGGGAGAGAGAGAGAGAGAAAGAGAGAGAGAGAGAGAGAGAGAGAGAGAGAGAGAGAGAGAGAGAGAGAGAGAGAGAGAGAGAGAGAGAGAGAGAGAGAGAGAAGAGAGGAGAGAGGGAGAGGGAGGGAGGGAGAGATACATACATATCTCTATTTCTATCTATATCTAACTCTATCTATCTATCTATCTATCTATCTATCTATCTATCTATTTATCTATCTATCTATCATCTATCTATCTATATCTTGGTAAGGCAATTGGGATTAAGTGACTTGCCCAGGGTCATGCAGCTAATAAGTGTTAAATGACTGAGGCAGATTTGAAGTCGGGTTCTCCTGACTCCAGAATGATGCTCTATCCGCTGTCATATAGTTGCCTTTATCTTTAATGAGAGCTGTTGTGGCTGTCGTCTGCATTGGTAGAGAAAGTACAGTCATGAGAACAAGGATTATGGAAAATGTGGAATAGATAAAATAATTCAATAAACTTTTTCAAGGGCCTTATAATTGCTTGGCACTTCACTAAATTTTGCTGATGCAAAGACAGAACAAAATATAACCCCTGTCCTCAAGGAACTTCCAATCTATTAAGTAAAGTACAATGCTAAAACATATCTATTCAATATTTTAACTTTTATAAGATGATTTATGAGCAACATCTTTTTTGAGCTTTCCAACAATCCTTAGCTGTAGATACAGGGGTCATTACTATGTTTACTTTATAGCTGCTCATAGAGGCCTAACTGATTGAGCCAAAGGGAGAGAGCTCTGATCTCTGCAATGCCAAATCTGCCACTTTCTCTACCACAGTGTGAATGTGTAAGGGTCCTTTACATGGGCAGGCCACAGCACAACAGGAGATTGAGTTGCTCAGAAGTAATCTCTGTGGATATAGGACTTCCCTGTGGGTGGGATCCTGGCCATACTGAGATAGCTTCATAATGGGTGATGGCTGTCTTGCTGGTTGGCTGTGTGTGTGACCTCACAGGCCCTTTATAAGCCCACTGCTTGCAGCCAGTTGTGTTCTTTAACCTGGCTCCCTAACCTGGGGTAGCCAAGCTGATGGATAGCCGAGAGGTAAGGAGTTTGGTCGTGAACACATGGGTCTTCAGACCAGGTGTTCACTAGGGAGCTAACAAGTCAGGATATTAAGTCAGGACATTAAGTCAGGACATTATGTGAGTAGGTAATAAAGGCTTTTAAGATTACACATGGCTGTTCTTGAGTGCTCTACCGGTTATTAAACTATAGATTCAAGAAATTGTGGCCAGAGACCTTTGAAGGCCTCAGAGGAGGCGAGCTGGGTAGAGTTGACACTGCAAAGGTCAGTGGTCAAAGGTACTCTGTTGGGCCTAGGACAGACTGGTAATAGTAACTGCCAGGAGGGCATGTTACAAATGGCACCCAACGTGGGGCTCCAGAATGCTGGAACTCTGTCTTCCCAGAAATCAGCTGGAGTCAGGATCACTAAACGTCTTTATTCTTGATCTTTTACAATCAAGGTCAGGGGATTAGTCTAGCAATCTCACACACACTTTCCTCCCTCAAATGCCACAAGAGACTGAGTGTGAGCATCTCAATTTCCTCTTCTTCCTCCTCCTCCTCCCACACACGTCACTTCCCCCTCTTTGTCCCACCAATCAAGTCAGCACAGAATAGCTAGGGAGGGTCAACCTTCAAACAAGTTAATAGGGAACCTTCCAATTGGCAATTAGTCTTACATGCTCCATTATCCAAATGCATTTGCTCAGTTTTATCCCTTTACATGAATGGAAGCAGCTGGTTTATATTTCTTAAGTCTTTTGGTTATATTATTTCAATTCCTCCTTTCATCAGTCCCATTACTAAGGCATGAGCTAGACACATCCTAAAGTCACTATATTTCAGATGAAGAAATTAATGCAATGGTTCAGACTCATACATTGGGGAAAAAAAATACTAGGTCCACATGAGATAGCTTAGAGTAAAAAATGAACTCAGACATTTACTCCTTTGTCACTTCGGTCAACTCCTTTGACTTCTCCAGATCTGTTTGTCCTGTAAAATGGGAGCTTTGGATTAGAAATTGTCTAATAGGCTTTCATGTCCCTTGTGGACTAAACTCTTTCATCCTCTGTTTCTTTGATGAGTTTCTGGCAAAACCAATCTCAAAGCCAGGCCCCTAATGATTAGGAAGGCCTTACTATTTTTATACCCTACACCTATGGTCTTTCTCCATTCATGTCAGAGAAAAATCAGACCTGAGTACATGTACCCAGAATTGCCCAAGGCATGGAATTCGAAAATATGATATCATTGATTTTGTACCAGGACTTCAAAATCATGTTTGGAGATTTTATCTAATATGGAGACAGTATTTAAAAAATGCTGGGCCCAGAGCACACTCATGTCTTAAGGAGCCTTTGAGGTGTCCCAACACAAGATTTCACTGAAATGTGTGTGCACTCCTGCACATGATCTGAGAAGGAAGGAGAGAAGGGACCAGAAAACTAGCAACCTTACTGTCGAGGACCCAGGAATCTGTGGAAAGAATGTGTTTGGGGATTTGTTTGCTTTTTATGCTTTTTTTTCTAGAAATCTTGGGGAAAAGATAAGCTGCATAATGGATATTCTCTTTGTATTCTTCTAATGCAGTGACATTGTGACTCAGAGTTGTAGGAAAAAAAAATTGTTTCAGCTTCAAATTTATCCAGATTTTATTAATTAAATGTTAACATGACTTTTTTTTAAAGGGAAGGCACAGAGAAAAACATGTCTCTTTTAAAGAGCTCTATTTAAAATGAGAAGACCTAAGCACAACTGCAACAACAACAACTACTACTACTGGAAATACTACTAGTACTAGTACTATGACTACTACTACCAGTACTATTAGTACTCTTACTTGTGTAACCTCAAGTAAGTCACTAATTCTTTCCAGGACAGTTTCCTCAATGACTTAGATAACAGGATGTTTATTGTGGTCTAGCAGAAAGTGGACTAGCTTTGGTTTCAGAGGGCCTGGGTTCAAAATCTGTTATTAGCTATGTGATCTCAGGCAAGTTAATTCAACTTTATGTGACCTCAATTTACTTATCTGTAAAAAATAAGAGAATTAGACTATGGCAGCTATCTCTCCAAAACTGAAATGTCTATTATTTCCCAATGGAGTCATTTGCTTATTTCCATCTTTTGATGTGAAAAAATACATTCTGTTAGTTCAGCTTACTCTAATACTTTTTTTCAATAGTAGGTGAACTCTTTGAAGGCAAGAAGTACTTTTATAAATATTACTGCATCCTCATTATCCAACATAGTACTCAGAAAACAATTATATTTCATATTATGTCTAAAGATGCAAATGAATCCAGTAAATAATCATTTGATTTTATTCAGATATCCTCAGACTATGTAGAAAATAAGAAGAGACTCCAAAGGATGCTTTTTCTATGGGTAACAGCCATCAAAATAACATGCAGTGCAATGAAATGGTCATCAAAGAGGAGAGAATTAGGGAACAAGAAGAGATCATCAGAACTCTTTTGCTGTTGTTTTCCCATATTCCATTGCTTCCCAGTTTTTATAGTAACAAAGAATTGTAAACAAGCCCTCAATTGGAGAATGAATGAACAAGTTATAATAAAAGAAAGTAATAGAATATTCATTTGCTTTAAATTATGACAATGATGAATCCATTTAAGAATGGAAGACCTTTCAAAACTTATGCAAAGTGCTCTAGTCATGCTTACATGTTGTTCTATTCATGGAATCAATAGTTTGAATCCATGCAAGACTTTATTTTATCTCTATTACTTTTTAGCTTCTCAAATTCAGAGCCAAATTCTAGTCGCCATCCACACTAATATCACTAGGATCTATAAAGCAGTGGCTATGTGCAAGGCATTCTGCTAAGGGCTTTATAAACCCAATGTTATTTAATTCTTACACACACACACACACACACACACACACACACACACACACACACAGAGAACAGCAACAGCAGCAAAAATCTAAAAGGTAGATGCCATCAATGCTATTTAATTCTTACACATGCGCACACACACACACAGAACAGCAACAGCAACAAAAATCTAAAAGGTAGATGCCATTATGATTACTGTTTTACAGCTAAGGAAATTGAGATAAATAGAGGTTAAGGGGAATTTCATAGCTGATAAATGTCCAATATAAGATGTTGAAATTCAGGTCTTTCTGACTCCAACCCCAGAGTTCTATCTATGCTACCATTTCTAGTTTACTTCCCACCTCAAATTTGTGTTATTTGGCTATTTTATAATCACACCATCTCTGATTTCATTTAAGATAATGGAATCATAAACGAGACAATATTATTAAAAAACAAAAACAAACCCCCTGATGATCCCTAGGATATACCGCACTGAAAAACCCTTTCTCCCCCTTAATGACCACTCTTTGGATCTAACCATACAAACTATTCCAATTCTAACTAACCGTAACATTGTATAGTCCACCTCTCTCCATCCCATATGCAAAGATAGCATGCTAGATTTCAAGAAAGGATTTGTGGTACTTAGGCAAGCTAAAGTCTCAGTATTCTCCTGATCTACCAAAGGTGCAGAAGAGAAATGATATATGTGGCTTGTTCTTGATGAAACTATGCTATTTTCCTTATGGGTCAATAATCGTGACTTCTTTTCCCAGCTATCGGCAAGCCTTCCATTCAGTAAAATATTCTAAAAGTTTGACTAGAATTGAAGTCACATTTTTTAACCTATAATATAATAGGTGCTATTGTCTTCCTATTTTTGAAAATCAGGACATTTTCTATTTGGCATATTCATGGTCCCTCTTTCATTCATTCTCAATGGTTGATTCAAGTTTCTGAGAATGACTTAAGAACCACTTAGCCCCATTTTCCATGATTTCTGGGCTGCCACCCTTCCTATTCCAGATTTGCTCTTCCTCATTAAGTATTGACATCCACAAGGACCAGTAGGAAATGTTACCTTTTTGAAAATGATAGTTAACTAAGACTTCTATGTTTATCTTTTTCATGAGTCTCTGCTATTCTCACTATCCTGATAATCGCTCAATGTCTGACTGGTGAGAAGTGATTTCAGGCATGTACTGAGCCTTTTGACTTTTATTTTATCCTGTATCATTATTCCTAATCTTTAGTTAATATCTTCTTAGCTTTGGGATATCTAATGGTGGCTGAGGCATGTAGCCTTCCCAGTATAATATCTGTACACTCTTTGGAAAGGGAGAAAGGGGGATCACTAATTCACATGAGTTCTTCATAAGTTGGTCTCGGGAACTCTGAAATGGACGTTCAGGTTGAGCCTGGCTGGTTGGCTATCATCTGAGGATGCTCAGGAGTTCTACTCCATGTATTCTCCTGAGGAAATGCTATTGAATCAATATTATTCCCTTTTCCAAATTGTATTATGGTGAGACTTCCCACCAATGTCCCCATGAGAGATAAGGAGAAATGAGGTAACACATATGGAAATCAAAGTATGGGGTAATAGCAAAGAATTACTTTGGGTCTCCTGAATCACACAGTATATCATTGATGATACTTGCTAACTCTCTGGTTGTGTTTAATATATATTTTTTTAAATGAAGCAATTTTCTTGTGTCCAATGAGTTAAAGAAACTTGTGAGTATCAAGAACTGGAATAGGGAGGGCAGCTGGCCCAGGACCATGGATTTCTCTAGTTTGGAAATTTAACATTCTTAGCTGGAGCTTATCTTTAGAGCTTCCTAGCCTTATTATTTTTGCAAGGATTTTATCTTGAGAAATTTAGGTACTATGGGATAAGTGTCCTCATAGCCAAGGCACAAGCTAGACCTATAAAAATCACTAGATGGGATAGAAGGTAACACCCTTTGGGTGCTCATGGGAATGACAAAGTATTGGAGTCAGCAAGATGACCCAGTGGGAAATGACTAATAAGTGCTGTGAAATCACTACCATTAAGAAATAGAAATCTGACTTCTATTTTTGAATTGGGCATATACTGGATTATGATGATTATGCCATTGAGAGATATATGTGTGTGAGCAATATACACATATATGTATATTCACATATGCACACAGTATATCTTTCTATGTATGTGTATATAAACCTGGGAGAGTGTGATTTATTTGAAGTTGGAAAATCTGAGTTAAAATCCTTGCTCTATATTTACTACCACTTTTATCTTGGGGGAGTCATTTAAGCTCTATGTAACTCAGTTTCCTCACTTGTAAAATGGGAAGGTTGGATGGGATGTCTGTGTTTACGCATTAGGAAATGTGAAATGTGAAGATGAAAGTAAAAAAAAAAAGCTCTGATGAGCCATCCATTGTTAAAACAACATTTATGGAAGGATAAGGAAGAAACTAAATATATGATGTTTTGACAATGAAAAGGGGGAGATTGGAACCTTAATGAATATGAAATCTTGGATTTCTAAAAGGAATTTTCACCTTCTGGGAAACAATATGATTTCCCATAGCTACTAACCAGATGCACATGGATCAGTAAAGGACTGAGATCAGGAGTATTCAGATAGGTAAGGGATTTTCTCTTGACTGGGGAGAAAAAAAAAGTATATTTATTAAACTAGATGAATCAATACATTAAAAATGATAGACTATATCCAAATGGTAAAGAAGAAGGGTTTAAAAGGAAGACCCAACAATCTGGATCGTTTTTTTTTTCTTGGAACTTAAGCATAAAGTAGAATAGGTGGTTGGAAAGAATGACAAACAGGACAATAACAACTAAAAAAAAAAATCCTTCAAATTTCAGCTGAAAAAATTGCTTCAAAATTAAAGAGATGACAAAGCCAACCTTGGGTTTGAGAATCCTGTGCCAGAATCTACAAAGATTGTTTGGCAATAGAGGCACTGGCAGACTCACTCTTTTTCACTACCCATTTTCTTGCCCCACCCCGATACCTCTGGGCAACCATGAGCCAAACCACACTCTTATAATATTTGTGTTCACCTTCTGAAAAGTATTCCTCAATTATCAAGTCAAAGATGGTGGCCAAACACTGATGAGCTCATAGGGCGTTATTTTCTGTGTTTCTAATGCCTGAATCAAAGTGCATTTGGGATGGGAATGGGGATGGGGAAGGAAGAGATTAGGCTGAGTTCCCTATCTTAAATGTAAAAGGCCAAGGCCAAAAGGAGGAGCTCAGCTTCTAGGAATTTGGAAGTGATAGAACACAGACATTCCAAACAGTAATCAACTAGAAAAAGTAATGAAGAGCTTTGAGAATTTGGGTTTGTTGAATCTCAAGACAAAGTCTGAGAGATCATTTATGCTCCCATACACTCTATGGCTCTTGCCACAGTGTGCCCTCTATAGCCAAATCCAAATGGCATCCTTGTAGGCTCTCACACATGATGTTCCATGTCATATCTCTGACTTTTAACTGACTGAACCTCATGGCTATAATATTCTCACTCTTTATTTCTTTTAAGACACAGAAATCAGGTCTCACTTTTTCCTTGAAAGGTTGTCCTTATTGTTCCAGTGGCCCCCTCAAAAATCTATCTCAAACTCTGCATGTGCTTACTTGTGCATATTCTGTCTTCCCCAATGGCATTTAAGAGAGAGATTGTCCATAGCTTGGGATGGTAGGCCAAAAAAGAAGGTCATGACACAAGTGTGAGTCAGCCTCACAAAGTGAATAAGCTGTGATTAAAAACAAAATTCAAAAAATCTAGGAAGATGAGTTGCAGAAGTACCTATCACCACTGACTTCCATCTAATTATCTTATAGATTCGAGAATTAGAAGAGATCTTAGCCATTATCAAGAATGCCAAAGGTAACTGGAATCTTCTAGGAAAAAAAAAAGCTGAACAAACTTTATAGATCACAGAAACTAATTTTGTCAGACCCACCATCACCTTCTGAATTTCTCCATGGTCTTGAGAAGGATCAGAATCAGAATTCAAGTTCCCACTAAAGCTGCAAAATGGAGGTATCTCCCTCTGAAAATATGGAGAATATGAGCAAGCTAATACTATTCAAGGAAAAGATATATCTCTCAGCTAATGTCTTTTTGAGGTTGAAATAGCAAGGTTTTTCCTGGGTTGAATAACTGGCACCTTTTTATTCTTTGCAAACTTGTAGAATAGATCTGTCAGCCAAGGAGAAGGGATGTCTCCAGGACACGTGGCCCTTTCAAAATTCCTCCCCAGCAGCTGGAAGAAACAGATTGTTCCCTCAAAATAGCCCCTGCAGCTGCAGTGTTTAGGATAACGCTGGAGTGTATGTGGGCCAGCAGTCTCCAAGGCAGCCCATTTGAATGCAACTTGGGGTATTTAGACAGTCTGCAAAAGATACTTCCAATCTATGCCTGATGGGAAAATCATGCTCTCAGATGGGAATGAGGAACAATTCAGGTTCTCTATAGGATTCCAACCAGATCTCCTTGGTATATTCATTTTATAAATTGTATCAAATCTCTTTCCCTCTTCCTCCTTTACCAGGACCATTTCTCTCCTTGCATTAACCAATAACTAAAATGAAGCAGGGGTGGGGGTGGAGGGGAATCACAAATACGCCTCTTCTGTATGAAAAACACAGTCATAAACTAAGTCAAGTTTAAATGAGTAGCTGTCAAGTTCAGCCTATATTTCAAGCTTTCTGCATCTGGATATCATGCATTCCTCTATCAAAGGCGCCTCTGAGCAATGATTGATTACGTCCGTCTTAAACGCGAAAAGATCTAGAAGGACTCTGCAAAATCCACTCTCCACTGCAGTCAAGAACTCCAAGATGTTCAAGTCTAACAAACAAGAACTGGGGATTTGGAATTACTAGTCTTCCACGTATTCTTCCATCCTTTCTTATCATTTATATCATATCTAGATACAGACATATATAAAAATACCTATATTTTTATAAGGGTATATGTGCTAAATGTGCTTATAGATTATATATGTGTATATATATACATACACACATGCACACATATACTTGCATACATATACATAAATAAATAAATATGTGGGCTTCTGCTATAGAGGGGCTGTGAGAGGGAAAGAAATTCCGTATAATCCTACATTCTAGCACGTTGTTGAAACTTAATCTTTTAATAAAAACAGCCACCATGGCAACACAGCAATTACGTTGTATCTTTAAAAACTTCAACAAGTTTACTGTGTTTTTATTGAGTGAATGGGGGAGGGGGATGAAACTTGGATTTTTTTTAATGTGCATGGGAAAACAAATACAAACTTCCTCATCTCTCTCTCTTTTTTTTTCTTTCTTTCTTTTAATGGTATCACATGGCATTTGCCAACTGTTTTCATTAAAAGTGAGCTCTGGGCTGCAGTGGAGTAGGATTGGTTCTACCAAAGAACTAAAATTTATTTTCCTTAATCTGCCTTTCTCTTAAATTATAATTATATATATATACACACACACACATATTTTATGATAAATGTATGTTCCCTATCTTTTTTCCATTTTTCTCTTGTCTTTCCTTTTTATCCTTTCTTTTCTTTTCCTCTCTTTTTCCTTGCTTTTTCTTTCCTTCCTTCATTTCCTCTTCCTTTCTCTTTTATTCTTTCTTGTCCACTATATTTCTTGCCTTATTTCTTTATTAATTTCTTTCCTTCTTTCTTATCTTTCTCATGTCTTTCTTTCCTTCTTTCTCAATTTTCCTTTAGCTTTTATTGCTCCTTTTTATTTCTCTCTTTATTTGTTCTTTTTTATCTTATACTTCCTTTTATACTTTCATTTGTCCTACTTTTCCCTTTTTTTCTTTTATTCTTCCCTTTTATGTTCTTTGCCTTTTCCTATTCATTATTTCTTTCTCTTTTTTTTTCTTTCTTGGCTTTTTCTTTTTTTCTTTTTTTTCTTTTCTCTTGAATTTTTTTCTTTGCATTCTTCTTTTCTCTATTTTCTTTTTTATTTCATTTTTCTTCTTTGTCTTTTTTTCTTCTCTTCACTTTTCTCTGTATCTCATCCATTTTTCTTTTCCTCTTCTCTTTACTCCTCCCTGTTTTTCTTCTTTCCCTTCAATTTGTCTCTCTCTCTCCCCCTTTCTCCTTCTCTCCCTCTTTCCATCTTAATTCATTCTCTCTTTCAATTTCTGTTCTGTTTGCTTAACTGAACCAAAGTGCTAGATGGTAAGGCCATGACTTTCCAATAAGATTTAATTATGAGTGCAGATATGAACAAGATTTAGACTATTAAGCCGTGCACTTCAAAAAAACCCTTTAACATATTTTGTCTTTAAATCTTTTATCACCTGCAAAAATTAATTAAGTGCAGATGCCCTGGGTTAGGGTTTGATGCCAGGGTTCATTTCCTGTCTATGCTTTGTCAGACAACCTATTACACCTCTCTCCTGAACTGTCGGCCCAGCCGGCATGGGCCTCATAAATCACCCTCCCGCTCTCCTTGGGCCCGTGCACCGAGCTGGTCCTTTTTGGGGGAGGCAAAGCTCCAATCCCTTATTCATGCACACACTCTGGACAACATGCCAAATGTCACCCGCATTTAAACAAACCATTTGTTAAGCAAATTATAACTGCATTGTGCAAGAATGCATCCTATTAGAACAGAGGCCCAGCCCAGTGCTGCTGACTTGTAATCATCCTGCTTTCCTGCAGGGAGACATCCCACCCTGGCATCTGAGCCTGCAGAATGACAAGCGGGTTTGTTTGAATGATCCCAGTGTTACACAACAAGCCCAGGGATCCCAGGCAGGGGAAGTGGCCAATTTGGTAACCACAGCAACAGCATTCTTTCCAGCCCATCCGACTCGTTAGGGCCTCTAGTCTATGGGGGAAAGTAAACTCAGGTTCTGTTGGGTTATTTTAACACTGGAAGTATCAATTCATTTAAGGACCATAAAAAGGCTGCCCCGAGCTGTGGCTTCTTCTCATTAAACCTCTGTTAATGCTGTGAAAGTGAAAGCTTCAAGTTTATGGTTTCAGAATGTCCAGGCCGGATTTAATGAGTTTCCATGTTGGTTTGGGAGTCCACGCACTCTTGGATTATTTAGAAGGCAAGGCAGCTGGACACGGAAAAACAAACCCACTCCCCGGGACCCAGGAGAATAAGAAGACGGAGCTCGTCCAGGATACCTACCAGGTCTACAATCAATATCTTGCCTACATTGAGCTGCTCTCGCAAGTATTTGGCAGTAATTGCCACCGAATTAAAAAAGCAGAACCCCCTGCAGAATAGAGAAGAACAGAGAAATCAGAAAGCACATCAGCCAGGGGAAAAAATATATAAATAATGTTCAGGGCATTTCTCAAAATGCTATATGATCTCTGAAGCCATAAATCTGCTTCTGGGAGGACCTCGCGAGCCTTTGCAGGCATCTGCTAACAATTAGAGGGTTGCAGAGCCGTGCACAGTGCAGGTGACTGCCAGTAACCCCAGTGCTCCAGGATGGCCGGTCTTCTCTGGTACTTACATGGCTGTTGACTCTTCAGCATGATGGCCTGGGGGCCTTACAACAGCAAACCCATTCTGTAAAACAAGATAGGTTTTCAATTATCAGATAGGGAAAGGAAAAAAAAAAAAAAAAAAAGAATTCTCGACTCTTCGTGTAATATGGAGCAGCCAGCAAACAGGATTGGAACCTATTAGAGGCTTCTGAGCTTGCCCCCATTAGCCTTTCATGGAATTAGCAGAAATAAAATATCTGATTAAAGCCGCGTATATCATATCTCAAAGAGAAGACTCAAGTGGAGCCTGGAAGGAACTGGATGATTTCTGGGGGTTGAATCCAGTTGGTCAATGGGCATCCCGGTCACCAGACTAACCAAATTCACTTAGGAATAAAACTATATCTCATTACATCTGGGTCCTGAATTCTTTTTGGAGGGAAGAAAGAGAAGAAATTCCTTCTTGGTGGAATATGGAGTTCCAGAAGCGTTGTCCCATTCTGAACTACATTGAAAAAAGGTTCCCACACAATGAAAATTTAATTTCCAATTCCAGTGTCAGCAAAATGACAAACCTCTGTGTGTATGTGCGTGTGTATGTGCACATGTGTGCGCACACACACACACACACACACACACACACACAAGACTTTCCTGAAGGGGATAAAAAAGGAAAAAAAAAAAAGGACAATGGGAAGGCCATATTTTTTCCAGTCTATAAATTTAGCTTGGAAGTCGGCCAAAGCTTGCAAGTTTATTGGATTCTCTAAGTCAATTTCTAACTCATGTTGTGGAATTTTATAAAGAATTCCTGTGCAGAACAGCAATCAGATCTAACTATGATCAAGGAATTCCTGAACCTCTAAGTTGGTTGTAATGCATCATAGAAAAATGAAGTAACTCCTCAACAAACCCAGGATCTATAAATCCTTATAAAACCATGATGGGGAGAAATGGAGGGTCCGTTCACTTGAAGTAATCATTTCTCAGGAGGTTCACACTACCTTTCACTTAACTATGACTTGAGAAGCAAGTTAATAATAAAAAGTGTATTTTTCCCTTTTTTATGGGCAGTGGGCGGATAGGTGGGCTGTCCCTGACCTGTGATTTCATGAGTGTACAGTACTCCCAAGGGAAACTTCCTCCAAGAAAATAACTTGATAACTCATCTGCAACTTGTAATCTTAGAGAATCCCTGGGTCATTAGGAGGTTAAGTTCTTTGCCTTTTGCTCCACAGCACAGATGTATCAGAGATCGTTAGTCAGCTCCGTCTTCTTAATTTGAAGGCTTAAAACCTCTAATAAGAGCATCCTGATCTAGGTTTTATGATCTTTGTTTTGATTTTGTTCTTTTGATATCTGTACTTCAGTATCATTGGCTTCTTCCATTCTCATGTATTAATTTTTCACATTTAAAAATATCATTATGGAAAGGGCTTCTATAAGTTTTATTTGATGCCAGTGGGATCAGTGACGCCAAAAAAAAAATGACTAAACTCCCCACATCCAGTTGCTTTATCAGGCTGCCTTTTCTGCTAATTACACAATAATTTAAGACAAGCTGATGAACCGTCCTAACCAGGGAGTTTATTTCCAAATTTTTCTTAAGAAACATGCAGCCTTATTGGGCTTATAACCCAAAGAAATACTGAGGAGGGGAAAGGGACCTGTATGTGCCAAAATGTTTGTGGCAGCCCTTTTCATAGTGGCTAGAAACTGGAAGATGAATGGATGTCCATCCATTGGAGAATGGTTGGGTAAATTATGGTATATGAAGGTTATGGAATATTATTGCTCTGTAAGAAATGACCAGCAGGAGGAATACAGAGAGGGTTGGAGAGACTTACAGGAACTGATGCTGAGTGAAATGAACAGAACCAGAAGATCTCTGTACACTTCAACAACAATACTGTATGAGGATGTATTCTGATGGAAGTGGAAATCTTCAACATAAAGAAGATCCAACTCACTTCCAGCTGATCAATGATGGACAGAGACAACTACACCCAGAGAAGGAACACTGGGAAGTGAATGTAAATTGTTAGCACTACTGTCTATCTACCCAGGTTACTTACACCTTTGGAATCCAATACTTAATGTGCAACAAGAAAGTTAGATTTACACACATATATTGTATCTAGGTTATATTGTAACACATGTAAAATGTACGGGATTGCCTGTCATCGGGGGGAGGGAGTAGAGGGAGGGAGGGGATAATTTGGAAAAATGAATACAAGGGATAATATTATTAAAAAATACTCATGCATATATACTGTGAAAAAAATTATAAATAAATAAAATTTAAAAAAAAGAAAAAAAACATGCAGCTTATATCTAGAAAATCAGTCATTTGCCAAGGGTTTAAAACAGATTCATTTCATCAATGACATCTCATTAATTAGCATCTAATATAATTATCCCTTCATCTGGATGGTAATATGCATAACATGTTCTGACCCTTGATAGAAATAGGGCATTTTATCAATTCTGATAATCTCTCATTCTTTAAGATGTTCCCTATCAACACAGCATTGGGTATCACGGTTCAGAAGAGAACAATTTGAGACATGGTTGTCATCATGGCTGGCATCAGAGTTGCTCTGATGACGATAATAACACCCATGAAACAAGTCCAGACGTAGTTAACTTTGTGAAATGGTCTATAAATACCAAAGCAGCTCAAGGAGGGAGATCATTGTGGACTAGAGTTTTCAAGAAGGTTTCACAAGGCAGGTGACAAGGTAATTATGAAAGAAGGGTAGGGTTGGAGCAATGAGAGAAGAGGGGAAAGTGAATTAACAATAACAAATAAAAGAGGCAGGAAACCAAATGGTATCTGTGTGAAATATTAAGTTTTATAGGGTTGGAGAGTTTCTGTTAAAAAGTAATGGAAAATAAGAGTCTATAAGAGGTAGAGAATCTATAGGTAGGACAGGTTCATACTATAAAGATTCTTAGAAATCAGAGGATTCAGTCTACTTCCTTTGCAAAAATTTGTCAAAAAAGGGACTTTCTTCATCTATGCTTCTACCTCCTATGTTATTATCCCCTATAATATAGCTAGCATTTTAATTATCCTCCCAGTTTTTTTTTTTTACTGAAACCACTTTATACATTGTTGTCTAGTTATTTTTACTCATTAAATTCAATTTTACTTTAGATACCCTCATCCCTTAAAAAGAAAAATTATTGATGACATTTTTAAACTACAGTTATTTGTAGCTGTGGTCCTCGTCTAACTCCGTTGTAAGGAACAAAAAATGTTATGAAAAACAACCAATAAAAGGGCACTTTCTGATGAGCTATGCAAAATTCTGTCTTTGCTGAGAGGACATATTTCATTTTCTATTCTTTGAAAACTGGTAACTGTTTTTCAAGGTGTTTCCAATTGTATCACCTCCTGCAAAGAATGCCTTTCCCCACCCTTGGTCTCACCCATCTTCTTTAGTCGTCAATTTATTTACTCTCTTGACATGTCTATTTTATTACACTGTATATCAGGGACTGACATGATGTTTATGGTCCTCTATATTCCTTATGTTTTAAAAATTGCCTGATGTTTGAAATTTAGATTAAATATATATTCACTGTCTTTCCACTGACCAGAAAGATAAAGGAAGAAGATATCTGATAGCTCAAGCAGTTTAGATCTTCTGGTCTTTTGTTTTTATACTTTTACCTAATTTATTTTTTTCATCTTGACTCTAATAAGTCAATGATCTGATTATAGAGAGATAATAGATTCCAACATGACACTTTCATTGCTATTTGTTCATTTCCTATTAGTTAAGATAAAATCAATCTCTTTTTCATTATGTTAGTTGATGGAAGTCATACCCTGTACCCTTTGGTTCTGGTTTTTATATTACTTATGATATGGAAATACAAATGAATGAATGAAGCATCTATTAAGTGCATACTGTGAGCAAAGCACTGGAGATACAAATAGAATAGTTAAACCCCTATTCTCAAGGAGCTCTCCACCTAATAATGGAGACAACACATATGGAAAGCTTTATCTGGAAGTCACATGGAAAAGGTTCAAGGTCCTAAGATATAGTAACAAAGCAGATGAGAATGCTTCATAATTAATATCATTTCCAAAGCTGAAGGCAGATGATTTTCTGATATCGAAGCATCAAATTTGCAAACATCAGCCTTCTCCTTATTTTTGCAGTTATATTTTCCTTTATATTTTTCATTATTCTCATTATCACACCTTTGTAGTTAATGAATGAATCATATGCTGATTTAATTGAAAGGGGCTTGCTGTGTTTTTCATAAAGTTCTTCTTCCTCTACACCTTTGCAATACAAAATTCAGTGTCTATGTTGCGATTATCTTCAGAGTGTTTTCTTGATTTATGCTCTTTTCTATATCCATCTCTGAGTTGCTGACATAGGCAAAAGGAGGAATGAGGTTCATATTGATAGGCAAGAATTATCAGCTAGTAGGAAGTTTATTGGTGAAGATGCCTCAAACAAGAAACCATAGTTTGTTAGTAAGGATCAATGTGAAGTCTTTTCAACTCTGTATTACCTGCCAATGCTAAGAAACACTGACAGCCTACTACCATCTCCATAACACAATGAAACCACAGTGGAGGAATTCTGGTGAGGGTCTCTAAAATGTATTGGTAAGAGTTTATCTCCAGCCCTCCCTTATGTTTCTCTCTCACTTTCAGGTGAATATTGTAAATATCCACTTGTGTATTCATTTTCCATTTCAAATTCAGCATATCTGAAACCAAAATATTCACCTGAAATCAAAAGCCCTGTATTAGAATTTCATCAATATTACTTACAATCTATGTAAATGAATAAATAAAATGCATTTATTATTATTCAAATTCATGAGATAGTACTTGACGTCAAGAATGTTATATTTCAATAAGGGAGATGATAGATAAATGAGTTGATGGTGGATGTATAGACAGACGAATGGATGCACGGAAGGGCAACAGATGATGGATAAACAGATGAGATAAAGAGAGACAGAGAGACAGAGACAGAGAGAGAGAGAGAGAGAGAGAGAGAGAGAGAGAGAGAGAGAGAGAGAGAGAGAGAGAGAGAGGTGGAAATCATGGTATAGGAAGTAACAGAGATGGGCATGTCCTTTCCAGAGGCAATAACTGTGTTCATTTGATTACACATTTCAGAAGAAAATTTATAAAGTGAAAGTGGGAAGAACTTCTAGTCCCAGAGAATATAGGGCAAGTGACCAAACTCCTCACAAGTATAATATCTGGTGGTACAATTTCCAAAGTGAAATCGCAGTTGCAAGGTAGGAACAAAAGATTAAGCTGAAGATGAGGGGGGAATCACCTTGGGAGAATTATGAAATCAAGACACCAAACATCACATCTCAGTTTCTTTATCAGACACTATGTCAATCAATCAGGTTTGTGAGGACAGTCCCTGACAAAGGACATCAAAGTCCACATTTGTAGAGGAGGTAATTCCCCAGATCACCTGTATTGTTTACCCATCTGACTCACAACCATAATACTTAAAGTTTGTGCTCAATACTTCACATTGACACTATGTGCATTAGTGGGAAAGAACTTTTCAGGTGGTTTTTATATTTTAATGTGTTTATTGAAGGAGAGAGAAATGATGTATAACCATTATGCTTTTCTACGAGTAAATTGAATAAACTTATTTGTTAATGGAATGTTGTAGGAAAGTAACTTCCTTATCCATTACCCCAATTCCTAGAATTTTTAAAAAATGGTGAAGCAACTACATCTCTAAGGAACCAACCTACTAGTGTAACTAATCTAACTGCAGATTAGATGAGAGAACAAGCCCAGAGAAATAGGGGCAGAGGGGAACATAACATACACCAAGAACAAATTGCTTAACTTATATGTGACTCAGATGACACATGATAACATATCTACTAAGTCCTAGATGAGTTGTTCTTTTCACTGGTTAAGGGAATTTCCCAAAGAAACACCACATATTTTTCATGATACATGGTCTAACCCCAAAACAGAATGTAGACTTTGAGAAATAACACTTGAATTTCAATATTTTTTCATTAATGCCCATCCAAGAGCATCACACATCGGATCAAAGAAAACTCAAAGGGACCTTGCAAATCACCATGTAAAATTGCCTTATTTTGTAGCTCAAGAAATGAAGGGTCAGAAAAATAAAGTGATTTGCCAAAGATCACAAGTTATTAATATGCATAAGTTACAATAATATTTTAATATAATAATTATTATTTTAATATTATAATATATGTTATAATATTTTATAGTACCCACTATATCCTTTATGCTAAGGGCTTTAAAATTTTTATTTCATATGATTCTTATAAAAACCCTAGGAGGTACGTGTTATTATCTCCACTTTGCAGATGAGAAAACTGAAGCAAACAGGTTAAATGACTTGCTCTGGGACATACAGTTAATGAGGGTCTGAGTGCCAGAATGATTCTCGACTCAGTACTCTATCTGCTGTGTCAACAGCTGCCTCTATTACTTGCAAAGATCAGAATCTGAATTTAAAACCATGTCCTCTGATGCAAAAACCCAGTGCATTTTTCCTTTCATCATGCTTCCTGGACTGCACCAGGCTACATGGCAGGTACTTAATAATGTGCGAATTTCATTTATTTAGTTGCATTTTTTTTTTAAGCCCGAAGAGGAGTTAAGTAACAACACAGATGATTCTAAGTCTAAACTCAGTGCATGAATTGGCAGTGACAAATGAGGAGAGAGTGACATTTCCAAGTCAGACTATCTATCTTAGACCTCGGTGACCCAATCTTAGATCTTCAATGACCCCTCATTTAGAAGCCAAAAGAAAATGATGGAAAAGCCATTTCCTTCCTGTCCTATCATTTCTGGCTATGGATGTGACAGCTGCCTCTGAAGATGAATGGAGGATACCATATAGCTGACCTAGAATCGACTACCAAAATCTTTTTAAAAGTGACTTCTTAGGTTGAAATTAGCAGTTATCTGTTCAGTCGGAAGACATTCGGAAAGTGGATGAGAATGGGTCACTATCAAATTCTCTAGTACGCTAACACTCCAAGGCTGTGAAATAGCCCGGATTATTAAAGAGACAAGAAAAGTGTTGTATTTTACAATTAGCATGCGAGGTGGGGACCAAGAGTAACAAAATCTTTTTTTTTTTTTTTTTTTTTTTGCAAAGCTCTGGGTACTTAAGATCTCTTATGGAATATCATAATCACAATTAAGTAATCACAAATATTGCTGCAGAGAATATCACACAAATGATGAAAAGCTTACCTTCATTTATGTGTATGTGTGTGCATATGTGTGAATAAATATCACATATGCATATATTTGCATCTATATCAACAATGCAAGTTCAAGTGCTTGAATATATTAATACACATATTTGTGTGGACATCTGTATACATTGTGTGTGTGTGTGCATTAAATCGCTCATTAAAATATGTACTTCTTGATGGTGGAAGCAGGAGAATATGTTTGCCTTTCTTTTTATTCCCAAGAGCTCAGCACAGTGGTTGGCATGTGGTAAATCTTTTTTATTGGTATTGTTGTTGTTGTTTAGTAACGTAGTCATGTCTGACTGTGACCCTGTGGACCATAGAATACCATTTTATTTTTTATTTTTTGGTAAAGATAATAGAGTACTTTTCTATTTCCACTAAACGCCTATTAGCTGGCTAATTGATTGACCCCCATATCAGTAATGACTTCATGTAGAAAATGGTAATTATTATCTATTGAAGTTAGATTTGAACCCCTAAAAAGTGTCCCTGATTCTAATTCTGGACTTCTATTCATTATGTCACTTAGCTTCCCCCAGAAGGGCTCACTTTCTTTTAGAACTCTATTCAAGTATCATTTTCTATATTGAAAACTAATATTCATATTGACCATATCCAGAAAAAGATGTCAAATTTTACACACTGAATCCTTCACACTTTATGTCAAGAGGAGTACCATGTTTTATCATGAGTCCTATGAAATTTACTCATAATTCCCAAGTCTTTCAGAATTGTATGTCTACAAAATATTACTGTCAGTGTATGGATTATTCTTCTGGTTCTGCTCACCTCTCTCTGCATCAGTCCATGTGAGTCTTCCTAAGTGTCTTTGAAACATATTACTACATAATAGTATTTCACTACATCCACATATTTGCCAGCCATTCCTTAAAGGATGATCATGCCCTCAATTTCTAATTCTATGCAACCAGCAAATAAGATATTATAATTATTAATATGTAAGTTAAAAATAATAAATATAATATAAAATTAATAAAAGTGATTTTACACAATTTATAACAAAATTAAATAATTTTCTTATTTTGATAATGTTCTTGTTTTCCTTTTTTTCCTTTTCCTCTTTCCCTCCTGATTTCCTTTTAGTGAACTGTTTCTGTATCTAATTGTATATGTATGTATTGGGAGTATATTCTTATCTTCTTTGACAATTCAGATAAGAGTGAAGTTCAAGTGTTTCCTGCTACCCTAATCATTTCTTCTTTGTTTTCATATGTTTCTACTTGCTCCCTGCTAATAAGTGAGACAATGTTCCCTAATCTCCCCATTTTTTGTCATCCAGTAAAATTTCTTTTTTATGATCATGAATCCATAATAGAACCACACCAAGGCCTTTTATTTAATTATACTTTCTCTATGAGGGGAAGTAGAAGGGCTGCATCTCATTCCCTAAATGTGAATATAAAATGATCCTTGTTTAGTCCCTTAGTTATTCATGCTTAGTTTCTTTTTTTTTTCTTTTCTTTTTCTTTTTTTTTTTTTTTTTAATTATCTCTCATGTTCCTGTGTTTGGGCTTCAAAGTTTCTAAATAGTTTTGCTCTTTTCCTTAAGCATTTTTGGAAATCCACTATTGCATTAAAGATTTTTGTTTTTCCTTCTGTTTAATTTTACTATTTTTTTTCCTGGGAAAATTATTCTTGGTTTTAAGGTCATATCCTTTGCCTTCTGGAAGACCATATTCCAAGCTATCTATGTGTGGCTACTAAATTGTTTATAATCCTGATGATATTTCAGTTCTTTTTTCTGAGTGCTTGTATTTTCTTTTATCTGAAAGCTCTGGATTTTGTCTATTATGTTCCTTGGAGTTTTCATTTTTAGGATTTCTTTCGTAAATTTTTCAATATATTCTTCCCATTTCTATTTTGTCCTTTGTTTTCAAAGGATCTGGCAAGTTGTTTTTTTAATTTCTTGAAATGCAAAGTCTAGGCTCTTTCTTAGGTTATAATTTTCAGGTAGTCCAAAGATTCTCCCCTCAAACAATTTTCTAGTTCAGTTTTAAGTTGTTTTCTTGTTATTGAGATATCTAACATTTTCTTCTATTTTCCCATTTTTTCCCTTCTTTTCACTATTTTTCTTGACTTTTAAAGTAATTACCTTCTTTTTGATCCAATTTAATCTTCGGGGAGTTTGTCCCTTGGTGTGCTTTTGTACCCCTTCTCTCAGGCTGTTAATGACCTTTCTTGTTCTTTCTCTGTTTTCTCTTTCTTAATTGAGGAAAACCTTTTAATTGTTTTTTTTTTAACATTTAATTTATCCAATTGATTCTTTGCCAAATCCATGAATTTTTTGAGTCATTGTTTAGAAATATGTTGGAATAATTTTCTTTTGAGTTTGTGTTGAGAATATATTCATATTATTATAATGGCCCTTTATGATGAGATTCTTTTTTGCTTACTTATCTTTGCAGACTACTTCCAGATTTTACATGGATATTTTATATTTAGAGAGAGGCTCTATGTACTCCTGAATGTTCAATCATATCCTACTGCTGTTTTTGTGTACTATTAAGTGTGTTTTTTTTTAAAGTTTTTTCAGGATCTCAAGGATGCCTCTGTTTGGGGAGCTACAAGCTTTCAGGTCTCTTAAATTCTGATAATTTCACCTCTCTCTGAGCTCTATAAAGCTCCTGATTTGAGTTTGGGTCTGAGCAGTTTGTGGGCTTGTCTTATTTGAATTTTCATTCAGCTGCTTTCTGGAATTGGACACTGTCAATAGCTAACTTCCCTTTAGCCTGAGATGCCTTCCCTGATTATGCTGCTACATTTGGTTTGAATTGGATTTGGTTTGGGGTTGAATCTGTACCTGAGACCCAGTTATACTCCTTGGGTTTAAGCCATACAGGTTGATCATTTCTGAACATGCTTCTTATTCATTATATAGTCTAGATTGTGACCTGTCCTCACCCTTATATACAGCTTTCCTTCATGATACACTCCAGATCGATCACCCCAAACCTAATAATAATCAGCAAATCTGTCACATATGATCTGTTTCCAAACCTTTTAAAAGGTCAGCTTTCTCTCTGCTGGGTCTGGAACCCTTTTTTAACTTGGTATCCATACAACCTCTTCCTGTGCAGGAATGCTTCTTAGAATACAGATCTGGTTAGATCCTGTTTATAGTGTGCAGACACCGTCTGCCATATTAGGAATTTATCTTAACTATGATTTAATTTCTTTCTTAGATCTATTGATTAGGATTTATCAGTATATTTTATAGATCTGTTTAGATGACTTGTAACAGAGGGTGGCTCTTGTATTTCTTCCTTCTTCTTCACCATTTTTGCCTTACCTTTAATGCTAGTTTTTTGTTTCTTTTAACACCAATATTCCAAGTAAAACTCTGCAGAACTCCAGAATTTCAGAAGAGTTAAAGATTAGGAACCCTCAGGGATAGAAGAGTAATTAAAGTGCAGTTTTTACAGCAATATTTCACTGGTGGTGATTCATGTACCAGAAGTGGTAAAAGAAACATCCAGAGCACGTATAACTGGAAAGGGATGTGAGAAATAAATGGGCAGCCTGGATGTTCTTTCAGAGGCTTAAGAGACAATGCAATCACTTCTTAAGTTTAAAGATGGTCAGAATAGCTCCAACTTGCCTGCTTTTTCATTCTTAAAAGGAAAAAAAAATGATCAAGTTCCTGATTATAGGCTCATGGACTTCAGGAGGAAAGCAACCTTTGAAAGTATCTGTATAATCTGCTCGTTTTACAGGGAGGAAACAGAGCTGAAAACTTGAGGGGCTGACTCAGGATCATATAGATAAGAAATGGCAGATACTGGCTTTTAATGCAGATTTTTTTCTGAACCAATCAACACTGGGAGGTTCATTTCTCTCTGAGTGTGTCTTTTATGAAAGCAGAAAATCTGGAGGTATATAGGATTTTTTTTTAATGTCCCCTCCTACATGTCACCTCAATGCTAAACTTTAATAAATTGAATACAATTTCTGTTGCAGTAAGTCCTAAAAATTCAATTCAAGTTAATGCAATAAGCATATATTAAGTGCCTACTATATGCCATGTATTCTGTTAAGAGATGGGGAGATACTGAAAACCAAGCACAATAGTCCCTGCCATCAAATGGCTTCCATCTCACTGTGTGTGTGTGTGTGTGTGTGTGTGTGTGTGTGTGTGTGTGTGTGTGTGTGTATTAAGAAGGAAGGATAGGGAGATGATGTACACACATACAAAGCAATTGTACTTGGAAAAGAAATTTCTCTTGCAGTGAATGGGGTGTTGGATTCGGAGATTGGAAAACATAAATTCAACTCTTTCCTTCACACTCATTATCTTTATAATCTGCACTCCTACCCAGCCTCCATTTTCTTATCTATCAAATGTAGCTCACAAGCTTATTTTGAGAATCAATGATATAATTAAAGAAAAGCCCTTTGGAAACTTTAAAATCTTCTAGGAAAGTGAGCTATTAATCCTGATATTAATATTGCTATGAAGAAATTAAAATGTTGAGGGGGCAGCTCGATAGTACAGTGGTTCTGGAATCAGGAAACTCTTTTTCCTGAGTTAAAATCTGTCCTTAGACACTTACCAGCTATATGACATTGGCAAGTCACTTAATCCTGTTTACCTCAGTTTCCTCATGTATCTAATCAGCTACAGAATTAAATGCAAACCACTCCAATATCTTTGCCAAGAAAATCCCAAATAGAATCATGGAGAGTTAGACATAACTGAAAGGATTCGATGACAACAACCAAAATAAATAATAACAAAAGTCTGAATTATACCTTCAAGGAATATAGAGCTGAAGAGGTGTACTTTCATGAAGTCAATCATGAATATGCTGCAGGAACAACAAAAAGTGAAAAGGGCGGGAATCAAAGTGATGTAAAAATATTTTGTTTATTTAAGAAGCAAAAGTGTCATGGCAGAAAGAAACCACTTGCTTCAAAACAGCAGATTTCAAATGAAAAAGACACATTCTGGGTGGCACATCCCTAGCCTCAGGGAGCAATGAGATCTCCCACTAATCCACCTTTAACTCTTACTACCCATGCAAATTTAAGTAAGTTATTTCCCCTACTTGGGTCAATCTCAGTTCTGCCATCTGCAGAATAAGGGACTAGATGGCTTCTAAGATGCTTTCTGGCTTTGGCTCCATGATATTGGAGAGAGTTGGCCAGGTGGTGGCTAAGGCACTGGAGTCTGGAAGGTGAGTTCAAATGCACTCGGGCACTGACTAACAGTGTGATGCGGGACAAATCTCTAAGGCACTGCAGATCTCAATTTCCTCAATTGTAAAATCTCCCTAATAATAGCACCTATGTCATAGAATTGTATTAAATGAGTTGATACTTCCTCTTTCCTCTATTTCTTTCTTTCTCTCTGTCTCCCCCCCCCTCACTCTCTCTCCCTCCCTTCCTTCTTCTTTCATCTGAGTCATTTCAGCTACAATATATTCAGCTATGATGTAAGCACCCATCACCAGGGTGCTGATTTAGGTGACTGTAAGATACCTAATATAATTTTGTGATTTATGATTGAACTAGTCACCAGTGCCAATGCAGTCTTGTTAATGTTAACTTCTAAATGATTAAATAAAAAGGCAACCTTGTTCTCTCCCCTTAATTCCCATTTGCTGAGGATGTTTTTGTAACACATTGGTATCTGTCATGACATCAGCTGACTTCAGCCTCAGTGAGTGTCTCACGTTCAGAGATAATCTTAAAGATGATGATCCTAAGACTGTTCATCTGTGGCAGAGGAAGGAAAGAGAGCTTCAAAAAGCAAGCTTGCTTCTTTCACAAAAGCCAGGAGGTTGAGAAAGGTCCAGAGATACACCAAGAAAGCAATATAGGACATTTAGTAATGTCATTTTGCCTCACTAAGGAAGTCTATGGGAACAAGGAAAATAAGAGGGATTCTGCACTCAAGGCTGAATGGACCACAAAGTCAATGCATGGCTGCCAGCTCATTGCCCAACAGAGGCTGAACAGAAGGAGCCTGATGACAGCTTTGGAAAATAGATCTTAGAAAATTTGGCATTTGAGGTCCAGGATGGCTTTAGTCATATGCCGAACCTGGCTCTGGCTGCAGGGAACCATATTTGTGAAAATCAAGCCTAGAGTGGGAAGAAAAGAAGGGATTGAGGGCTCCTTCTATTACATATAATTCATTCTGAGCCGCAGCATAAAGACAATAACAATGATTCAGCTTTGAGTGAATCACAAGTGTGTGTGTGTGTGTGTGTGTGTGTGTGTGTGTGTGTGTGTGTGTGTGTTGGGATGGGGAGGAATTAACAAATATCTACTTCTATTTGACATGACGGTACCCTGTTAGGAAGCCAAAAGTTTGGTTTAGTAACCGTTTGTTTGAAGTTCCACCATGCCCAATAATGTGTGTGAAGGCTTCTTGGCTAACTTGATTGTGGCATTTCATTTTTTAAAGAATGAACATCTCAAATTGGTGGGGAAACATAAGACTATATCCTGAACTCAGACTGAGTATAATCAGTATAAGAACAACAGAGAGGCAAAAAAGATGAAATATTGTTTTGAGGTATCATTTTACTATGGATGTATTTACAAAAGCAGATGACTGTAATTACACACACACACACACACACACATACACACACACACACACACACACATAATTCAAACTATTCCAAGACAATAAAAGACACCTCAGCCATGAGTAAAGAAGATAGGCACTGTAGTATAATCAGCACCACCTCATTTTTAGTATTCTAGGATGAATAGCAGGTTAAATATACATGATATTAAATGCTACTAAATGTGAAGTACTGTGCTAGAATGCACTCTAGCAAGGAGAAGAGAGAGAGAAAAAAAAGAGAGAGAGAGAGAGAGAGAGAGAGAGAGAGAGAGAGAGAGAGAGAGAGAGAGAGAGAGAGAGAGAGAGAGAGAGAGAGAGAGAGAGGGAGGGAGGGAGGGAGGGAGGAACTTCAGGGCCAAGAGGAGTATAAACACTTGCATGCAGAGGAGAACAAGATCCAATCCTAGATAAGATCACAGTATACTTCTATTCACCTCATTCTATCATGGAAACTTCAAAAACTTACAGACCTCAGAACCATTTTTCAAAATAGAAGTAGAAAAACTTGAAGTATGAGATAACACCCCCTTCATCTGAGAGCAGAGTCCAACTTTAACATAAAGTTAAAAGTCAAGAAATAGGCTGAGAAAATGATAAAAAAAATCTGACCTAAAAGTTATCAGGGAAACGACAAGAAAGATCAAAACTCAAAAGAACACAAGGTCAAAAAAGCTACAAGAATGCCTCAAAAATGTGCTTTGGACACAAGCTGAACAATAATTCCTGGAAAAGCTCAAAAAGGCTTTTCAAAATCAAGTAAGAGATGTGGAGAGAATAAAGAAATGAGAGTGATTCTAGAAAATGAGTGAATAAAGAAATAAAATATAAAATATTCCAGAAAAAAGTTAACACCTTATAAAAGAGACATAAAAATACTGAAGAAAAAAAAACTTAAAAAGAAAGAATCTGTCAAATGGTAAAAGACACAAAAATACACCGAGGAGAACTTTTCAGAAAGCATAATTGACCAAAGAAAAAAATGAAGTACAAAACCTCATTGAAGAAAATAATTTCTTAAAAATTAAGAGTCTGGGAAGTGGAAGCTAATGACTCTATGAGACATCAAGAAACAATAAAACAAAGTCAAAAAAATTGCAAAGGAGAGAGAATGTGAAATATCTTACTGGTTGGGACAGTAAAGACTGGTGATAGAGAAAACCCCTACATCCTTGGAGAGTTCAATTAGCAGCTCTAATTGTTAGGAAGTTGCAGGTCTCTTAAAAACTTCCTCGGTAATTTGTCCTACTGACCTAGGACATAGCCAAACTACAATTCACTCCCCTCTTCTGACTTCAAATGCTCTTAACAAATTCACTGAATTGAGGAGTTGGGAATAAGGGGGCTACAGTTGAACAAAGACAAAGCAGTACAATGAGAAAAGTATTTTTGGACAGATGATACAGTTTCCCTTACCCAAAAGGCATCAGTTAGAGATGATTGTAACCAGCTAACTTGTCTGGACTCTGATGTGGGCTTACATAGCATAAGGGACTATCCCAGGAATGCATCCAATTGGAGTCTGGGGGAGAATGAGCCTTCAAAATTCTTTGAATTCAGGTAAATCCCCCCTGCTCACTGAAAGGATGATTTTGCACACTTACATACCCCAACAGAGACAGGAGATTTCTCTGCCACACTGCCTGACATTGTGTCACTGAATGGGAAGGTCTGAAGACACAATTGCCTCTTATCCTAAGGAAATCTTTGAGACAATAGGGATTAGATAGACCAGCCCTGTCTAGGACCCACAGTTGATTATAACTCTATCTTCTATTTCAAATTTGACAAATTAAAAGGAGATGGTACTTATGGGCTTTCCTTCCTGAGTCCAGAATGGCCACAGTTGACATTTTGAAAAGGAAATTCAGAGAAACCCTGAGAAATAACACTTTGACATATTCCCAATCAAGAGCAAAAAATCATCACAGATAGTTTTAGAATATTATTTATGGGGGTGATGGGAAGTATGCTCCAGGGGCATTCTCTTTCAAAGGCTTCTTATCAACCAAAAGTAACCTTGAGCTCTTACAGGTCGTTCCAATGAAATTCACGTTCCAGGCACGGCCTTCAAAACGATGCAAAAGAACATGCATTTATTAAACACCTAGTCTTTGCTAGGCAATATAATAATGGGTGGAGATACAAAACCAATAAATCAATAAATCAAATTTTATGCAACAGGTTTTGTGCTAGAGTCTAGAGAGTCAAAGAAAAATGGACAGGTAAATATTCATCAAATGCCTGATGTATACTGGGTGTTGTGTAAGGAGTTGAGAATAAAAAAGAAAATCAGTCAATTGACAATTATTTATTAAGGGCTTTCTGTGTTGTTGTTCAGTCATTTCAGTCATGCCCCCATTTGGCATTTTCTTGGCAAAGAAACAGAAGCATTTTGAATTTTACTTCTCAAGGTCATTTTTTAGAGGGGGAAACTGAAGCTGAGTTAAATGACTTACCCAGAGTCACACAACTAGTAAAATGAATCTTCCTGATGCCAGTCCAAGCATTCTATTCACATTGGAGCCCTAGAGTTCAAAGCCCCTAAGGTGGTGGGTCATGATCCCATATGGTGTTGCATATGTGCAGCAACTCCCCATATGGGGGAGTCATAAAAAATTTGCCAATAGGAAAAGGTATCAAATATTCCATCAACATTTAATTATTTATGTAAAAATAAACAATCACATCTATCTCCCTAGGATAGAAATTTGCTTTATTCTTTAATAAATGGTAAAATTATATGCATACCAAAGAATTATTTTAAAATAAATTTCTTTACGGTTTCTTATCAGCAAATGTTTGATTTATAACCTATTGTATATACCCAGGATCATGGAAAAATATATTGGTTGAAAAGGGGATTGCGATTAGAAAACAAAATTAAGAAGCCCTGATCCACGTGAACTTACTACATGCTAGACATCCTGGGAACCAGCACTACAAAGATAAGGGGATATCTCGGTTCTACTCATCTTTGTAACCGTTTGCACATAATGAGTATGAGAAGTTGAGATAATTAAGTGTCCCACATTATGAAACATTGTGCCTTTGGGCAAACCATGAGACCTATTTTATGAATCCCATTTTGCTTCCATTTCCAAGAATACCTTCTGAAACATCCATTTAGATTCCTTATCCATGGCTTCTGGAAATAATGTCAACACGGATGTGTTCCTTCAGGAGTTTGGTTAACAACAATAATTCATTTAGAGTTCTAATGGTTAAATCAGTGCTTGTGGATAATTTAAAAAACATTTTATGTCATTCCTCATCCACCATCAAAACAATAATAGAAATGAGGTGCATAGGACAGAGAGCTCTTTGATTTTTATGTAATTGATAGTTCATTACATGAAAAAATTAGTCATTGTATGATGGTCAACCTGGTACTGATTGGCCTTTCTGAATGTCTCTATCAGGTCCTCAGGAAGTAAATGCAATCTTCATATTCATATTATATATATATATATATATATATATATATATATATATATATATATATATATATATATATATATATATATGTATATATATATATATATATATACGTATATATATGTATATATATACGTATATATATATGTATATATATATATATATATATATATATATATATGATCAAAATGTGTAAATATAGGATATTACATAGGCATAATATAGTCATAAAAGTGTAACTATGTAATATATGGTATATATTTTATAAATGTGTGTATATGTTGTATATATATGCATGTATATGTATATAGGTGTGTGCATATAAATACAACAGCTATCATTTCAGGGGTTCTCAAACTACGACCCACAGGCCACATGCAGCCACTGAGGACATTTATGCGGCCCGCCGGGTTATGGCAAATGGGCTGAGGGGTGGAGACCGAGTGGAGTTTTGTTTTTACTATAGTCCAGCCCTCCCACAGTCTGAGGGACAGTGAACTGGCCCCCTATTTAAAAAAAAATTGAGGACCACTCTAAGCACTGTGCCAATGACCTCATAAATATTATTTTATTTGGTCTTCACAACAATCCTGAGAGAGAAGTGCTATTATTAACTCCACTTTATAATTGAGGAAACTGAGGCAAACAGAGGTTATGACTTCTTGGGTTCTAAATCTATTAAGAATCAGAGCTCCGATTTGAAATCATAACTACTATAGACACTATTGCACTACCTAGTCACCTAATGGTATTATTGTGAACTTATTTTTAGATTATCTATAAAATTGATTTGTATATTTCAAATAACTACATAAACATATGACTTCTTTTATTGTGATTTGCTTCTGTTAATAATAACAATATTAGTCATTCTAAAGCACTCTAAGATTGACCCACTATTATCTCACTTGGACTTCATAACAACCTGAATCAAGGTATTTCATTCTTATTTTTGCAGATAAGGAAACTGAGTCTCAAAAAAAGTTTCTGACTTGTAAGATTCAATGCTAGGTCTTCCTGGTTAGGGAGCTGATCTCCACTTGCTACACCATGATGTCTTTCACAAGATGAGAGGATCATGAATTTCCAGGAGGCCCCTTTGTGGTGTGTCAACATTCTGCAGGTAAGGAAACCTCTCCAATGGTAGAATGTCTTGCTTAAGATTATAGAGGCAGAAGTAAATGGTGGCATCCAGATGGAATGAAGCAGGGCTTCTGATGACAAGTTTCGCACATTCTCCCATTGTCCCCTGCTATGTGGCAAGCTCTTGTTCAGAGTCCACCTTGCCTCTGGAACTGTGATACCCCTCCATATATCAATTATGGATTAAATAACATAAGATAAACCTTGACAGGAAAGTGTCCAAAGACCCAAAGCATAATATACTAGAAAAGAAAATAAGTAAAAACTTTCAGGGACTTATTTGGGGTTGCTATGAATTATGGGGTGCATTACATTGATTTTCATCGAGCCCCTTCCCTGACATCATAGAGCCATAATTGATGTAAACAGCCACATTGTAGCAAAAAAAAATGACAGATGGTTTCTTGGAAAGCTCCAAAACCACTGGCAGCTAGTTGGTTTTCTAAGAGAGCAGAGTAGACAAAAGACATTTTGTGATGTAATTTGAGTTGCAATTTTCAGAAATTGTGATGTTCTTTTAAAGAATAAAATTAGGCTTTATAAGTGAATTTAAATGGAAAACACACATTATTCCTTATTGAGATAACAATTGCAAAGTATTTCACATAGTTCCTGGCACATAGTAAGTACTACAGAAATGTTAGCTATTATTTTTATTATTTTTAATATTATTAATCCATTAAGCCATTACCAGATTTCTTTCATCACTTCAGCTGATAGGCAGTGAGGCAACACTACTGTGCACAAAGGACGAACTGGAGTCAGGAAAATCTGTTTAAAACTAGCCTCTGATGATCCTGATGAGTCACAAGCTCTCTCTGCCTCAGTTTCCTCATATGTAAAATGTAGCAAATAATAGCATCAATTGTACACTATTTCAAAGTCCGATTCTTTTTGTACAGCAAAACAACTGTTTGGACATGTATACATATAGTGTATTTAATTTATGTTCTAACATATTTAACATGTATTGGTCAACCTGCCATCTGGGGTGGGGGGAAGGAGGGGAAAAATTAGAACAAAAGGTTTGGCAATTGTCAATGTTTTAAAGTTATCCATACATATATCTGGTAAATAAAAACTATTAAAATTAAAAAATAACAATAAATAAACAAACAAGCAAATAAATAGATAGATAGATAGATAAATAGATAAACAAGTAAATAAGTAAATGAATAAATAAATAAATAGATGAATAAATAAATAGATAAATAAATACATGAATAAACAAACAAACAAACAAATAAATAAATAAATAAGAAAATAATAGCGTCTACCTTTCAGTATTGCTTTGAGGATAAAATGAATTCATATTTGGAATGTAAATCTTAAAAATGTAACTTGAATTCTACTTATTATCATCTCATCATCATCTCCCAGTTAATAACTACCCCTCAGAGAGTTATTTTACATAAATCTTATGTACTTATTGGAGAGTGCACTTACTGGAGCTCCTTTTGTATCTTATTTATCCACATTTATAGCTTATCTCCTTACTATCCAAAAGAATCCAAGAATTCAGAGAGTACCTTACTCATTTAACCCTAATTAGTTCTAAGTACTCACCTGTCTTCTATATACTCCACAAAGATTTAGAGCAACAAAATATATCATGCCCTCTGATTAAGCTTAATAATTCTCCAGCACTGAAATGTGATGTCATAGAATAGATGATACTTTGAGAACTTATATTTCCAAGATAAATGCATCATAACATTCCCACAGGTCAGGAGATCTGCTATCTCATTCACATGAGCACATTTTCTCTTGGTGTAGCTCTATCCATACCTTGTTCATCCCTTTGTCCATAGTTGTCTGTCTTGTCTGTCCTATGTGACTTGTGTCTCTGCTACCCTTCATGCCATTGTTGGTATTTCAATGGAACATGTGAGCTAAGATCCGAGGCTCTCCTTGGCTCTTGGTTTGGATGCCAGCCACTTTTCTTTCTCTGATGGCATCCTAAAGGATCATGCCCTCCCACACAGCTCCTTATTAGTAAGATTATGAAGTAAAATATGAAGGCATCCATCTGCCCTGAGCATTCACTTACCTTTTCATGATTACCTTTTGGATGGTGCTCACTTTTCATTCTTCAGTGACTGTGGCATTCCATGAATTAGAATCATATATCCTTACAGCAAGAATGTTTTAAGCCTTTTTATCAGAAAGAAGTTCATGGCCATTAAAAAACTTGAACAATTTCCCAATGGCAATCTAGCTCTGCTCTCCTTGATCGATTCTAGGCATTAATGTCTCCCAAAGATATGCATGCTGATCATGGATGAAATCTGGTTCAGCTGTCAATCTACCTATGTGTCACATTTTGGGGACAACAGACCTTCTCCTCCTCCTTTTGCACATGTGGATACTTAGGCCAAAACCTTTTGAGTGATTAAGAATCTGATTTAGAAAACTCCTTAATACTCCAAAGGCTGATACAATTAACATAATGTCAGAGACACATAAGACCATCTGATAGAAACTTGCCATCTCCAAGGAATATTTTTTTCTATTGAAAAATAATTTAATCTTTTATACCAGCTCTTCTTCGTGACAGTGGCCAACTAAAAGCAAGGATACAGGACACATTTTAAGCTTCAGCATATGTTAATAATCATGCCATTAAACCAAGCCATTGCTCTTGCTACATTTTTCTTGTTACTTCAACTTATACGATTGGGCCACATCATTAGGATATACTTTAATGGAGAAGATCCTTTAAGGAAGAATTTTATTACAACCAAATAAATTTTTTAAGGAGTCAGCAAGCAATAAGAAGAATTGGAGCTTGTAAATATTATGCTGTTTTTGGTAAATTTTTAATTAGATAATATACAAAAGTAGAATTTCAATTGTAAAATTATTCCTTTCTTTTTCCTTTGCTTTTATTGGGAGATTATTCTCATTAAACACATAGACAAAGTAAAATAAGCTTAGTCCATATTATTGAGACTTTCCCAGTCAACTGCTTTTTGATAATAATGAGATCTGAGGCATTTTGCCAAGTTTTGGGTATCTATCCTTCCTTTATGCAACTTACTACAACAAAAAGAATGGATTCTTGGAAAGTGCTATGAAGTTTACAAAGCACTTCATACACATGATCTCAAATAATCCTCACAACAATCCTATGAGATAAGAAGGTATCATTTTACTGGGAAACAAACTGAGATCCATTAAGGTGAAGTGACTTGTCCATGACAAATTATCAGTCAATCAACAAGCATTATTTGAGTGCTTACTATGTGCCAGGAACTGTGCTACATGTTGGAAATACAATTAAAAAAAAACTTTCATCTCAACGAGTTCACGCTCTAATTGGCAAAGACAATACATATAGGAAAGTTCAACTACAGTGATGATGGAAAGCTACAGAAGACTGAAGAGTGCATCAACATGGCAAGACCTGGAAGGGGGGAGGGTCAGAGTTCATCAGCAGATCAGAGGATAGTGCCCAGGGGAGGGCAACCTAAGGCAGATGGTCAGACCTTCATCGTATCCAAAGGATCACAGTCAAATGGTATGAGGATACATGCTGCTCTTCCCATTTGGCTATTCTGGGACACTGGCCTAGGATTAGGAACAATTTCATTTGCATGTCTCATAAATTCTCACAGGGAAAAAGTCAACTTTTAAAATTTTTCACTTTCTTTTCCTATACAACTACTCAAATGTCCAATACAAATTTTTGGAATGCCTGGATTATTTTTGTTGTTGCTTTAAACCATATTTGCAGAATCCCATGAAATGAGTGCATTGGAGATGGCACAAAAATTAAATAAGATACATTCATTTTCCCCATGAAGCTCATAGTCTATGACTGGAAGGAGACACAAGCAAAACTTAGGATGATGATGAGGATGATGATGATGATGACGATGATGATGATGAAAAAATGATTATGGTAATGATAAGGATGATGAAGAATATACTAATGATGGTGATGAAAAAGTTAAATAATGATGTTGATGATTAATGATGATGGTTAAAAAAACATACTAATCTTATTATGTTTTGTTTGAAGTAGGAGCAAAGGAGAAAGTTACAGGGAAGTCGATCTAGACTTGAAGTAGTGGGATAGAATTTTTTTTTTAAATTAGATAACTTTCTAAGCATTTGAATTACAAAAGTTACCTAGATTTCACTTCAGTAGAGTTCTTCAATTCCAATTATTTTGCATTTGCTTGATATGTATTATTACTTATTTACCCATGTTCCCTTTTATTCTCATTATGTAGGATTTTAGTTCCTTAAAGTAGGGTCTGTCTTATTATTGTTTGTTTGTTTTCTTTTATTTTTATCCTGAGAATCCAGCAAAGCACCTATCATACAGTAAGTGCTTAATAAGCTTGTTAAATAAACAACGGAAAGAAAATAATTTAATACTACCAGTAGGTCGGCATGCCAAAAAGCAGAAAAGGACCTATAAGTACAAAAGTATTTATAGCAGCTCACTTTGTGGTGGCAAAGAATTGAAAATTAAAGGAATGCCCATCAACTGAGAAATAGTTTTTTCTCTCAAATTACCTTGTATTTTTATGATTTGATTCTTTTATGATGATGCATACTTGTCGTATTCCTCTATAGATTTTAAGTTCTTCAAAGACAATTTCTTATTTTTATGATAATTATTCCTTTGATTTTGCATCCTGAACATATGTCAGAGAGCCTAGAACACTTTAGGCTTTTAAAAATGCTGATTGGTTGATTGCCTACAAATTATTTATCAGAAGGATTCTTGTTCGGGTCTATCTGTGCAGAACAAAATGACTTCTAGTTTTTAAATTCTATTATCATGTGACTGTACACAATATTGTGAACTTTTGTCTCCTCTCTCATTCCCATTCCTTGTCTTCCATACTTGATTGTGGAATATTCACACACTAACAAGAGATTTAGTAATGAATCACTAAGAAATTCAAAACATTGTAAAAAGAAAAAGACACTCTCTTCCTTACACTAGATTTTAAAGGTCTGCATAGACTATTATGTCCCTTTCCTTGTTGGGATCCTCCGGTGTGGGTAGTAGAGGGTGGTTTTGCCTTCCCAGCTGCGCTTAGAGTAAATAACTTGTGAGTGTTTGCACAGCTGTCTGTCTGTCAGTGTGTCCTCTCCAAGACTGCCCTTATTGACACTGGCCATTCTAGGTAGTTTGCTCCTGGAAGGCAGTGATCATGTCTGTTCTACACCCCTTGGATGCTCAATCTAGAGGGAAGCACTCATATGGGAAAGCTTTTTACGATGTTAATTCAATTCAATCAAGACTAATAAAACACCTAGTCTGGGAAAGTCCTTGTGCTTTAGTGAAGTTAAAACCTTTACTGTAAATTGGAGAAGGAGAGAGAGCAGAGGAGGGAGGGAGAGGAGAGAGAGAGGAAAGGGAGATTGAAGGGGAGGAACAGGGAGAAGGAGAGGGACAGGGAGAGGGGAAGAGGGGAAGAGGGAGAAAAGGAAGGGAAATAAAGGAGGGAGGAAGGGAGGGAGGAAAGGAAGGAAGGAAAGAAGGAAAGAAGGAAGGAAGGAAGGAAGGAAGGAAGGGAGGGAGGGAGGGAGGAAAGAAGGAAGGAAGTTGAAGGAGGGAGGAAGGAAGGAAGGAAGGGAGGGAGGGAGAAAGGAAGGAAGGGAATTGGAGGGAGGAAGGAAGGAAGGAAGGAAAGAAGGAAGGAAGGAAAGAAGTAAGGAAGGAAGGAAGGAAGGAAGGAAGGAAGGAAGGAAGGAAGGAAGGGAGGTAGGGAGGGAGGTAAATATTTTAGGATGTTTTAGCAGCAGAACTGGAGCACTTTAGGACTGATCTGTCGCTAGTTCTCTGGCTCAAAAACCTTCTGTGGCTCTTCCTACTGCTTCCAGGTTGAGATATAAACTCCTGTTTCACATGTAAGCTTCTCTCCCCAGACTAACTTCACCTTTTTCTTCTATACTTCATCTAAACTGGCCAATTGCCATTCCCTGCTTGTGATGTTTCATCTCCCACTTCCACTCCTTTGAACAGATTGTTCTCCATACCTGGTGGACCATCCTTTCCCTCCTCATATCTGGCTTGGGACTCCTTCAACTCCTTCAATAGTATGAAGTTACTATTTGTGTGTATGTGTGTACAAATACACATATCTATAACATATATTGCCTACAAATAGCATATATTTGTATATGTGAATATATGTATATATGCAAATATGTATACCCACATTTTAAATTTGGTTTTGTGTGTCCATACTGTTCCCTCAATAGAAAAGACACCCATGGGCCAAGAATTGTTTTGTTTCTACCTTTGTTTCTTCAATACCCAGGGAAGCATTTGGGAATTTCTAGGTATTCTGTGGATGCTTGCCACCTTTTTCCTTCCATTCATTTTCTATGTGGAACCACATGGGGCAGTGATGGCCATCAGACCCTTGATGTCATTGTCATCTAGAGTCATTTGATTTGGATCCTGTCCAATATTTTTCAAGAAAACCCAGTTCATCACAAAGACAGGAGGAAATGCTGCACCTGGTCCTATTGCCTCCCATTGGGTGATCTTGCCCCTTTTCCCAATTGTTTCTCTTTAATGATAAACAATAACTGGCTATCACCCAATTAAAGATCTCATCAGTACCTTGAGATGAGCAGTTCAGGGCTCATGGGAAAAATGGGGCCCATCATCTACACCAAAAGCACATCAGAGCTTTCCTACCTGGCCAGACAAGTCATTTTCTGAGGGGGATATCATGATCCCTTGGGACTGAGGATATAGCCGCCTCTCATTCATGACAAGAGGAGTGGCACTTAGCACTAGAAGTTTTTGTTTACATAGTACTTTGAGGTGGGCGAGTGGTTAACAGAACTTAGGTTTTCAACCCTATGAGGTGCTCTTATTATCCACATTTTACTTGGAAGGAAACTGAGGCAGTTAGGGACTGAAGGAAGACTTGAACCCTGGTCCCTTCCAATGGTCTCTGTCCATTCACAACACAACCAATTTATGCATGAAAAGAGCGAATCTTCATTTTGTTCCATCAGTGATTAAAAGAAAAAGTTGAGTGAATGTGGGTCCTAAAATACCCACTTCCCACATCCAATCAATTGTTGCATCTTGGCTCCAAGTCCATGTCCCAGGGCGCCCCCAAAGCCCCACCCACAACACCACTGATCTGGGTCCCAGGGCCCTCCCCCTCCATGCACATGGCACACCTTGAAAGGGCTCGGCTCAAATACCAAATAAAACCTCGGGCTCTGTCAGGTCTGTCGTTTTTATAAATTGTTTAGACTGGAGAAGCTGTGGGGGCTTGGTGCATTGTTCTTTTCAGATGATGGAGAAAAGAAGTGACCATAAAAGCAAAGAACAATAAAGCTGGGGCCCTGTTTGAAGTCGGTTCATGGAAAAACATCCTCTGGACCATTACCCTCCTCATCAACAACTCCCCCGTCCCTGGATGGCCAAGCCGCCTGCTCGTTACCTTTGCTCTCTCTGGGTGGCATTCTGCGGTTCTATATACAACTCAATAATCATATTTTTTCAAACGCTTTCAAAAGTGAATTCCAGAATTGCCTGCCAGATATGTATACACTCTGGGTAATTTTAACCTGGACCATCACTTTCTAATCATCTCTGAGTTCAAAAGGAATAAAAAATAAAAAAGAACATTTTGGGGGGCAGCTCTCCCCAAAAAGCTGCAGGCTTTGGGCAGAGCCATCAGCGGGCTGCTGAGGAGAACTCTTGAGGTGGCCCCGGCGATGGCCATGGCTCCCCGAGCCCTTTCTGACCACACCGGCTCTCCACAAGCCCCAAATCCAAACACCTCCCTTTCAGCTTCTCCTCTGAATTTCCCACACATAATGTAACCCAGACCTCACCTTCAGCTCTCCTGAGACCACTTTGGAAGCCAGCTCGATGACACAGCCAACAGCCATGCGTGCAGCGGCAGCCGAGTGCAGCTCGTTCCAAATGGTGTCACTGTCCACCTGAGCAAACAGTTGGGAGGGAAGGAGGGAGGGAGGGGGGGAGGGAAAGAGTGAAGGAGAGGGAGAGAGAGGGAGAAAGAGAGAGAGAGACAGATAGACAGACAGAGACAGAGAGACAGATGGAGACAGACACAGAAAGACAGAGAGACAAACAGAGAGACAGAGACAGGAGAGACAGAGTAAAAACAAGAGAGAATAAGGAGAAAGACAGAGAGAGAAAGAGAGACAGAGACAGATATAGGACAAAGACATATACAGAGAGAGAGAGAGAGAGAGAGAGAGAGAGAGAGAGAGAGAGAGAGAGAGAGAGAGAGAGAGAGAGAGAGAGAGAGAGAGAGAGAGAAAGACAGAAACACAAAGAAAAAGAGAGACAGAGACAATAAGAGAGAGAATGAGAGAGACAGAGACAGAGAGAGATGGGAGGAGATGGGCAGGAGAAAGGGAGGGAGAACATAAGAGAAAACAAGTAGGTGAGGGAGGCCTGGCAGCCTGGCAGCCACCCCCCAAGCCCGTCAGGCTCTCCTCTTGGCCCGCTCCCCGCACCTCCCTGCCCGGCCTTTGCTCAGACTTTTTCTCCGCTCTGGCTTCTCCAATGGAAACACATTCCAGTCATGCCTCGGTGCTATTCCCTGTTTAGCTTTCCCATCACAAAGAGAGGCTCAGAGGCGGCTCTGGCCTCCATACAGGACCCCGAGACACGGGCCCCAGAAGAAGACATGATGAAGGGAAGGGCCCTCGGCTGTACGTTAAACAGGCCCTGCCAAAGGCAAGGGGGAAATCCAAACCTGTCCCTGGCTGGGGCTTTACGGGAAGCCCGAGACCAGAGGGGAATGGCTCCCCAGTAGCGCGGGAAGGAGGAAAGGGCCATTTCGCTGCAGGTATCCTGGCCAAGTGAAAGGAATGTGCTGTCCCGAGGACTCAGAGGGCACCCGCTGCCAAGGCCGGGCCGGGCCCAGACACACAGGCCCGTGGCACTGTCTCAGTGCTAGGTGCCAGGGCTCACAGGAAACGGGAAATACAGGCCGCTGCCGGCTGAAATTCAGCCTTGTTCATACGCTGGAGGACTTTATCCAAACAAAGCATGTAGCCATCGTTCTTCCAAATTAGGCTTTGCAAAGGAGTTGTTCAATTGACCCTTTTTTTTTTTTTTTTTTTGTTAGCCATCTTACACCTGCCTAACCTTGAAATAGAGAAGAGCCTAGAACTCTGACAGCCATTGCAGCCAGTGGCGGGGAGGAGAATGATCAGGGAGGGGAATGATCAGGGAGACAAGATAAGGAGGGCCTTGTGAAGCTGTAAACGCCAGGCCACTGGGGAAGTGTGCCCAAATACAAACGTGGCCAGTTCTGGTGTCTAACAGGGAAGGTGGGGGCCGGCCCTCAGGAGAACGGTTTCTCAGATTTGCGAAGTCTTTATAAGAAAGGAAGTGCTTTATTACAAGGCAGATTGTTCTAGACTAATCACACTCTAGAAATCATTGCAATATAAGGAACTCAAAGTACAAAACATAAATGAACCAAAATACTTAAATGACTGAGATCATTCATGATACAAATACATAATGAACGAAGTATCTCTAAGCCTTACACACACACACACACACATACACACACACATACACACATACACACACACCCACAAAATCTTTATTTCTCTCTTCTTCCTCCTCCTTCTCCTTCTCTTTCTTCTCCTTCTTCTCCTCTTCCTCCTTCTCTCTCTGACTCTCTCTCTGTCTCTCTTGTCTGTTTTTCTATCTCTATCTCTGTCCATGTCTGCATCTGCCTCTCTTCCTCTCCCTCTCTCTCTCCTTTTCTCTCTTTTCCTCTCTCTCTCTCTCTCTCTCTCTCTCTCTCTCTCTCTCTCTCTCTCTCTCTCTCTCTCTCTCTCTCTCTCTCTCTCTCTCTCTCTCTCTCTCTCTCTCTCTCCCCCTCTGTCTTTCTCTTCACTTTGCCAAAATAACCTTTCAGCCAGCAATAAGGCATTCTTCTGTCAGGTCGTTACTATGTTATACTGTGCAAGTGGGTGTAAGAATACAAGTTGACAGCAATTTAGCCATCTTGTTGGTCAGAAAAAGATTATTCCTTCTTCATTGTATGCATCTGGTGAGTCCTCAGGAGGTATGGCTCAAAGTCAACACCAGGTGTTTCTAATTCTATTGTCAAGCCGTCCACAGAAGATTATTTTTGCATATGGTCATCTTAGTGCCATTACACCGACTTGTCCATCTGCTTTCTAGACTTTGTACAACACAGGTCCTGGTCCTTCCTGTGTAGAATCATAGTCTCTGACCTCAAGGAACTTATACTCTACTAGGTTTGATTTTTGTTGTTGTTGAATAATAGCTAATGTTATTAATTGTGTAATTTCATGTAATTAAATGTAAATTTTGATGTGATCAAGAGTTAGAAGACTCTTTTTTTTTTTTCCAGTAGCAAAGGTAATATTGAAATATGGAGATATAGACTAGGGTCTGCATTTTGTATTTTAAAATAACCTACAGTATTTTTATTATTAGGTATTAATAGAATCGATATATATAATGAACTATTACATGCAAAAATTCACAGGCAGTTTCTGCCAATTAAAAGCCAGCGATTAACCATAAAATGCAGATCAGTGGTTGATGAAAACGGGCCAAACAGAGCCTGACTATATAGTGGGCCTTGGAGGAGCTGTGATTCACTGTCAGGACTGTTGGTTGAATCAAAAAATGTGACCACAGCTTAGGAGTGGATCCACCCTACCAAATAGTTGCCTCTTTTGAAACATGAGAATGGGATTCCTAGCAGTTGAGTACAGGATATTTCTGTTTGCCAAAACCATTGCTTTCACAGTTTCCTTTTCTGCTGTGAGTTGGGAACAGAATTATAATAACACTATCACAAGGTATCGCCAGAACTAGGCTGACTGAGGGAGCAAGAAAGTATTTCCTATGGGAACACCCATGGTGGGAGTCCTTCTGGTGCTTCATGAATTTAATGTCCCTTTAGACATATGTCCAAGCCTTCTGGCTATATTTCTTTTAAGCTATATATTTTTTTCCTTTTGGTCCTTCCCTACCTTTCACTGTAGATGCAGAACAAGAAAACCTACCATTTAAATGAGCTGTCCCATATTGAAAAGTGTGTCACTATGATGGCGACTCCATTGAGTCACTTCTCTTCAGCTGCATGTCAACGTTTAATCAAGTATGGCAATTTTGGAAAGTAGATAGGGCCTTGGATTTGGAATAGGGGAAATATTGACTCAAGTCTTGCACTGAAAATTTGATTCGCTATATGTCATTCAAGAAATCACATGATCCCTTGGGGCTTCAGCTATTTTATGTGTAAAATCAAGTGATTTGATGATGACCTCTAAGATCCACTCTCATTCTAAAACTTATGATCCTATGATAGTGGTCAGGAAGAAGAGGAAAAATTCAAGTCTCCAAATATCTCTAAAATACAATGGATCCTACATGGTCTTAAAGAAAAGAACCCTCTCAGAATAATAGTAACTGACAATATTTTTTTTAATAAGATAAGGAAATTAAAATCGATATGTAAATGTGGGTTGTTAGAAGACTAAGGTGGTCAAAAGGAGAGAACAATACTGGGATAGCTATTCTTGAGATTATAGAGAGAGACAAAAAAAATAAGAGAAAATCTAAGAATGTAGGAGACAGCAAGCAGAATTGATAGATGGCACTGCCAGGATTAAACTTCTGAGAAAGCTTAAAAGTTGGACAAGAGCATTGGACTCAGCTCGGGAATGTCAGAGGCTAATTCAAAGAATAAACTGTAAATGGAAGATGAAGGAGACTATTATTAATATGACTGTGGGGAGAACAGTGTGAAGTGTTGTCAGCCTTAATTAGAGAGTTTCTGAAGAATGTTGCCTGGGAAAAACTTTGCTTCCTTAGTAACCAGAAAAGCCATGAGGAAGGATGCTTTTTGGGCTGGTGGAGAAATTAAAAATGAAAAAAAAAAGTGGAATTGTGAAATGGAGTTAGAAATAGTGAGGGTCTTTTCAATGAATTCATCATGTGAAGCTGAATCAATCAACAATATTGTATAACTGTTAATTCAGTGCCACATTTATCAAATGTCTCTTATGTTTAAAGCATTGAGCTTAATTCTAGGGGAGGATCCCTGCCATTATGGAGCTTGTAATCTCTGGAATCAGTTTTATGTTGCATGGAAAACCCAATCAAAGCTGTCTGTGAAAGATTTTTTCATCATCAACTCAGTCATGGTTGGAATACTGAATCAAGGTGATAACAATATGGAACCAAGACAAAAGGAAGGATGATGGCAAAGAGGCTGGAGTAGAGAATCTCTTGCCTTGGCTCATTCTTGAACCATTTCTAAATCTCCTCCTCTTCACTTTATACCTTAAATGGTGTTATCTGAAAGTGAATATTAAAGCTCCTGAGACAGAACCAACCGTGGTTCACTCAGGCTATCCTTTCCCAGCTCTCAACAAGGACTGTACTTAACACTGATGAAAAGCAGCTAGATTCCTAGGAAATGGGCACAAAAGCTCAAATACACACACACACACACACACACACACACACACACACACACACACACACACACTCCTCTCCCACCTTCATCCATGTTGGAAAGGGAAGAGGAAAGATAGACGTAAAGACATGTTATTCACATCAGGGAAGCTTCTTCCCAAACTTAGGACGTTTCCAAGGCTCAAACGTATACTTAGGTTACATTCTCCCTTTATCTATGAACCAGACCACCAGCAAACACAAAACTGGATCACGCTAAATAAATCCACCGATTTTGGTAAGAACACAAACACCACAAAAGACAACCTTCCTCCTCCACATCCTGGTACAATCCAAGCCAACTGCTTGGGTCCTTCTGCTATCCACTATGACCAGTGCTGAACACTGGACTTAGCCATTACTCTGAAATTCTGGATATCGCTGAAGTGCATGCTCTACACACTGTGCTGAATACTTTTTTCACCTTATCTCTCTGAGAAAGTACATGCTAAGCTGAGCAAACCACTCCAGAGCAATATGGCGCCAAGACAAAAGGAAAGGATGGATGACGGCAAAGAGGTTGGAATAGAGAATCTCTTGCCTCAGCTCATTCTTGCCTCCATTTCCAAACCTTCTCCCTCTTCACTTTATACCTTAAATGGTGTCATCAGAAAGTGAATGCTAAAGCCCCTGGCAGAACCAACCTAATTTCACTCAGGCTATCCTTCCCAAGCTCTCAACAAGGCCATTGCTCCCAAACCAACCTCTTGTCCCCACCCCTCCTTCACATTGAGCAGTCCCTTATTTCTATCATTGTCTCCCTCTTCACTTCAGTGCCTTTTTTTTCTTATTTCCTACAAGGCCTTGCTCAAGGACTGTCCTCCTTAGGGAAACTTTCTAGAGCTTCTTCAGCTGCCAATGTTGTCTTCCTCCTCCCCAAAATTTCCTTGCATTTGTTTTTGTATGTTTTCCACATATACTCATCTGTATACATGCCGTCCCCTTAAGAGAACAGTAGCCTTTGCCAGCAAGGGCAATATCAGTTCAGTTTCTGTATTACCCACATCCAGCAGAATACCTGGCATAGGATGCGAGTTTGATAAAAAAAAAAAAGGTATTGCTTGTTGAATTGTGTGATTGAAAAGGCACAGAGGAACATTCACAAGTGGACAGATAGAAGAGGGAAGTAGGGGGATGGAATGGTCAATATTTTCTTCAGCAAATCAGTAAGTACCATGTTATACCGTGTTATAACATTTGAGGCAGCTAGGTGATTCAGAAGATAGACTGCTGGATCAGGAGGCAGGAATACCTGAGTTCAAAACTGGTTATACACACTATCTGTGTGATCCTGGGTGAGTCACATAACCTCTGTTTGCTTTAATGCCCAAGAGAAGAAAATGACAAGTCATCCCATTATCTCTGCCAAGAAAAGCCCATGGATAGTTCAAAGTTCAGCCAAGGATCCAACTCCTTTTATATTTCTCTCAAACTCAAGCTCCATCTTCGCCCTCACTATATTCTTTGTCTATGGAGATAAAATTTGCTCTCTTTAAGATTTCGGGATAATAGGAGCATGGATTAAAAACTAGAATTTGTACCTCTCCTTTATAGGAAGCTTCATGAAGAGGCAGAAACAACTGAACAACAACAGCAAGACTTTGCTCTAGTGAAGATTGAGAAAAATCTACCTCCTTTTGTCTAATGGTAGCCATTTCTAGGGGATATGGTATTATACAACTGCTTGTTTTATTTCATAAATTTAAAATAAAATAAAAGTGAGCACAGAAAATCACATTTATAGTCAAACCTGGCTGAGATATTGGGAATTTTACTGAACTGGTTTTTCCTCTTTTTTCCTTATTCTTTCCAAGAATGGATGGTCTTCTAGATAGGAGGATCGAGGGACAGGTTTAAAGATAATATTATAGAAAAATAATGTTTTTTCATTGGATAGACATAAATTCTGCCCTTTCCTGGCTCCAAGCTTTTGCATAAAACCTGTGCATGCACCCCTCACCCCCTCACATCCAGCTGTTGAAATGCACACCTTCTTCATTCAACTGTCTTTTTCCAGATGTGCAAACTGAAACCCCAGAGACTATGACTTTCCCAAAGTCACTCAAATAATAAGTGGAATAATTAGAATCTGAACCTACTTCCTCTGGCTCTAACCTCAGCACTCTTTCCACTACACCACATTACTTTAAAGATCATGACCGGTGTTCAGTTATTTAATCATTACTCTTCATGATCCCGTGGACCATACTGTCCATAGGGTTTTCTTGGTAGCTGAATAATTTGCCATTTTCTTCTTCAATTTATTTTTACAAATGAGGACACTGAGGCGAAAGGGGTGAACTATCTTAGAGATATGATGATTAAAAATGACATTGTCATTATCCTCAGGAAGCTTAAATTCTACTGAAGGGGAAAAGACATATGGATTTCTTAAGTAAATAAAATGTAATATGTTAAGGGGGGAGAAAAGCTAAGAAAACACTGTCAAGAAAAGGGGGAGGCAGATCTCCTGAGGAAGATCATCTTCATCTGTTCTTTCTCATCTTTGTTGCTTTTCCCTAGCCCAAAATCTGGTACATAGGTGCTTGAGTGCTTGGCAAATTGAAATAAATAGAATTGAATTGAGAGGATTATTCAGCACTAGCACAGAGTTTTACATCCCAAACATGCCTCATAGATGCTTTTTTATGCTCCTGAATTTCAAGTCCAGTAATCCTAAGTAGGCTGCCTGGCCTAGTAGGGAGGCCAGCGTTGTTCTCTTAAAAATGAGCAGCGACTGCATGTGTAGCCAACAAAGTCCAGACTTTCCAACTCTCCATACCACAAACTGACCCCTTTTAATTATCTCCTGAACCGACTTGGATTGAGTATTTCCCAGCACACTTTGAGCCCTCAGAAAGTTGGTATCTTAAGGGAAAAAATATGAAAATACCCTATGGGATGTTCAGACAAACGTCCATCCGCATCACTCACTCCTGAGCAAGCACTCCTTCTCAGAAGGACAGTGGGCCAAAGGGGAAAGCAGAGAGGTTCCCAAAGTCTTGGCAAGCTTCCCACCGTCTGCTTTCTCTTCTGCGGCTCATCAAAGACTCGGAATCATCCGTGATAATGGCAGGAGCCGGAGAACAAGCCCAATCAGAAAGCTCCCGGTGGCAGACACATATGGATTGAGTTCCATCAGTTTCCTGAATGAACCTTGGATTTTCCCCGGCTTCTCCTCTCACATCTAAAATCACTCAGACCCTTCGAGGGATAAATAAGCAAAGGCTGCAGATGCTAGGAATTAAGTGACCTGTCTCCAAATTGGATGTGAAGATATTTTAAAGCAAAGAGAATGACTTCTAGCCCTGGTCTCCAAATCCTTGAAGCTAAAATCTAGTGAATTTACAGCCCACAGAAAAATACTCAGGATTAAAGGTAATACAATGATTCAATGACTCAATAAACTTTACTAAGTACCTGCCATATGCAAATACCGGAAAGTGTAGTATGGTGCATAGAACTCCATTCTTGTTCCAGGAAGAAAGAGATTAAAGTCCTACCTTGGACGTGTACTAAGTGGACCCTCCTGAGCAAGTTTCTTAATTCTACTCCAGAAGATTCTCAAGCTACAAGAATCCAAAAGACATACTGATCTGCTTGGTTGGAGGGAATTTCTGTACTAGAAGTATCCTACACCAGGAAATCACAGGTCTAGACTCCTAATACGTGCAGGGTTCCAGCTGCCACAGGAAGAAGTTGCCCCAAACACAGATTTTAGTGAGTCAAGTCAACAAACATCTAATAATCATGTATGTTATGACATATCACATACTAAGTTCTAAAGAGATAAAGAAAAGTTAAAAGCAAGGCCCTTGCCTCCAACATGTCCTATTCTAATGGGCAAAACAGAATTTAAAAAACATATTCCTTATTATTGTTCTGTAAGAAATGACCAGCAGGATGAATACAGAGAGGCCTGGAGAGACTGACAGGAACTGATGCTGAGTGAAATGAGCAGAACCAGGAGATCATTATACACTTCAACAATGATACTGTATGAGGCCGTATTCTGATGGACGTGGCTCTCTTCAACGGTGAGAGGATCCAAATAAGTTCCAATTGATCAGTGATGAACAGAACCAGCTACACCCAGCGAAAGAACTCTGGGAAATGACTATGGACCACAACATGGCATTTCTGCTCTTTCTGTGGTTGTTTGCTTGCTTTTTGTTTTTCTTCCCAGGTTATTTTTACCTTCTTTTTAAATCCAACTTTTCTTGTGCAGTAAGACAACAGTATAAATATGTATACATATATTGGATTTAACATATACTTTACCATATTTAATATGTATAGGACTACCTGCCATCTAGGGGAGGAGGAGGGGAAAAGTTGGAACAGAAGTTCTGGCAAAGGTCAATGTTGAAAAATTACCCATGCATATGTTTTGTCAACAAAAATCTATAATAAAAAATCATAACAAATTCCTGCCAGTTGCATACAGGGCAAAGGGGTTCATACCTAGTGAATGATCCAGACACGGCACAGGACACGACCTATATGAAATATGCCTATTGATCAACTAACTCACTGATCCCAACCCTTAAACATGCAAAACAAGCTTAATGTCCACTTCACAGATGAGAAAAAATGAAGGCCCAGAGGATAATGACTCACACACTCAATGAGTGTCAGAAGCAGAATTTTAAGCCAGGCTACTCCTGACGCCAAGTCCACTATTTCGTGTACCACACCCTGCTGCCTCACAAGCTGTCTCATGGGTTTGTGTTTTTTTTTTCCTAAATCTAGGATTTCGTAAAAGAAAATTTTTGGAAAAGTCTGTATTACCCACCAGGATCTTGCTATGAACTGCAGAATATCTCCATATATCATTTTATTTGCTAGCCTGGATTTTTTTTCCTTAAAAAAATTACTAAAATATCAGAGGAACTTTTTGAGTTTTAATATTAAGAAAATCTGGATCATTCTGCTTTAGGTCTTTCCAAACTTCTCCCTTATCGAGCAGGTTTCCAAGTATTATATAAAAATCTTGCTGCTGGCCAAATGTCGTCCTAGCCAACTATGCGAACCACCATAATTGCTTTTCTCTATACTGGGAGGACAGAGCACCATCCTGCTGTCTCATTCATGTGGAATCCCACCAGGTCATAGACTCATGTTAGGAGGAAAAGGATGTCTAGGAATGGTCTGCTTGAACCCTTTCATTTTAAAGATGGCTAAAATAAGATGCAAAAAGTTAAGTGCCATGTCCAAGGTCGCTGAGAGTCACAGACAGCAACTCGTCTCGTGACTTCCAGGAGAGAGGAGTTTGTTCAGCTGTCTGCAGGAAAAAAAGGCGATTTGGTGGCGAGCATCAGCATTTGATTTGGTGGTGACCAGAAGTCCTGGAGAAAGGAGAGACGAGATCCAGCCTCAGATCCTGAACATATCTTAGCGCGATTAATCAATTGATAAACTCTTGTATGTTTACTGTCGTTCAGGCATTTTCAGTCATGTCTGAACCATGGCCGGGGAAAGGTGTTTGTTTCTTTTTTCTTCAAACTTTTGTTAAGTACCTACTTTGTGACAAGCACTTATTATGCACTGTGTGTACAACTAAGAGGAGGAGGAAATTTGAGGGTCTAATAAGCTGCTGGCTGTATAGTTCTCACCTTGGATCACTGGAAATCAGACCGGGACCCAGTCAGGACCGATGGCAGTGTGTATTTTCATGATCTTCAGAACCCTTATTCAAAAGCTAATCGGCACAGAGAGATGGCATAATTATACCATCCCATAAGCTCCCCTGTTTTGTCTTTAGGCTACTTCCCAGCCTACACCCAGACTGCCTTTCTAGACTATTCACATGTTGCTCGCCTCCACGTACTTTCTGCTCTGGCAAAGTTGGCCTGTAGCTTCTGCTTCACCCATGACACTCCATCCCCCATTTCCACATCTTGGCAAAGGGGATTCCCCATGCTGAGAACACAAGTCTCCTGTCACTTGCACGTCTTAGAATCCTAGCTTCCTGAAAAGCTCAACTTCAAGTCATACAGGGTTTTGTGAGCATCCTTGCTCTGAAATAACTTTTAATAAGTTTATATTTATTTATATAGGAGATATTCCAGAAGAGAATGGAAGCTACTTGAAGACAGGAGCTATTTTCATGTTGTCTTCTCCAGCTCCCAGCACAACATGTGGCACATAGTAGGTCCTTAACAAACACATGCTTGATTGGTTGAACCATAGAAGTTTCCTTTCCTTTCCTCTGGGAGGAAATATTCAATTCACACACTTGGTAAAAATTGCCTATTCTCATTTCTTTTTCGGTCATTTTTTCAGTCTTCTCTGACTCTGTGAATTCATGTGGGGTTTTCTTGATAAAAATACTGGAAAGGTTTGCCATTTGCTTCTGCAGCTCTTGCAACAAATAAGGAAACTGAGGCAAAAAGGGTAAAGTGACCTGCCCAGAGTCACACAACTTAGTATCTGAGGCCAGATTTGAACTCAGGAAGAAGAACCTACCTCCAGGCCCAGTACTCTACCCACTGTGTTATCAAGTGGTCTACTCTCAATATTAACCCTAAACCGATGTCCATGTCATACCTTTTTTTTTTCCCCCCAATCATGCTTAGCAGTGTGTTTATTATGCCATTGTTAAAATGAGGAAAACATTATCTCCAATATGGCACTAGAGTAAGATTCAGCATGGAAAGTGCTTTGCAAACACTGAAGGTCAGACATAAAATATTGGCATTAGTATTTTCGTTATTATTATTTTATCATAGAAAAGATTTTTCACAGTTCCTTCCACTGTGCTGGCTGAGAAACACTAGTATCCATCTCAACTGCCCTCGGTAGGAGGGGAATAAATGCATATGTGTAAGAATATGTTTATTTATCAGCAGCGAGGCCTAGGAGCCAGCCTCAGAATCAGGAAGAGCTGGATTCAAGTTTTGCTTCTGGAACATAGCAGCTCTGTGCTCCTGGAAATTTGCTTAACATCCCTGTCAGCTCTCTAAGAAAAGCCTGTTTGTTCCAGAGAAGGTGTTAAACTGTGGTAGACAAGCCATGGAACGTCTGTCGCTCCCTTCGTCAAGACTCTGAGAGATGATTCTAAATGGACAAGTGGAGAGGAGTTCCTGCACTCTCTGTGATTCTCTGAGGCTTTCCTGGGATGAATTGCACCATCACTGTCCACTTTGAGGGTCACCAAACCAAAGAGTTGAAAGCAGAACCACAAGGGGAATGAAGTGTGTTGGCTGTAACAACAAATAGTCCTTGCTAAGTACTCACCAATGGGAAGACTCAGACATGGTGTCGAGATGTACCAGAGCAAGGGAAAAAAATGGAGGGAAGTGATGGGGAAAAATACAATTGCATGATGGGTCACGTCCAAGAGAAGTCTCTCAAAGAGAAGCCTCAGTGAGACAGAGAAGTCTGGGGCTGAGCAGTCTCACCACTGATGCTGCCTTAATGGCCAAGAGGAGAGGACCCAGTAGAGACACAAAAGTCCACACTTTCCTTCTGGATGCACAGGACCGGTTCGGTGTCCACATCCATCTTTTGTATGAAGCCTTTCCAATCCCTTCCCACTTCTTGTGCCCTACTGCTCCCCAAAGTACTCTGTATCTTACTCCTTGGGCTCTATTTGTATTTATTCATTGCATAGTTATGATTTTATGTCTTTTTATGGGTATACTTGTCTCCTTCAGCAGAATGTAAGCTCTCTAAGAGCAAGGTCTTTGTAGCGTAATACCTAATATGTAATCGATTCTTAATAAATACTTGTTGATTGATAGAAGGAAGAATCCACGTAAAATATGGCCTTGTAAACATTATCTCAATGGAATCTCACAATTAAGTCAAGCTCCAAAGTCCACGTGGCCTTTCTGGAGATTAAGATTTTTCCTAGACATAAAGACTAATTCAGTGTTTTCCTTTTGTATTACTTCCAAGCAAGTCTGTCTATCTGAGTGATAGAATCACACTCAAGAGAACTCTAATGAATAAATTGGATTGTATTGAATGAAGTAAAATCCAATTAAATGGATTTGGTCATGGTTTTCTCTACAGTGGCCATTAGCTGTAGGGGGACAGATGCCTGTGCAGAGGAGCTTAACCATCCTCCATTTCCCACTTCCCAAAATGAACCTTGTTCCCTGAAGGAAGTTTCTTCCCAATTATACATCTCTAAAGGAGAAGTCTAAAAAGCCCATTTCTTTGAGCATAAGTCCCAGCAAACACCCAGGCTGGTTCTGAACTCACTGAATCTTGCTTGGGATGGAAGCCCTGTGTCTTTATTAGCCTTTTTTCCTTTCCTGTTCCTGAGCCTGAAACTCTAGAGATATTGAAAGCACTACAGAACACCTGGAAGAGAAGACTAGAAGGGACCCTGAATTCCAACACAAGGGGGTTCTGACTCCTTCTGGAGCTCTGGAAGTCCAGAACCCTGGTCAATGGCCAGTTCACTAACATTCCAGGTCTTGGCAATCTGCAATCTCTCACCTGCAATCGCTTTGGAGACACTAGGAAATCCCCCAGTGGAGGCTTGCCCTCACTACCCCCTCCTAGACAGCTCTCATTAATGAAACAAAGAAAAGGCTTCCTTCTCCTGGCAGAGCCATCTGCCTGCCTCAGAGACCTCTGGGAGCTTTTCTGGGACCCACTCCCTTCAGTGCTTCATGATGACCTTCCAAAAGAAATGGGGCTGTTCTTCTTAGCGACATTTCGGGTCTTCCAACCCATGACTGACGGCATGGTTGCTTTCCTGGTGTTCTAGCATAGGATTGAACTTCAAATTAGAGAAATGGGTAGAACATATAGGTGTATAACTGTATGTATGTATGTGTGTGTGTTTGTGTAGCCTTTGAGAAGGATACAATGATTCCTACATGGAGAAACCGAGTTCTGTTGTCTCATACCTTGGAGAAATCCATGTGACCACTGGGATCCTAACAGAGGAGGTAGAAAAGAAAGCTAGGAAAATGGAGAAGCCAAAAAGCTTCTTCCTGCACCTTGGAGCACCATTCATACTCTAGAATGTGTGTATATGTAAATGTATATGTATATGTACACATGCATACGTATATAATATGTGGCACATATATGTATGTTGTACTATGTATATTGTGAACTATGTAAGTAGATATATAGGTATATATATATATACATATATATATAATATATATATTATATGCATTATAAAGTATATATATGTGTGTATATAAGTATATATAGGTATAAATATATGTGTATGTTTGTATATATGCAATATAAACCATAAACTAAATAAGTATATATAAACACATACATTTATGTAGGAATATATATATGTATGTATATGTACATACATATGTATATATATGTGTATATATATATATATATATATATATATATATATATATATATATATATATATATATATGCAAGCATGCATGAATTATAAAGCTTGGTAGTCCTGTGGAGGGAGCACTGGACCTGGACACATTTTCCTGTGACCCTGGGCAAGTCACTTAACCTGTTTGCTTCAGTTTCCTCACCTGAAAAATGAACTGGAGAAGAAATGGCAAAGTATCCAGCATCTTTGCTAAGAAAACCCAAATGGGGTCACAGAGAGTTAGACATGACAGCAGGGAAATAGAGATATGAAAACAGAAGTAGACCCACACACATATAGGTGATTCAACTTGTTTGATAACATGTTGAAGTTGTCACATTATTAAATCGAGAGAATTGCAAAGCCGTTTTCCATTTTCTGAACCAAGTTGTTCTTCCATAAGCTCTGTTCCTGACACATCCCATTGAGTTCAATACTAATGGTGCCAGAGGATCTGTAGCTAGCCTGTCCCAGCAGGAAGAATGGCGCACCTGGGTGCGGGCAGAAGCGGATTCCATGTCCCCATTTCCACAGCCTTCTTCTCTCCCTCTAGTGCTAGGATCCCATGGATTTCTCCAAGGCGTGAGACAAGAGACCTCTGTTTCTCCAGGTATGGATCGCAGTATCTTCTCAAAGGCTACAGGCAGATCCTAACTACACATGAGGAGGATCTCTGAGTTACTGAAACATTTCCTTCTGACTCAGAAGGAATTCCCTGCCTTCCATCAGATTCTTTTCTAGCAAGCTCTCCGAGTTTAGGGCAATCTGATATTTCTGTGGAATTGGCCACAGGAAAGAACACCCCGTAGCGATTTTGTTATTGGTCATGAGTCGACAGTGCGCTCCATCTCCATCCTCCACGTGCTGATCTTGGCGGCCACATTTGAACTAAATCTTGAAAGCTAAGAAAAATTGATTCCAACCATGATGGGGAGGGAGACTATTCTATATCAGGACAGACTCTGGCAGGATGGTAGAGGGAAAAGAATTGTAGGTACAAGTCTGGATAGAACTCAAGAAAATGAAAAACTGATTATGAGGACTCCCTTAGAAATGAACATGAGAAGCCCCCACTTTGTGTGGCAGGAAAGGGAACTGGATTTGGGTGAAATCTGCCCTGCCTTATGGATGATGACAAAAGAAAAAGGAGCATGGTGAAGAATCAGCACCTCGAGCTAATCCCAAGTTTGGAAATGAACTTTCATTTTAAAAGTGGTTCAAACTGGGGAGACTGTGCTTGAATGGAAGCAGGAGCCTGGGCTTACAATCAAGATAAGTTGGGCTTGGATCTCTGCCCTGTTCTTCACCAATTCCATTTCCATGGGATTGTTCAGCAAACACAAGGGAAACATATACTGGATGCTGGGAACTGCCCTCCAGGTGCCATGATCACAACAAAAATGAAATATCTGCTTCCCTGTACTAGGGATAAAACAAACACACAGTGCAACGAGTGAGAAGTAATGTGGTTCAAGGAGAAGAATGCAGGTTTGGAGAGAGGATCTGATTTAAATTTTGGCTCTGCTGTATGACCTTGGGCAAGTCCCCTAATATTTCAAAGTCTAATGAGAGGGTTCAGCTCGCTGATCTCAGAAGTCCTTTCCAGCTCGCAGATTTATTTCATGTTAAAGGTGCCACAAGTTGGATGTGAGGGCTGCATTCCATGAGTGGAGGATAGCCTGCCAGACGGTGTGGGAAAAAGGAACTCGATTTTAGTTTTCAGGGGAAAGCTCCAGGCTGACTGGAAATTCAAGTTCATGAAAGTGAGTAGCATAAAACAATCCTGGAAAGGCAGGTTGGAATCAGATTGAGAACGGCTTTCAAAAGCGCCTTTTGTTTTTAAAATTATCCTAAAAGCCATAGGAACTTACTACAGATTTATGAACACTGGAGTGACATGATTGGTTTGCACCTGAGAAGATTGCTTAGGAAGACATGTGGAGGATAGATTGTGGCAAAGAAAAAAAAAATAGGGGACTGGAACCCAGATCTGCAAAAAAAGGCCCTAATGGGGCCCTAATGAGTTTACAATCAAGGTTGATGGACAAGGTGATTTGATGTGTGAGTAGAGATAAAAGGATCAGAACTTGCTTCTTGTAGGGATTTCTCGATATAACCTTAGGCAGAAGGAAGAGGAGAAGGAAGGAGAAAAAGGAGAAAGAAACAAAGAGAAGTTGAAGAAAAAAAAATGATAATGATGAAGACAATAGGAATTTACTTAATGCTTTATGCATATTACCTCATCTGACCCTCCCAATAGCCATGTGAGAAGAGCACATTGGAGTCCTTGTCATTCAGCCCTTTGTGACTCTATTTGGGTTTTTCTTGGCAAAGATACTGGAGTGGTTTGCCATTTTTCATCGCCATCTCATTTTCCAGATGAGGAAACTGAGGCAAATAGGGGCACACAGCTAGTAAGTGTCTGGAGCCCTATTTGATCTCAGTTCTTTCTAACTCTAGGCTCAGCACTCTATTCACTTCATTGTCTCACTACCAAGGTACATATAGCAGATGTGATTGTTTCTAATTTAATAGTAAGGAAATTGAGGAGCAAGACATTGTAATTTGTAGTCACGCAGCTATTGAAATACATGGGACAAAGTAAAATAAATCTCTTGTTATATACACCAATTCTTACAATTTCTTTGCCTTAAAAAATCAATCTATAAAATATTTTCCTTTTCCTAGAATTACTTGTTTTATAAAGTTGAGCAAATTTACAAGTTTATCCCCTTTTTATATTGGATAGGAGGAATCCAGTTAATAAATAAACCATATATCTAAGATTAATTTATGGTTTGTCAATAAAGTTAAAATCAGTCCAGATCAAAGGTCACTGAATTGATGTCTTCCTCTCTTGCATATTTTTTTTAACATTGAATGGCATAAAAATGTTTGTGGCAGCCCTTTTCATAGTGGCTAGAAGCTGGAAGATGAATGGATGTCCATCAATTGGAGAATGGTTGGGTAAACTATGGTATATGAATGTTATGGAATATTATTGTTCTATAAGAAATGACCAACAGGAGAAATACAGAGAGGCTTGGAGAGACTTTCATCAACTGATGCTGAGTGAAACGAGCAGAACCAGAAGATCATTATACACTTCAACAATGATACTGTACGAGGATGTATGCTGATGGAAGTGGATTTCTTCAACATAGAGAAGAGCTAATCCAATTCCAATTGATTAATGATGGACAGAACCAGCTACATCCAGAAAAGGAACACTGGGAAATGAATGTAAACTGTTATTTTTACCTTCTGAATCCAATTCTTCCTGTGCAACAAAAAATTCGGTTCTACACACATATATTGTATCTAAATTATACTGTAATATATTTAACATATATAAGACTGCTTGCCATCTGGGGGAGGGGGTTGGGGGAGGAAGGGAAAAAATCTGAATAGAAGTAAGTGCAAGGGATAATGTTGTAAAAAATTACCCATGCATATGTACTGTCAAAAATGTTATAATTATAAAATAAAATAAAAAATTAAAAAAAAAAAACATTGAATGGCATACTTCATAATACAAGGTGGTATTGTACCACTCCATCTTTATTTGGGAGTGTCTGTAATTCCAGAGCAATTCTGTCTCTTACTATATGAATATATTTATCCAAGTACAATATTCCCTGAATGGGGATAAAACTATCAGAATCCCTGGAAGAAAAAAAAATCACCTCCTGCAATTCCCCTTGCATGTTTTATGGTCTAATAAAGATACCTGGATATTAGAGCCTCATCTGGATTTCTTTGGACAAGTTTTCTTACAGGCTTGAATAAACCAGTGGATTTCATTGCTGTGTGATGGTAAAGGTTGGTTTCGTTGATTAATCAATCACCACACCCCATTTAGGCCTGATACTTTTATTAGATAAGATTCCATCTCAATTTGATTAATCAGTCTTAGGTGTAAACTGTGTGTGACATGTTGGACATACCTTTGGATCAATCCATCAAGTGCACGGGTCAAGGGACTTGTCCACATCCTACGGGGCTTGTATAAAACCAGAAAGCTAGGAATTAGAAATCAGGAATTTGGCCATCTTGGAGTTTAACTGTGGGAAAACTTCTAGCCAAGAGTCTGAGAAGGGATTGCTGGGGGGTGGGGTGCGGGAAACGAGAGGGGGAGGAGAGAGAAGAGAAGGGCTAGCTAAAGAACCTCAGCCTAAGTCTAATTATTTCCCCTTGACCATTTTACCCCTTTGAACTTCAAAACTTTAACACATTTGGGACTTTATAAAGTTATTCTAGTCCCAGCCTTGTTTCCAGAGCAATTATAGTATATGAATTAACAATTGATTCCAAAAAAGACTCTCTGAAAAGGGGCAGCTTTAAGTTTCTATGAGCCCAAAAGATACATACCTAAGTGGAATATTGTTAATATTCCCACAATGAGGAGAAAAAGACTTTCAAAAACCAAAATGAGAGAGTTATTATTCCTTTGCCACATATGATCATTAGCTTGAGCCTGATTTTATCCTGAACTCTTTTCCCTATAACTAGTGGGAGATTTTATCACAGAACTTTTGGGGAAGACAGTATTTGTATTGACTATTCCATCAAAATATAGTTAATATAACTTTAACATATTGAACAGGTATTGGTCAACCTGTCATCTGGGGGAGGAAGGAGGGGAAAAATTAGAACAAAAGGTTTGGCAATTGTCAATGCTGTAAAATTACCCATGCATATATCTGGTAAATAAAAACTATAAAATATATAGTTAATATTAATTATATATTCATAAAATATATGTTTTATAATATAATTTAACTTGCTTATAAAATCCAACTAAACGTGGCTATTTGATATAAACTAATAATAATGGTAGGAAATACACTGATGGAGGCTCATAAGCTTTTTTGAAAGAATCTGTCCCAATTTCTCAGGATCTCCTAGAACTCTGAAAGAAGATATAGTAGCCACCGACTGAGTATAGAACCTGCCAGTGTGAATGAGGGAAAGCAGCTCCAGAGAATGCACTATAACTAAAATTGACCTTTGCCCAATCTTCAATACATTAATGTTTGTATTGTCTTTTAAAAAATAGAAACAGCAGCCTTTTTCTACAATGGCCATTGGTCTTATTGCTAATTTTCTGTCTTCCAAAATCTTTTACTGTAATCTAGAAGAATCAACAATTACTCCATCCAGTTATTAGTTCTCTTAAAGCTCTTACTTTGTTTTCTAAGGATCCCTACTCTTTTGCCAGCAAACTACTTTTTAATCATTAAATATTTAAATTGCATTTTTTCCACTCTTCCCTATCAATGAAACCAGGCATCAGTCTGATTTCAGGAACGTGAAGCCTTTCTAGGACAGCTTTGACATATAAGTCAATAAATAGCCTAGAAAATTGTACAAAGAACCAAAATAATAACATGACCACAGAAGGTTGCTGTAAGTGGCAGTGAAGCTCAAGATACAAATTCAGAAGAAAGCCATAAAGCAAAAATAGTCACATGCAAAGAAAGAAAGAAAAATGTGAATTGATCACAACCCCTACCTCATCCTCCAAATAATTTCTTGACATTTATATTTTTTCCCATTTTAGACAATTTTACTTTGGCTTTTGGTGATTCTATTTCACTCTGGACTTGCATGATTCTTGAAATGTATTTATGCACAGGAGTTACTGCAACAGTCACTGAAATTTACTTTTTAAGACCTATAACCTTCATACATTTTCTTTAAAAACACCAAGAAACATATCTGGATGGTTCAAAATACTATAGCCAACTAACAGAGAATTAAATAAAGGTAGGGAAATTGAGATCATCTGACCAATATGAAAGTTTTTGAGTCAATGAAATAGCAATAGGAACAAATGCATAAGAGCATTATTATCACAAATAAAGCCAACATCAAAATTATTGTTTGTCCTAAATATTTTGCACAGAACTTCAAGTTTATAGGATTTGGATCTGTATCTTTCGTGTCTCCAATTACAACAATCTTGTATTAGTCATTTAGCCTGAAGAAAAAAATAATAGGAAGCACTAGACTTGTCTTTAGATATGTTATAGATTATCTTGGGGTTAAGTGATTAAGATTGTTCGGTATTTAGGATCCTTGTTGTGTGTCAGAATACCAGTAGAAGTGGGGAGATGGGAAGTCAATCCTACTCACACACACACACACACACACACACACACACACACACACACACACACACACAAACATGTCATAACTATTGTGAACAAAGAAATTGTGGGACACATCTGGGGAATTTGGATCAACTTTTCACCCAGATATATTGACCTAGGATCCAGATGTGGGCACTTTGAGCAAGAATAATATAAAGCTATTTTAGGTTGTTGGTGGTGAGCTATTGAGACTCTAGGGAACCTCCTTGCCAGATCCTCAACCTGCTTCTTGGCAGCCTTTCTGTGCCTGAACTGTTGTTAATTGCCTTAAGAACTTGTTCCACCTTAGAGTATTAGTGCATGGTTTTAGTAAAAGGATTATATGTTTGCCCATTTGAGCTATGAGTGTTCTTTTGAATGAGATGTGGAAGAGCAAGTAGGATTATTATAAAAGAGTAGAAATTAGAGGGATACAGATTTCAGTACCATGTAATTAAGAGCTTCTACCAATTAGAGTGGCCATAATATGCAATGAATTGCTTTGTGACTTGATGAATTCTCCATCATTATAGGCAACCAAAGACAGAGTAAATAACCACAAGGGAATTTGGAGACATTTGAGACTGAATCCTATCCAAAGTCCACTCTAACTTAAGATTCTATGCTTTTAAATGTATATATCCGGAATCCATTTTTTCAATATCAAGAAAGTCATGAACGAGGGATGGAAATGCTCTCCAAAGGTATTTGACACAGGCAGTATGTTCAGAGTAGTGTTCAGGATGAAGTGAGATCTCCCTGGATGGGCGCATGTCTATGGATGCTATCCTGGCCTTCATAACCCCAAGCTCCAGAGGACTGCAGGCACCCAAATCCCACTCATGATCATCCCAATGAGGCTGGCCCATGACCAACATAGGAAAGACCAAGGAGATGAAGAATGTCTTTTATCCAGGCTAAGTTGGATGGAGCCACAGAGCTGATCCATCAGAGTAGACTCCTGGTGAACAATGAGCCTGAAGGCAGAGAACAGGACAGAAAATCCTGGAGAAAGTCTATGATGTTTTTAGTGCTGCCAAACTTCTCTCTAATACACAAATAGTGTATATTATTGTATTGTATTATATTGTATCTCTAAAATCAAAATATACAGATAATATACCATCCTTTTAGCCATAATTTTCCTCTCTTAGATGACTAGAAGCCCTGACACATAAGCACTGTCTCTGAAGACAACAGGATCTCAGGGTGCAGAGGTGGAGAGGGCCACAAAGGGCCACAGAGGCCACGGAATTACTCTATACTTTCCAGTTTAAAATTTCAGGACAGATAGTTTTAGTGACTTGTAGGAGTTTATATGGGCAGAAGGAATTACAGATAGTATTTGAACTCAGGTTCCCTGACTCCTACTTTATTATGCATCTATTTAATTGCATTGAGAGCCACAAACAGGACATTAAAATGAAATACTATTTATAAAATGTGTGGCAAATCTTAACGTGCCCTATGAAAGCCAGTCGCGATGACTGTGACTCCAGTGTCAATGGTGGTAGTTTGAGGGCTACAAAACGCTATCATCAGAACAGAAATGTGTAGGACGTTGGATGGCAAGGACATCACCACAAAGATGCAGAACTGAAAAACAAGGCAGGTCTGTCCTAAAGAAAGAGTGAGGAATGAGTCATCCATAGCCCATCTCTGCCATAAATCCTCATGCAATATTAAGAAAAGCAGAGAAAGGCAATTTTGGGCAGCTGTTCCTCCCCTTTCTCAAACCCCCACCATGGAGAGTTTATGGAAGGATACAGACAAGAGATGCCCAGGATGAGAGAGTGTGGACAGATTAGACTTTGTATCAGGGTGGGGAGTACCAATATAGATCAGAGTTCAATCAAAGTATATATCACAACAGTAAATCAAGTGCAAAAGGAAGAGGAAAACAAATTGAATAGTAAGAGTAGACAAATAGAATGATTATTTGTGGGACAGCCCCATCCAATCACTCACCCTATCCTGGCCCTAAACCTTGGGGTCACTTATGAGTCTCCCTTCACCTTTCTGCTCCTCTACTCCTATCCAAATCACTCTCAAAGTCTGTCTGGGTTCTATCTCTTCCAGCCATAGCATACTCTCCATTTTTTTAAAGGAGCTCCAGTTCCACTGAAAATGAACCCCAGATTCTTTCTGGCTCCCAACCCCCAACACAAATGATGTCAGATCATTACCATAAAGTGTCAAGTCTAGGTGTACTCAAATGGAATGTGGTGGGGAAAGAGATGTTGGTTAATGAGCATCTGGCCCAGCTCTACATCCTGATGGCGGCTGTGCTGTGACTGAAACCCCAGGCTCTGCCGGCTCCTTGGCACATCCTGGGCATGTGGGCAGCCCAGCCCTGCTTCGGATTACACACAGGGAATCGCTCTCTCTTCTCTTTCACTTTGGAGGGCTGCCGCTGCCCGTGGACCCAGCTTATTTTTCGGCCTCTTGGCACTGGAAGCCCGCCTGCTGAATGATAAAAGTGGAATTCTCCTCTGTCAGCAGGGTAGTCCCTGGGGAAGAGGGCCTGAAACCCAAACTTATATAAAATCATATCCTGTTTGCAAACACCATATTCCCTGGGCTGCTCCCTAATCGGATCCCATAAACCCCTGCACAGCTTGAGAGCCCATTCCTCATCTAAACAAATGCCATAAGCCCCTTTATACTTTTACAACCATGTCAAAAAATAATATTGCCTGCCAATAGTGATGTGATTGGAGCGGCCTCCTCGGAGCTATAAAAGAAGCCTGGGGTCTGTTATCAATTTCTCTAAGTGTATCAGGGGAATTATGGGTCGATTCAGTTCCAAGTTATAAATGACAACTCAAAAGCCGCAGAAGCTTTTGAAGTTAGGAGCTGATGACGACATTATCATAAAAGCCTGCTCATCCCTGCTCTTGCGGTTTTTTTGGGTCTATCAAGGAAAGGGGGAAAACGAGGCTGAGAAATGATTTCAAGATTTCTTCACACAGCGGCAGGTCAGATGGGCAGGGGAGCACAAGCTATTTTTAGGGAGACACTTGGTACAGTTGGAGCCGAGGCCTTTCTGGATGGACTTTTGTTTCCCGTTTCCCTTCATTATCTAGACTCCCGAAGAGGGGATGGTACAGAAGTCCTTGGATTAGGAGCTGGACTGGATGCCCTGGGTTCAAATCTCATTTACGCCATTTACATCTTTGTGTTCTTAGGCAAACCATTTCAAGTTCCTGAGCTGCTTTTCTTCTCTATAATATCAGGGGGATACATGGACTAAAAGGCCTCTGAAATGCTTTAAAAGACATCGCCCCAGAAAAACGTGCAAGTCTGTACATTCGCATATGAGCTACTAGGGGCTTGGTGGTCTTGACTCATATCTCAGCCACAAGAAAGAGACTTGACAGCACCCAAACTTTTTTCAATCAAATGCAGCTGTGACATCGTCTGACCTGCACCTCTGGAAGAGGCAATGAGAAAGGAGGTCTTTCTATTTCCCAGAATTACAGAATGAAAAGAATTTCCCAAGCTATCTCTAGGGCCAACTTGTCCCACTCAAAGCCCAGGAAGAATGGCAAAGAATTTTCTCTGAAACATAAAAAAAGTGATTCCTCAGCCTTTATGTGAGTTTTCTAATTTTCACCTTTAGGCCCTTAAGGGTGAGATGAGTTCACAATTCCTTAAAATAGCTATTCCACTTAAGGATGGTTCTTGCTGTTAGGGAGCATTTAATTTTTTTTTTTCTTGCAACAGTATTTTTTTTCCAAAAACTTGCAAATATAGTTTACAACATTCATTTTTGCAAAACCTTGTGGTTTGAATTTTTCTCCTTTCCTTCACTCTCTTCCTCCCCAAGACAGTGAGCGATCTGATATAGCTTAAACATGTGCAATTCCTCTAAGCATGTTTCCAAATTTGTCATGCTGTACAAGAAAAATCAGATCAAAAGGGGAAAAAGCAAGAAAGAACAAAAAACAAGCAAACAAACAACAACAAAATATGAAAACACTCCACTTTGATCCACATTTGGTCTCCACAGTTCTCTCTCGGGGTGAGAATGGCTCTTTCCATCACAAGCCTATTGAAATGATCATTTCTTGACATTGCACCTCAATCTACCTCTTTGTACTTTTCACCCATTCTTTCTGGTCCTGCCCTCTGGGACCAAACAAAACAAGGCGATAAAAACCAAACAAGGCTATTAATAGCCCTCTAAAGACTGGAAGACAAGAATCCTGCCCCTCCCCAATTCTTTTCTTTTCTAGAAGCTAAACATCCTTCAGTTCATCCTAATAATGGCCTATCAAGCAACTAATCAACAATATCTATTAAGCATCTACTACATGCCAGATTTGGTGTTGGGATTTCAATGGCAAATAATGCTACAAGGATAAGGTCTCTGTTAGATCTACCTGATAGATCTGATAGATAGATAGATAGAGCTGATAGATAAATAAAGATATAAGGTCTCTCTATATATCTATATCTATATCTATATTATATATATCTATGTAGAATATAGATATATATATATATACATGCACACACATATACATATACATTATATATATATCTATGTAGAATATAGATATATATACATGCACACACATATACATATACATTATATATATATATCTATGTAGAATATATATATATATACATGCACACACATATACATATACATTATATATATATCTATGTAGAATATAGATATATATATATACATGCACACACATATACATATACATTATATATATATATCTATGTAGAATATAGATATATATATATACATACACACATATACATATACATTATATATATATATGTAGAATATATATATATACATGCACACACATATACATATACATTATATATATATATATATATATCTATGTAGAATATATATATATACATGCACACACATATACATATACATTATATATATATCTATGTAGAATATATATATATATATACATACACACACATATACATATACATTATATATATATATATCTATGTAGAATATATATATATATATATACATGCACACACATATACATATACATTATATATATATCTATGTAGAATAGATTATATATACATATATATATACATGCACACACATATACATATACATTATATATTTATATGTAAAATCAGAATTTTAAGAAGCTGATACTGATTATAATATCTAGGAAATTCCTCAAGGAGCAACCAAAGTCTTAAAGCTTTTTATGTTGGCAATAGGCAAATCCCAGAGAGTTTGGAGTCGCAAAGCTATGGCAGTAGGCACTATCTCCCTGAGGGCACCATCCCCTGCTCCTTAGAGGAGCTCTGGATTGCCAAGATCTACAGCAGTACTGCCGAGCCTACTGTACATGGAGGTGGTTTTTTATGATATGGTCTGTCTTAAGAGGGTAAATTTAGAGGCATGTGCAAGGAAGACAGTTATTCAGAAAGACTCTGAGTATCTCAAAGTTCTATAGGGCCTCACAGATTCCTTAGACTGTTTATCTACTTTTTGGGGAGCTTTAAAGGATCAAATCAAGTTGAGTTTCCTCAAGATCACCATCATGTTTCCTGTAACCTTCAAAAGAAAGTCCCCAGACCAGTAAGTATTCAATTGTTCTACTCTGTTGGTGGGCTCAGCTTTGTTCAACTTAGAACTCTCATAAGCCAATCTTTCCCTCCAAATATGTCCCTTTTATCCCTGTCTCTCAACATGCTTAGATTCCTTAAAAGTCCAGCTCTGATGGCACCTCCACACGAAGGCTTTTTCAGTCCTGTTCTCTCTAAGTTCACATTCCTAGAGATAAATCTAACTAGGAAGTATTAAGTGTCTGAAGTCAGATTTGAACTCAGGTCTTCCTGACTTCAGAGCTGCTGCTCTATCCATTGAGTCACCTAGCTGCCTCTCACCCTCTATTTCTAAAAAAAAAAAAGGGGATCTATAAAGAAAGAACAATTTGATTTATATCTTTGTACCCAAAGAACCTGACACAATGTTTTCCATTTAGTAGATGCTTAGAAAATGTTGATTAAACAGAATTTGAGTTCCCTTAATATGACTATTTGAAATGACAGAAAGTAAGAGCAGAAACCAATGAAACATATCCCCCCTAGAGGTTATTCTTAATTGTATTGATCATATGTTTTCATTAGTTTCAAACTATATAGTATTCTGTCCTAATAAGCTAGCATCACCATGTATGCAAAGCATCCTGGGATTGGTACAGCAAGAAAGTATATCCATTGGTTAATTCCTTCATAGACCATACTAGTAAAGCAGGAATTCAGAGATTTTAGAGACAAGGACAAGCTGTATGAATTCATCTTCAGGTCTTTGGTTCATTTTGATTGTTTAAATAAGGGGAGGAGGAGAAGTGATGGAGAAAGCTCAACCCAACCCTCTATGTCGTAGCTCTCCATTTTTATCTCACCAACCAGATACTAAGTTCTTTTGTATCTTTGCTATTGAGTATCACAAAGACTATCTCTACATTTTGAGTCCCCTCTGAACTCTTAGTTTTGACTTTGAAAATTGGAATTTCGGCTTCAGAGGATATTGTTGTGGCTAACAGTATTCTTTTTGAAGATGATAACCATGGAAACATCCCCAACTTGATCGTCTATACATGCCCTTCAATACCATGCTTTCATTGGTCCCATTCCATGTTGGTATTAGCTCAGTATCAATCAGAAAGTAAAGAATCACAAAAAATATGTGGAGTCAAGGAGAGGAAAAAGATCTCTTTCCTTATCCACATGACCTCCATTAAAAGGAAGAGAATTAAGTGAAAATACAAATTACCCAGCATTTATTTAAAATATTATTTCTTAGCTCTTAAGTAGTAATCTCTTTCTTCTCTTTCTAATTAGTTTATTGAAGTACTTTAAATATGATCTAAGAACATACAGACTTTGAGAAATCCTTGTTTATACATGCTATCAAAACAAATGTGTCCTTAAGATGTGGTATAAATATCCCAGGTCAAAAAGTCTGCATTAATTATTTAGGTTGAAGACCACAAAATGGCCCCAGGAGTTCTCAAGCAGTGTTTTCATCATGCAACATACTCTGTGAAGCTCAGGCCATTTTCATCTGGAATATAATGGGCTAAGCCCTTTTGATTTCTAGTCTTTGAAAAGTGAGTTCAGTGGCCAAATTGTATTTAACTTTCTTCTGATGTTCCTAAGGGTCCAGAGGAGATTTCACTAAGAAGGAGCCATAGCCTATGCAGCAATGGAAGCTGGGGGTGGAGGGTTAGGGGTTAAAGGGAACAGGGGGAAGCTATGGACCTTGGGAGCTTCAAGCACAAAAACTCATCCTTACCCCAAGTCCACCACAAGGCAGCAAGGAGAAGGCCTTCTGAGATGTGTGCCCTAAGGAAGAAAAGAGAAAAAAAAAGAAGTGAACACAAACCACAAATGTCAGTGCAGGATTGCCTTTGGGCGCGTGATAGCGGAGTTAAGTTCTGACAAGCTGGAATCACAGCCTCAGAGCTGGAAGGGGTCATAGAGGCTATCGAATCCAAGGCCCTCATTGTTGCTGATGAGGAAATTGGGGCTTTGACAGATTAAATCAGTAGCTAAACCACGTCAGAAGGATTTGAACTCACCTTCCTCACTACACACAGGGCTCTATCAGCTCTTGTTTGCTTGAGCATCATTTTTCACAATTGCACATGATAGCTTATTATTCATGCAGGTACTCCAGAGCATGAGCATCTGAGAGGGTAGAATTTCTGCCTCCTACTTGTCTGTATTTTGTACGTGATTTAAAAATTATCCACACATCCAATTTGGGAATCTCAAGTTTTCATTTCCTCTTGGAATTCCCTTTAAATAGCTCGACTATCCGTGGAATTCCTTTTATTGATATTGATATTGATCAAAGGATTGTCTCTTTCCATATGCTTCAAAACAACATTTTCTCAACACGCAGACCCACTTTTCTGGTGGCCAAAAGCCATGTTTATTAAACACTCCCCCTCACTTTATGAGACCAAAAGACATCAAGGAGAAAGAAGAGTCAATGGTATCCACAGAAAACTCAACTAACTGAGGTTTTTTCATCTGGCCATAAATCCAGCTGTTGTTGTTGCTGTTGTTGTTGTTGTTGTTGTTGTTGTTGTTGTTGTTGTTGTTGTTGTTGTTGTTGTTGTTTTCCCCTCCATTCCCCCCTCATGTACTTAATGTCTAGAGATAACTAGATAGCAAGAGGACTCTGAAGATTTCTGCAGAACATCATCAGTTCCTTAGGAGACAATGGGGATTCTTGAAGAATCTCCCAAGGGCACATATGTCAATATGGAAATATTTGCTATCACATGACCTGACTTCAAATCTTAGATCAGCTATTCAATACCAATAATCTTTGGAAGAAGAGGAAGGCAACAAGTTTTTACTAAATAGTTACAATATACCAAGTACTCTGTTAAGTGCTTCATAAATAAAATCTCATTTATTATCATTCTATTTCTCGGGATTTCAGTCTCCTCATCTATAAAATGAAATAGTTGGACTAAGTTCCCTTCTAACTCCAAATCTAAGATTTTCTGCCTCCATGAAAATAGAAAGCTTCAAGTGAGAGTTGATGATGGGCAGTGTGTCTTTCCTTCAGTGATCTGCTCAGCCAAGTATGAAGATGCTCATCAACAAAATGTGGGCCATCATCAGATGTACGATTCCATTTTATTTTTTATTTTGGTTACAATAACTTAGGGGGAAGTTACGCACACATCAGTTAAAAGAGTACCCACATCAAAGGAATCCTGGACCGTTGAAAGTATTCTCTAATGAAGAGGAAGGCCCAGGGCATTTACCTCACCCACATGAGGAATCTGTGTCAAATAGTGGTCACCTAGCCAATCAGAGATGGAATTGTACCATGAATCCAGACTCCTCGTTCTAACAGACTTCAGTCGTCCCAGTACAGATCAATAGAAACAACATAATCCAAATTAAAAACAGATTGGGGGGGGGGGGATTCTCATTCCATGTGAGCCAAGGCCTCAGTGAGTTTTAGTGACAGATAAGAAAGGCTATTTTGAAAATAGTAAATTATCTGAGTAGATTTTTAAAATGCAATTTCTAACAGATGGGAAATGGAGGGAAAGTTGGTCCAAGAAGGAGGTGGGGAAGACTATTTAGATACCCCAATGAGATAATCCTAGTAAGTACTGGAATATTATTAGAAAGCCAGATGGGAAGCTGGTGGAAAGAAATCTATTGGCTGACAATTTAAAAGGGGGATATTGACACGAGCAACAAGATGCACATAGCTTTTTTGCACATCAAGAGATTTCCTTAGGCATTCATTTGGTAGTCAGTGAAGACTTTTGAAAGAATATACTATAATAATGAGTGTGAGAAATGTTCCTTACTCCCACAAAGAAATCACTGAGAAGCATGAGAAAGAACCAAGGGAAGTTTTCTCTCCTTCTGTTGTCTGCATAGCATCAAAAATTACACAAATTAGACAAAAATCCACTCTTCTTTTGTTATTTTTATTTTTTAATTGTTTGCCTTTTTTTTTTCCCTGAGGCAACTGGGGTAAAGTGACTTACCTAGGGTAACACAGCTAGAAAGTATTAAGTGTCTGAAATCAGATTTGAACTCAGGTCCTCCTGACTTCAGGGCTGGTACTCTATCCACTGCACCACCTAGCTGCCATAATTCTTCTTCTAAAATAATTATTACAAATAATTATCCATTCTTAAAATTATTATAATTAATTATTTTAATGTATAATAATGGATTTAAAAAACTGATTGGCTCAGTTGTTAGATACCACATCATAGAGCACAGTATTGTCCATCTACAAATTCTTAGGGTATGGAAATTTTGGTAGCCAAGCCAGAAGGAGCACCCCGATGGTGGATTCTTTGGAAAGTAATTATAGGTAGTGATCTGATAACAAACCTGATGTTCTCAGAAGAAGGGGGGCATTGATTGATACTTTAAGGGTCTATTTAGTCTCCCTATTTTATCTTTAAGTAAATCCTGACTGTACTCACCAAGTGAAGGATCATTACCCTAAAAAGGTAATAACATATCCTCTGTTTACCTATACAGAAGAAAGATATCTTCTTACTTGTACCAAATACACATTATATATATATATATATATCTATATATCTATATATATCTATATATCTATATATCTATAGATATATAGATATATAGATATATAGATATATAGATATATATATATTGTTAAGTTTGGCTCAAATGGAGCATCTTTAGGGGAGAGAGAAGTAATATCAGAGGGATGTGACACTAGAATAATTCTGCTGTTAATATAATGTAAGCTCCAGTTTATTTGAAAACAGTAGAAAAATGAAAATATTTTCAGTGATATATTATATGTAAATATATATATACATATATACATATATATATATACATATATATATATATATATATATATAGTTTAAGAGTAAGTGATAACAGAATAGACTTTGGCAGGATCACAGAACTAAAGTCATAAAGGACCTCAGAGCCAAACTCTTCTCAACTTTTCAAATGAGGAAACTGAGATTAAGGGAAATTAAATGATAAATGCGTGGTTACAACAATAATCCCACTTAATCCCAATTGCCTTGCCCCCAAAAAAGAAAAAAAAAAAAGATTGATGTTGCCTGAAAAACCCCACTTCACTTCTCAAGAGCTGCAGCCATCTATTATTATATATAAGTCTTGGACAAATCGTGCATTTGCATTTGTGGGGAGAATTCTATATTGGGAACTCAGAGCAATGCTGAAATCATAGACCAGACCCCTCCTCCTCCAAAAAAAAGGATCAAGACTGACTTTCTAATCTTAGAGGTTTTCATATTTCCATCACATTTTCATCTTATAAAGAAATCAACTATTTGGTCACATGTTCAAGATGCAGTGAGGTGCACACCTTTTAGATTTTAGAATAAAATCCAATTGAAAATAAGAATAATGTCTCTCCCCCAAATTTTCCTCAGTCCTGAGATATTTTACTTTGTGACTACATTAAATATACCATGTAACATAAAATTTGAAAGACAGTTTTAGTAAAGAATATAGAATATTTTGTGCAGTTTTGCTGTTATTGAAAAGGGGTTTTTTTTGGGGGGGAAAGGGCAAAACAGCAATTTCTTTGGTTCAAATACTCTGTTTGAAAATTCCCTTTGTCTATGCAGATCAAAATTTAGTCTAATCTGCATTCTTAGAGAGCTCCCACTCTTTGAATATTACATTATGCTTATGAGAACAAAAAAAGTTAAACACCTCTTCATATGCCATGGATTACTTCTTTCATATTTCCTTTTTTCCTCTCTTTTTTCCTTTCTTTTTCTCTTTCTCTTTGTTCCTTTCACTTATCCTTTCTCTTTCTTTCTTTCTTTTCCCTCCTTCCTCCCTTGCTTTCTTCCTTCCTCCCTCCTTCCCTTGCTTCTTCTTCTTCCTTCTTTCTTTTATTCCTTTCTTCCTTTCTTCCTCCCTCCCTCCCCCCTCTTTCTTTCTTTCTTTCTTTCTTTCTTTCTTTCTTTCTTTCTTTCTTTCTTTCTTTCTTTCTTTCTTTCTTTCTTTCTTTCTTTCTTTCTTTCTTTCTTTCTTTCTTTCTTTCTTTCTTTCTTTCTCTCTTTCTTTCTCTCTTTCTCTTTCTTTCTTTCTCTCTCTCTCTCTTTCTCTCTTTTTTCTTCCTCTTTCTTTCTTCTTTTTCTTTCTTTCTTCTTTCTTTCTTCATTTCTTCCTTCCTTTCTTTCTTTTTCTCTTTCATAATTTTTATTTTATTTTTTCACTCATTTAGTTCTGTCTTGTTTTGCTTTGCTGTTTTTTCTCAGGGAGATAAATGAAATAATTGAAAGAAATAAAATGAGGCCTAAAGGGGAAAAAGGACAATTCTGGAAGCCATGCTGTCAGCAGTCCCTTGGAAGGCTTAGAAATATGAGCAAAATAGAAGATTCCCCTATTACCATTATCCTCAGCTACATGTACATAATTAAATCAGGCTGTGCAAATCCTATCAAAGCAAAAGTTACCAAATAGCTCTTTTTTTAAAAAGTGAATATGAGGGAATGTCTATTGTCAGATTCCACTGCCTACACTTGATTCATCTCCATTGGCTCCCATTGTAGCATTCTCTTTCCTACTCAGCAGCGCTGCTGGAAAAACTGATTTTAGGTCCCACTCTTTGCCAAGTATTTGACACTGACAACCACAATGACAAATGACAAGGTTAGAAGGAGTTGTTCTCAGTACATACCTTGGAGCATCCTAGGGTCCAGCTTCTGTCTGCTCAAAGGGTCGGTGCCATATAGAAGAGAATGTTGATCAGAATGGACCAGGTGCAATTCTTCTAGAGAAGCTTTTCGACCTTGGATCCTCTGGAAGAAAACAAGAGAAGCTCGTGGTACTCCAGTGATGGCATAGACAAGAACATAATAAGATCCCAAAGAATGAAATTAATTATAGGTTGGAGATGGATCAGTGGGAAATGGAACATTTATTAATATATTTCATTAACATATGGAAAATTATTCATCTTAAAATGTTCATATTGTTATTACTACTAAATAATAATCATAGTAGTATTAACTACTTGAGCACTTTTTAAGATTTAGAAAATGCTTTAAAAATGTTTCTCCTTTGATTTAAAAATGAAGGTGGATTTAAATGTTATTTAAATTTAAGGGGGCAAGCTAATAAAGGAAATGTTTTAGTAAGGGAAAAAACACTATACAGAACTGATCAGTTTCTAACTTTGTGAAAAAAATAATTACTAACATTTAAGTAGTACATTCATGTTTCCACAATGCTTTATGTCGGTTACCTCATTTGATTTTCATAGAAACCCTGGGTGATTGGTGCTTATATTATTCCCATTTTATAGATGATGAACCTGAAGCTGAATAAGGCTACTTGATTTCTTAGGAATCATAGAACTAGATAGTGTCTGAAGTAGGAGTCAAACACAGATTTTCTTAATTCCAAGTTCCACGTTTGATCTGTACTCCACTATTCAGGGGTTATTTTTCTGGCAGGGGCAGGACAGGATTTTGGAAAGAGAAAAAGACATCTTTATTTTTAATTGTATTTTTTCTGAGTTTTTTTGCTAATCTCTAATCATTTTCTTCCATTCTGATGTAAAAACAATACAAAAAACAAACAAAACAAAAACAAAACAAAACAAAAAAACAGTATTATAAAAAAAGATTCAAAGGCTGCCTAAGAAATCCAGGTCATGACTCAGAAAATGTTAAGAATCTTTGGAGTAAATAGTCTCTAAAGTTCTCAATTATAATTCCCATGATCCTCCTGTTTTAGAAGGAGATGGCAGTGAAACTTGGAGACATGATGAGCAAGCAAATGGTTCCCTTCTGCCTGAGTAGAAGACAGGGCTGATTTAGAGACTGAGTGACTTTCTGCTCCCTGGCAGAACTAGGGGGAAGAGAAGTCCAACTGTGAGCCCCTCTTAATTGAAATACATTCTTCTTACCTCAGGGGAGAGAAATCCAAGAGATGGGGCGATCCTTGGTCAGGGGAGGAGAATGTGAGAAATGATGCTGACATAGCCTGGGAGTGAATAAGAACTAATGGGATGGGGCACAGTCTGGGCAGCAGGAAAAGGGGGACTTGTCAGGGTAAGAAACTGAGGCTCCTTTGCAACCCAGGCAAAGAGATTTCAATCTGTGACTATTCAAATAAAAATGAAAATCACTTTTCGGGAAGAATGAAAATGTTTTTTAGTGTCATTGTGACTCATCCTAATGTGATCGTTTGTACTTCTAGAAAATTAAAAATATATTTCCAATAAATATTTCATCAAGCTGTTGTGATTTTTGAGCCAGGGAACGCTGAGAAGCCAGCATGACCCAGGCAGGATCTGGCCAAGATCTGGCCAGGTTGGCCTGCCATCCCACTTCACAGAGGTTAAACATAGGATATGTCCTATCCAGTAGAGCCATCTATGCTCCATTCTGCTTACCAGATCCTTGCCAGACCTTCAGTTTAATACAGGCTATAAATACCCAGCTAAGTTCAGAAAGTAACAATATTCCTTTAAGAAAGCTTGAGCCTTTAATATCATATTAAGATTTTTCAATTTTTAATTTGGTACATGTTATAGAGTGCTGGACCTGGAGTCAGAATTTAGAATCATAATACCCTTGTGACCCTGGACAAGTCACTTAACTTACCTATGCATCAGTATACTCCTATGTAAAATGGAGATGACAATAGCATTATCTGTAATGGGAATAAGCTGGAAGTCTTTTCAGTAAAATTAGGGAGGAAATAAGGATGACCACTATTATTGCCTTTACTCAATATTGTGCTATAATTGCTAGCTATAGGAATAAGGTAGGAAAAATAAATTGAAGGAATTAGAATAGGAGATGAGAAAAAACTATTACTCTTTGTATACAATATGGTGGTATGCTTAAAGAATTCTAGAGAATAATCTAAAAAAACTAGTTAAATAATTAACAACTTGAAAAAATAAATCTACATAAGTCTTCACCATTCCTATAATTATCAACAAATACTACTGGGAAGAAAATATTTTTCATGCAAAAAATCACTGAAAAAATATTAATTGGCAATAAGTAGGCAGAGCCAATATAATAAAAGGGATGATTCTACTTAAAATTAGTTCATTCAGTGCTTTCTCAATCAAATTACTCAAAAAATGTTTTATAAGGCTAGAAAAAAATAAAATGTATCTGGAAGAACAAAATGTGAAAAATGTCAAAAAAATGACAAAAAAAGTGGAGGAAGATAGCTTAGTAGTACGAGATCTTAAGGTATATTATCAAGTCATAATTATCAAAACAATGTGGTATTCCTTAAGACAGTGTGATGAATCAATGGAATAGATACACAATAGTAAATGATCATAGTCTTCTAGTGTTTGATAAACCTAAAGATTTCAGCTTTTGGGAAAAGAACTCATTATATAACAAAAACTGCTAAGAAAATGTATACATCCACATTTCATATTATAAAATATTAAGATAATGGGCACATGATAATGACATAAAGAGTGATATCATAAGCAAAAATTTCCCTATCACAACTATTAATAAGGGGAGAGTTTATGACAAAACAAGATATAGAGAGCATTACTGTATAGGAAATAGATAATTTTGATTACATTTTTTTTTGCACAAATAAAAACAATGCACCCAAGATTATAAGGAAAGTGGGATTTTTGAGGGAGAGTAGCAAGGATCTGTTACAAAGGCTTTGTTTCTTTAACATATACAGAACTGAGTCAAATTTATAATAATACAAGTCATTCCCTAATAGATATATTACCAAATGATATAAATAATTTTTAGAAGGAAAAAAATATAAAAACTATCTCTAGGGATTAGAAAAAAATGATCCAAATCACTATTGATTAGAAAAATGCAAATTAAAATAACTTTGAGGTATCACCACAAATATATCAGATTTGCTAATAGAGCAGAAAAGAAAAATGATAAATGGGGGAAAGGAAAGAGAAAAATTGGGAAACTACTGCATTGTTTATGGAGTTGTGGACTGATTAACTACTCTGAAAAGCAATTTCGAACTATGCTAAAGGGTTATTTATAAAACCATGCCTAAGATTTGACCCAACAATACTACTATTAGGTCTGTGTCCAAAAGAGAGCAAATAAGAAGGAAAATAACATATATGTATAAAAATATTTATAGCTCTTGCGTTGGCAAAAAAAAAAAAAAGAAAGAAAGAAAAAGAAAAAAAAAAGAAAGAAACAAAGAAATTCATGGAATACCTACCAATTGGGGAATGTCTGAAGAAGTTTTAGTATATGATTATTATGGATTACTATTTTGCAAAAAAAAAAAATAGATGATGAGCAGGATGTTTCAGAAAAATCTGGGAAGATTTAGATGAACTGATTTAGTGGGAAATGAACAGAACCGGGAGAATACTGGCCATAATAGCACCAGTGTTGTATGACTATCAGCTGTAAATTATTTAGTTGCTCTGAACAATACAAAGACTGAAAATAGTACTGAAGAACTTAAGATAAAAAAATTCCACCAAAGACCGGAATTTGAATGTAGATGGAAAAATATTTTTTGTTTTATTTTCTTGATTTTTCTTGTTTTTTTCTTTTTCTTTTTTTTTTTTTTTCCAACTTGGTTAATATGGATGTATAATTTCACATGTATAATCTATATCAAATTGCAGGGAGTAAATTTGGAACTCAAAAAAAAGGCTAAACTTTTTGCATGTAATTGAGAAGAAATAAAATAAGGTACACAAAATAATAACTCACATGGTCGTTGTGAGGATCAAATGAAAAATAAGATCTTTGTTAAGCTCTTACTTAGCACAGTTCCTGGTATATAGTAGCCACTTAAATTCTTCTTTCCTTCTTTGCAATGTCAGACATTGTTTGTTTTAGTTCAGTTCTTATTCTGAACATGCTTCTGTGAGGTCCCAGTTGGCACTTCAAGCCCTTCCCCATCTCGTTCCAGAACTACCCTTCCAGACCATTAGCTGCCACCTCTGTGACCATGGGCAAGCCAGTCCAGCTCTCCACGCCTTCCTGCTCATGGAAGAACCTGGGCTGTCTCACTCTTCAGGTCACTTCTCGGCCTAAATGTCGAGTCCTGAGAGCTAATTTTACACAAATGCCTTGATGTGGTCTACATTTTAGCCAACAGTCTCAAGTTGTTACTTAAACAAACTTGCACTTCATCTCCGACCGCCTTGCTTTTGTACAAACCAGCCCCGTGCCAATGATGCCCTCCCTCCTTACTTCCATTTTTAAAATCCCTTGATTCCTTCAAGCTCAGCTCACACATAACACCTATGAGTCTTTCCCTGATCCCCTTTGTCCTTGGGGCTTTCCTCTTATTCAAATTAACTCCTATGTATATCTGTGGAAATCTTACATCTTCCGCCCTTCCCAAGGGTGCAAACTTCCTAAGGCCAAGACTGCTTGTTTTTCCTTTGACCCCTGCATCCCCCATCCCTAGCATATAGTAGGTACTTCAGAAAATTGTTTTTATATTTTTCCTAGGCTTCATTTCCCTAAAATTCCTATTAAAAAGTCATGGGATCATCCATTTAGAGCTGGAAAGGGGCTGGAAATGGGCCCAGAGATCATCCAGCCTAAAACCTTCACTTCCTATTGGAGCAAACTGAGGTTTCCTCAGAGAGGTTCAATGGCTTATGCATAGCCATACCTGGAGGAAGCTTCAGAGGAAGGATGTGTTCACAGGTTCTTGAACATCTTCCCTAAACTCTCTCTCTGTCTCTCTGTCTCTTCTGTCTCTCTGTCTCTCTCTCTCCCTCTCCCTTCCTTTTCTCCCTGTCCCTCTCTCTCTCTCTCTCTCTCTCTCTCTCTCTCTCTCTCTCTCTCTCTCTCTCTCTCTCTCTCTGTCTCTGTCTCTCTCTCTTTCTCTCTCTCTCTTTCTGTCTCTCTCTCTTTTCTTGTCTCTGTTTCTCTCTGTCTGTGTCTGTCTCTGTTTCTCTCTTTCTCTGTCTCTCTATGTGTCTCTGTGTCTCTCTGTCATTGTCTCTGTCTCTAGGTCTCTCTTCTCCCTCTCACTCAAGCACATACTCATACATAAGCACATACACACATATACAGTCACACATATACACAAATATACAGGCACCGAAAGGTGTGACTAGGAAACAGCCTAACATAGAGGAGTGGGGATAGGAATTTTAATCAGGAAGACTCAGGGTTCAAATTCTGCCACAGGCAGCTCCTAATTATAAGATTCTGTATCAGTCCCTTAGTTTCTGCATGGGCATAATGAGGAAGTGGGCGAGTGTTCCTCCTGACTCCATGCTGAGGACCCTGACGGTCCATGAACCACGTTCTTTTCCAGAAATCGAGCCAATGTGTCCCTGCTTCAGAACCATTTGGTCTGAAAAGGCCTCTTGAGAATCCCATCCAAATATTAGCTTAATGGTAAGTCATGGCAGGAAATGAATAAAAGGACGTTCCCCCAAATATCCAGGGGGACATTTTTTAACAGTGAGATTTTGGCCAGTGAAAAAGTCTCATGGGGAGAATAGTGAAGGCCCTTCTCTTGAGTCATGACAAAGTGGATTGCACACAGTCCTACAAACCCCCATGAGGAATCAGACCCCACCCCCTGGCCCCGGCCCCAGCCCCCAGTTGGCAGAACAAGGGCCCAGTCTGACCTAATGGAGATTCCCAGCTCTCATTTCTAGGATGCTATGGAATGTGGACCTCCCAGAGAAAACATTGAGCAATCTCTCTTGTGGACGGCCTCTAGGGTCTGGATTTGGAGCCCTGGACTAGAAGCGAATCCCACCTTTGACACTTAAGAATCTGGATGACTCTGGGCAAGTCTATGAATGTCTCTGAACCTCAGTTTACTGATTTGTAAAAAGAGAATAGCAAAACCTTAAAGATTTATCTCCCAGAGCTGCTGGGGAGCACAAACACATTCATGCAGTACCTCCCCTGGAGGAGCATTAAGTCTCATTCCCCCCTCCTCCTGATTTTGCCCTTCAGAATATTGGCTAACACTTGGGCTCCTAGAAGAAGAAAGGGATGAGAAAGAGAGAGAGGAAAGAAGGGTACCTACTATATACCAGACACTATACTAAGTGCTTTACCTCATTTGTTCTTCATGACAATTCTTGGCAAGGCAAGGGCTAAGATTATCCCCATTTTACAGGTGAAGAAACTGAGGCAGACAGAAGTTAACTTATTTGTCCACAGTTACACCGCTAGCAAACGTCTAAGGTCATATTAGAATTCAGGTCTTCCTGACTCCAGGCTTCCCTGTGTATCATCTAGAGCTTGGTGCTAAAGGACCTAATTGCTGGCAAACAAATAGACATGGGGACCACTAAACCACAAGGTCTCTGTAGGCACATATTGTCTTGGGAAACCGCATGTGAACATTATCTATGTTCTATTATATTTTCATTGATTTTGTTAAATATGTCTTACTTTTAATTTGGTTTTAACCTAGTTCAGGCGAACCTCCTGTTGCCAGCACTTAGCACAGTGCTTTCCTAGCACAGAGTAAGCCCTTAACCAAAGTTCATTGAATTAAAAGGAACTGTTGTGAACCGTTTCTTTGCCATTTCTGTTGTACAGAACTAAAAAAGCAAATCTGGGTATTCTGGGGGCAAAGCCCGAGTCACCTCAGTCTTCTTATGGCCTTCCTGGTATCTATTATTTAAAGAGGATAACTCTAGTTTTTATTTAGATTTACAGATTTCTAATCAGAATATTTTTTGGGGGTGGAAGAGATATTATTAGATTGCATTGTTCTTCATATTCTTCCATAGAAGTTTGGAACTAGAACAGATTTTAGAAGTAACATATTTCTATTTGGAAAGTGAGCATATAATGGTTTAATGTATGCAATGACTTTCCCAAAGTCATACAGTTAGCTAGTAACAGAGTCGGACCACAAGCCCAGGCTTTGGTTTCTTGTTCCATTTCTCCCTCCGGGTCACTTTAGCTTAACTTAAAAACACATAAAATATGAGGAAGATGGCAGCCACGTCCCTATGACTTTCATCAATAACTTCATTTACCGCTCAGAGTTGGCTTCCACATGGAGAGAAACAGATTCTCTGACCTCATTTATCTGTGATCATTCATCCCGTGAGTATTTCCTTCTGGGAACACTCAACTATATCACAAACCATAAATAGCAATGAGAGATGTTCTTATATACTAACATAAATCATCACTTTTCTAGCTACATCTATAAATGTAGCTGGCCATGCCCTCAAAGAGTTCACACCGTAGGGGGAGAGTGATGCTGAATCACAATTATAAGTGAGATAGAACAAGTTAGAAAATGAGCAGACATCAAAGGAGGAGAGATTAATCCTAGAAGGGAACGTGGAGAAGATGGCATGGAAGTGCTTCCATTTGTCTCGAGCCGTACTTCTTCAATACACAGAGATGGAGTAGGTGTAGTAGATGGTGCTTGATTGGGGGAGATGGAGCTCTAATTTCACACCAAGGAATGTTTCTGGTTTTAACTATAATGTTCTAAGTATGAAGGTATGGGCAAGGGTGGGAGAGGTAGAATTGGGGCAGGACTAAAACCGTCAATGGCCTGAGCTTATAGATGGCAAGGAGGAAGAATATTAGATTTGAAATTCTAGTACTAGAAAATCAGCTTATTAAGTGGAATTACTTTTATCTTCCTATCCTCAAGATTGAATTGTACTTTGCATACAGTAGGTGTTTAATAAATGTTTTTTACTGGTTGAAATTTGAATAAAGTCAATGAATATGACTTTATTTGGGGTTCATCTACTTACTATCTGTGGAAAATCAAACAAGGCCCAGACATTGTTTCTCTTTGTGCCTCAATTTACCCCGCTAGAAAAGGAATGGTTGGCTGCTTAGATAAGCTCTGAAGTCGCTCTCAGCTTCAAGTCTAATGATCAGATGCCTACCAGAGCGGTTCTGCTTCACATCTTGAACCATCTGCCTCCAATTTAGCCCATAACCTTGAAACGGTTCCACATTTGGGGAGATCTGTTTAGAATTCACGGCCTCAATATTTTCCAACAACACTTTGAAATTCACTTATATTGTCTAGCATAAGCCATCTTCCTGACATTTTTTTCTTTTTTATCTTAACTAGTATTATATGTAGTAAATCATGTGGCAGATCATATTTGAAGATTAGGGGTGTTGTCACAGGATAACATGTAAGGAATCTATTCTCTTGCCATCTACGTATGTAAAATGCCCCGTCTCCATCTCGTTGGAATCACTAGTTTCTTTCACGACACGGATCATATGGCATTTTCTGCCCTCCATTCAAGCGAAATCACTGTCGTTATGTATGCTTTGCAATCGTGTGCTTGTGCTCCCCAGAACATACACTTCCTGAAGGTGACTATTGTTTAGTCTCAAAGGACCAACACCTATCAAGGCAAAGGCCATGCCCACCTTGGGTGCTCAAGAGCTTTCATGAATTTAAGTGACCTAACATGTGTTTTAACAAAGCACCCATTCTAAGTCACCCCTTTCCACATGCATCATCTGGTTTTTTGGGGGACAGCCCTATATTTACAAATGATCCAGACTTACAAGTGATATAACTATCTCAGAGATCATCTAGCCTGGCCATATGCAGTGGATTTTACTTATTTTACAATGGAGGAGACGGAGGAATTTTCCTCCGGTTCTACCCAAGTTAACAGGGGTAGTCAGTGACTGTGCTGGGAGTAGTTAAATCTAGTGTTCCTTCCATGACACCGCCCCATGCCTCTATACATAGTGGATCAATTCTCTGGTATACCTTTTATTTCCTCAAAGATTTTCCATCTTTCAACCCTTTTGTTTTGGTTTGGTTTTGCAATTTTCTTTTTTTTTTAATTATAGCTTTTTATTTACAAGATCTATGCATGGGTAATTTTTCAACACTGACAGTTGCAAAACCTTTTGTTCCAACTTTTCCCCTCCTTCCCCCGACCCCTTCCTCCAGATGGCAGGTCGACCAATACATGTTAAATATTCAACCCTTTTGTTATACGACAAAGTCTTATAAACACCAGTTTCAGTGTCCACATGGGCAACAATCAGCACCTGGGGATACAACTTTGGGTCAAAAATCTGTTCTGGAGTCAAAGAGAGAAGTGCCGTGTCCATATTTTGAGCTATCGCTCAGAGCTGATTCTCTTTAAGGTCCTTCTTATCCATGACCAGAAGCTAGAATCTATATAAGAAACATGACAGAGGATATGAAGAGGTTTCTATCCTGAGTTCACTTCACTGATCCACTGTGTCCTTTGTCCCAGTAATAAAGCAACTATCTGGGACATTTCCTTTCCTCCACACGAATCCCTCCTTGTTTTGCCCATTCTATTCTTCTCCACAGCCAAGCTTCCCCATTCTCCTATAGGCCGTCTATGGACAGTAGCATCATCTTTCTGGACACAGAGCTGACCACATCATTGCCTGTTCAAATATATCCAGTGATTCCCAGTTGTTTCCAGAATATAATACAAACTAAAGTACCCAGGCTGTAATTTTAAACCATTCACAATCTGCCTCCAGAAACATTTCCTCTCTCACACACTGTAGAAGCAAACAGACCTTTGCATTCATTCTCTTTGCTGCCTGTCTTTGCCCACCCTGTGCCCTTCCTTCCCCATGCTGCAGAACGTGATCTAGATCACCTTAAAGACTAGCTCCAACACAGCTGCCTAGAGGAAGACCTCCCTGTGTGCTCATTATGAAACATTCCCTCTCTTATCAAATTTTCTTGTATTTACCTATCAGTTTACACATTATCTCCTCTCTCTGTATTGTAAGCCTCTTGAGGGTAAGAATTGTGCTTCTAAAAGTCTTTGTAACTCCATTTCTTGATGGTATCTGTGGAACAGCATTAATGATTATTACTGTGGTAGTTGAATTGAATTGAATTTAAAAGAAAATGACATATCAGGTGGGGGGTTCTGGGAAGATGATGTAATAATTCACATCGATCACGTCTATTACATTGGTGGTATCCCACACTAAATGATACTCCGTCCCTAAAGAAATTATCGATGGAGGATCTTGATGTTTGATTTCACCAGTGAGGAAGTCCAGTCTGAACATGGTCACTTCTATCATCACAAAGCAACAATTCGCCTATAAATTTAGATCTTTGGAAAGTCTCCTGGTCTGCTGACTTGCCCCAGTAACACAGCTAGGATACCATCAAAAGAGGCTCCTACCCAAACTGGACTTGACTTTGAAGTTGACCTGGTATTCTGTAATAACTAAGGCAGGCCCTTCAAGATTTGTTCTTTGTGAAGTGTAAACTGTCGGCGACAGGAAGGGTAATGGAGTTATTTTGACAATGCTCTTCCAAGTCCTTTTGTGACAAGGTAAAATGCAACACCCCCTGCCCCCCGAGTCCATCCGCCACCCACACACAGCACACCCGGTAAAGCTTCTGACTTCTCTGCCAAAAAGGAGGAAAAAATGAAACAGGCCCATTCCTTCCTCTCCTGTGTTCAAAGCCTGGAAGGGGGCCAGCACCCTAATCAGTTCTCATTGGCCCTGGAGGAATCACAACCTTTTGTAAAACATAATAAAGGGCATAACATCATGATAAAATGCATGAAAAGGCAATGCCTTTGGTTGGGAACTCAAAATAATTCAGCAGAACAGATGGATTGCATTGGTTTGGCCTTATGGAGGACATGAAAGGGCTCATTTTATGGCAGCTCCAAAGTCAGGGAAAATGGCCAACTTCTCCTGGATCAGTCTGAGTACCTGCCTGAGCCTGGAGGTCTCCATCTTCTCTAATCATTTTTGAGGGACTGATGGATTAGGCAATGTTTTCCATTGGAATACCTCATTTTCTGAAGCTGTTTCATTCTCTCTCTCTCTCTCTCTCTCTCTCTCTCTCTCGCTCGCTCGCTCGCTCTCTCTCTCGCTCTCTCGCTCTGTTTACACCGAGATTCCCACAAGCGCAGTTCTGCCCACAATTTTCCAAACAAAGAAACAAATTAAGTGGAAAGAATGCCAGAGTTGGAGGCCAAGATCTGGGGTTCAAACCCCCTATCTGTGGAACCCAGGAAACTCAAGTCAAGAAGAAAATCCAATCACTTTTCTGGGTCTTATTTTTTTCATTTATAAAAAGACAGAATTGAATTAGGTAACCTCTACTTACCACAAGCATTTATTTCATGGCTCCCATAGGCCAGGCCCTGTGCTATGCCTTGAGAATACAGAGACAGAAAGGACACAGACTCTACCCTTAAGATGTTACCATTCTATCAAGAATAAAAGCATGTTTATATTTAATAGTATGAGTTATGTATGTGTGCGTGTGTGTGTGTGTGCATGTACACACATACACACTTATACATACATAAAGACTACAAGCAAGGAAAAACTACAAGATCATTGGTGAAGGAGGTTTGGTAGGAGGAGGCGTACCTCCTTCTTGTAGAGGGTAACGTTTAAATAGGATCCTGAAGGAAGTTGGGAATTTTGTGAGGTGGTGAGGAGGCAGATCCTTCTAGGAATAAATTTTGGCTAATACAAAATCACAGAGATTAAAGTTTAAGTGTTGTGTGAGAGAACCAAAGATCTCCAGTTTTTCTGGGCAATGTATGAATGATGTACAACCAAGGTCAAGTTGTGCAGGCCTTCTTAATTCTAAAAAGAGGAATTTATGTTTGAAACTAGCGCCAATAGAAAGCTATTGGAGTGTTCTTGAAAGGAGAATTATATGGTAAAGTGTATGAAAAACCTCTAGCAGTTATGTAGAAGATAGAGTGGAGAGATGGGGTCCTGGAGACCCAACGGGAGGCTGTGACGATCATTTAGGCAAACGTGAACTAAAGTGGTAGCTGTAGGCATGGAGAAAAAGGGTTATCTATAAGTAGATCTGGCAATTACTTGGATATGCAAAACAAGGGAATAGAAGTCCAGGATACTTCTGTATTGAAGGGACTGGATGACAAAAAATGGTTGGATAGAAAGGAAGATTTGGGTCAAGAAACAGTTCTACTTTGGATATTTTCAATTTGAGCTATCATTAAAATAGTCAGATGGAAATGTCTAGAATGTAGTTGGTGATTTGAGAATAAAGCTCAGGAAAGAGAATAAGGCTGGATTTTCAGACTGATATAAAAATTAAACTCACAGGAGTTGAAGAAATCACCAAGACAGTGAGCATAGAGAGGGAAGGAAAGAGAGGTATGAGAGAGTAGTGGGGACATGGCGTGGATAATACTTCAGTAAAAGAGATTGAGGAATGATCATAAAGGATAGAAGGAGAACCAAGAGCACATTGTCACAGAAAACTCAAAGTAAAAGGCTATGTAGAAAAGAGAAGGTGATTAATCATTTGAGGTAGAGCATAGAGTTTCAGGACAAGGAATAAGAAAAGCTCTTTAGATTTGGTGATTTGTCTGTGAATGATCAAAGGATATGGACAGACAAGTTTCAGACAAAGAAATTAACATCATTTTTGGTCATTTAAAAAGATGTTCTAAATCACTATTGATCAGAGAAAAGCAAATTAAGACAACTCTGAGGTATTGCTACATACGTCTCTAGGAAAAAAAAAAATAATGATAAATGTTGGAGGGGAAGTGCAGCTGTGAACGGATCCAAGCATCCTAAAGAGCCATATGAAACTATACCCAAAGGGAGAAAAAAACTGTGTATGCACTTTGATCCAGAAGTGTCTCCACTTAGCCATTATCCCAAATAGATCATAAAAAAGGAAAAGCGCAAAAGATGTTTGTGGCAGCCCTTTTTATAGTGTCAAGGAACTGGAAACTGAAGTGGATGTCCATCAGTTAGAGAATGGCTGACTGAGTTACAGGATATGAATATAATGGATTATTATTGCTTTATGAATGTAATGGAATATTGTTGCTTTATGAGCATCTTGATTAGCAGGATGATTTCAGAAAAGCCTGGAGAGACTTACATGCATGGATGCTAAGGGAAGCGAGTAGAACCAAGAGACCATCATACATAGCAACAGTAAGATTATGTGATGATCAGCTCTGATGAATGGCTCTTTTCTATAAGGAGAGGATTCATACCAATTCCAGTAGACTTGTGATGGAGAGAGCCATCTGCATCCAAAGAGAGGACTGGGGGATTGAATGTGGATCACAACATATTATTTTCACCATTTTTGTAGTTGTTTGCCTGCTTTTCCTTTCTCGGTTTTTTTTTTTTTTTTTGCTTTTTGATCTGATTCTTCATGTGCAGCATGATAACAGTAGAAATATGTAAAGAAGAACTATACATGTTTACCATATTTTGGATTACTTGCTGCTTAGGGAAGAGAATGGGAGGAGAGAGAGAGAAAATTCGGAACACAAGGCATTGCAAGGGTAAATGTTGCAAACTATCTTTGCATGTATTTTGAAAATAAAAAAGCTATTATTTAAAAAAATAATTTATCTGTGGTTTGGCATTATGGTGAAGTGAAGAGAGCAGGTCTTGGAGCCAGAAGAACCAATCTCTAGCCCTGCCTTTATCACTGGCTGTATGATCCTGAGTGAGTCACTTCACCAAGTGGGTGTTCTGGCAATTCTATCGAATCTATTAAGTTACAGACTCCTTTCCCAAGAAGGAAGCCCTGAGAAATGGGGAGCTCAGAAAAGAAGAAACATATTTTGCCTGAGAACTGGCAAAGGCTTGACAATTAATGGTTGCCCTGGTCACTTTGCCCTGATGGGCTAAAATATTGCAGAATTGTGTGACTAGCTCTTTAGCAAAATCAGAAACACCATTCAATTAAAATGGATGGGATGGAATTAAGAAAGGGACAATGGATTATTTTATGCCATGTTTTCTGCATTGGATTTGCACAGGGAACTCCCAGAGAAGAATGCCCTCTGCAATGGCAACCAGCAGTTGCTCTACCACTTTCAGTCTTAGAGCAATGCCATTGAAATGGCCAATTGCACTGTTGTAATTGTTGTTGCTGCTACTGTTCAGTTATTGAAATCACAACGTGATTTTTGTGGTAAATCATAACTTGAATCTTTGTGATTCCATTTAGAGTTTTCTTGGCAAAGATATTGGAGAGATTTGGCATTTTCTGCTCCAGCTCATTTTGCAGATGAGGAAACTGAGGCAAACAGTATTAAGTAACTTGCTTGAATCATATTAGTAAGGGTTTGAGGAGAGATTTGAACTGTGAAGATGCATCCAGGCTCAGAGTTCAATCCACTGTATCACTTAGCTCTCTCCCAATTGGATTAGTCCATGACTAGATTACAACATAGAGAAAAATGATAATTATTTTTAAAGACTATAAAGGAACTTCTTTAAGTGTTCACTTTAAAATACTTCTAGCCTGCAGCCAAACTTTGAGACAAAAACATTGATCTTCCACACCCTTACTTATTCAGACACCAACAATGATCATATGATGCACACGATGATGAGAATACCCCCTGTCCCTCTCCATTCCCCATTTTGTGTTTATTATGGTAATGTAGCTACTCTCTTATCACTTTCTAAACAGGTGTAAAAACATCTATTTTACTTTTTTTCTATTATTATTAGCTTTCCACATTCACTCTTGTTTTTAAATTTAAAAAGTAAATAAACAACAGTTACAAAAACCTAACCGTGTGTCCATAAGTTGGGCAAGTTGGGGCAGTGATGGCTGAATTTTTCTAGTTCCATCCCCAGCCATGTTAGCATTTATGAGACCCAAATACTCCTAAGTGGACACATCCATCTGGAAACAGTGATGCTGCTTTTATCTCCTCATGGAATATCTATTTCTTTTTTTTAATTTTATTTATACATTTTTTGACAGTATATATGCATGAGTAATTTTTTTTATAACATTATCCCTTGTATTCATTTTTCCAAATTATCCCCTCCCTCCCTTCACTCCCTCTCCCCGATGGCAGGCAATCCCATATAGTTTACATGTGTTACAGTATAACCTAGATACAATATATGTGTGTAAATCCCATTTTCTTGTTGCACATTAAGTATTAGATTCCGAAGGTATAAGTAACCTGGGTAAATAGATAGTAGTGCTAACAATTTACATTCACTTCCCAGTGTTCCTTCTCTGGGTGTAGTTGTTTCTGTCCATCATTGATCTGCTGGAAGTGAGTTGGATCTTCTTTATGTTGAAGATCTCCACTTCCATCAGAATACATCCTCATACAGCACTGAGGTGTACAGCTTTCTTCTGGTTCTGCTCGTTTCACTCAGCATCAGTTGATGTAAGTCTCTCCAAGCCTCTCTGTATTCCTCCTGCTGGTCACTTCTTACAGAACAATAATATTCCATAACTTTCATATACCATAATTTACCCAACCATTCTCCAATGGATGGACATCCATTTATCTTCCAGTTTCTAGCCACTACGAAAGGGGCTGCCACAAATATTTTGGCACATACAGGTCCCTTTCCCCTCCTCAGTATTTCTTTGGGATATAAGCCCAATAGCAGCAATGCTGGATCAAAGGGTATGCACAGTTTGATAACTTTTTGAGCATGGTTCCAACTTGCTCTCCAGAATGGTTAGATTCTTTCACAACTCCACCAACAATGTATCAGTGTCCCAGTTTTCCCACATCCCCTCCAACATTCATCATTATTTTTTCTTGTCATCTTAGCCAATCTCACAGGTGTGTAGTGGTATCTCAGAGTTGTCTTAATTTGCATTTCTCTGATCAATAGTGATTTGGAACACTCTTTCATATGAATGGATATAATTTCAATTTCATCATCTGAGAATTGTCTGTTCATATCCTTTGACCATTTATCAATTGGAGAATGGTTTGATTTCTTATAAATTAGGGTCAGTTCTCTATATATTTTGGAAATGAGACCTTTGTCAGAACCTTTAACTTTAAAAATATTTTCCCAATTTGTCTAATAGGGATTTTCAATCACAGAATTCAACAAGTTCCCTCTCCTCCTTCTTACATCACTGTCAATTTCTCAGGCACTGAAGGGAATTTCACAAGTTTAGTGAAGAACCAGACTGTTCCCATGCCGCCATCTAGTTAGATGACTCTAGAAAATACATTTATGGAGTTTGGCTTAATCTCAGGTGTTCAAAACTCTTCTGGGTTAGAGGCCATGAGAACACAAGAGAGCCAACTTTCGTCACTGGAGATCAAAGTTTATTCAAGAAATAATCTACTTAAGTGCCTCCCACTGGAGGAGTGCCCTCCACTTTCTCCTCTCTGCTCACCTTCTCTACATACTCCTTTTTGCTCAACTTCTACTCTTTTTCCCCCAATCTCTTCTCTCTCCCCAACTTTCCTTCCTTCAGTTCTAGAACCATGAACCATGACAAACTCTTCCATTGTCCTAGGAGGGACAAGTCAGCCATCATTCCAACAAATTTCTGGAACAAAGAATTCCTTCCTGGCCATCATTGCCCCAGTTATACTGTTTCTCACATTAAAATGTAAATTCCTTAAACACAAGTTCTATCTGCTTTTTATTTTTATTAGTGGTAGCAGTATCCCCGGCCCCAAGCCCAGTGATTTGTACACAATTAATTCTGTTTCCTTCATTTTTTTGTGTATACATAATCTATCACTTTTTCTGGATGCCTTACAATTTGTCATGTCTCTTCCTAACATGTGGACTCAGTACAAGTGATGGTACCAAAACCATTAGGTATTGGGGGAGATTTTTGATAAATTTTCATTTTAGACATTAGTCCAAGACAAAGCAAGAGGAATCTTTTTCCTCCCTCTCTTCCCTTTGATACGAGTTAGGATTTCACTGGCATGGAGAGCCCACAGTGAAGAAGAGCCTTCTCCGGTGCCGATTGCCCTCCATCCACTCACTGCCCTCTGGACACCATTCCCTTGGCCAGCAGCAGCGGTCTGTTCTTTTCTTACCTCACACTTGCTCAGGAGCCCTGTTTCTTGCAGACGTGACCAGATGCTCTGGATTCTCCCAGCATGCTCAGGATGAAGGGCAGAGCGGCCGCAGATGCACTGGTGTTTCAGCATCAGAGCGTCATACACCACGCCTTCCATAGGGAAAGAACACAACAAGCACAGATTAAGGAACTGCTCAGGAACATCCTTCAGGCCTTCCTGGGTCTGGAATTCCAGCAGATATGTATGGGGGATGGGGGAGTGGGCCAGGGAGGGAGGTTCTCCCCTCATAGTGAAGATCACAATCCATCTACATCCTAAAAGATGGTCAAAACCTCATTTGAGTCCTAGGCTAAGGCTGGATGCCCTCAGACAGAGGGGCAGGCTGTTTCTGTGCATGCTTGTTTTCTCAGACATCTAGCTAGCTAGGCATCTATTTCTCCATCTATCCATCCGTCCCTCATCTACCTACTTAGATATGAATGTATTTGTATATTTGCATATATATATGCTTATACATACATACATAAATTTATATATTTATGCTTGTAAGATGTTTCTCATATATCATTAAATCATCATTATATCATTAAAATCTATTGCATCGAATTAATAAATATGAAGAATATATCACATTAAATCAATAAAATCGATGATCAGTTTTTATTTATCTACATGTTCAATGGAGGGGGATGATACTGGGGCCCTGGCCTGTAACCAAGAGAATTGAATTCCAATTCTGCAGTTTTGCCGCTGACCCTCAATACCTATCTGACTCTGGGAAGTCAGCTCCCTGAGCCTCCGTTTCTTCATCTTTAAAATGTCAGGGTGGTGTTCTAAATGCTTCTCCTATAATCACGTGATTCTATGAACTAGAACCTGCAATCCCAGAGGAATTCTTGTCAGGATATGGTCTGGATACAGAATCATGAAATTAAATTGGTTTGAGAGCAAAAAAAAAAAAAAAAAAACCCTCCCTTTTGCCCAAAATAAAATAAGATACAAATAAATAAAAGCATCAAATTATAAATAGTCAAATAGATACACAGAAGAATAAACAAATAAATAAAAGTCTTTCTTATTAATGACCACAATCAAGAAGGCAGCAGCCTTTGCCAAACCCTAGATGAAGAAGGTCCCAGTCTCTCTTCTCGTCTTAGACCACTGGTAATTCATCTCCAAAGGTGGATCCTAGCCAGGTTCCTATTTGGACCCCAAGCAGACCTGAAAGTGCTGTCCAACATCCAAGGCTCTTGGCTTCATATCAAAGCCATCATGGATTGGTCATAAATCTTTCTGTGCCTCAGTTTTTTCATCTGAAAAACGAATTTGTTGGGATTGGCTGGGTTCTAAGGTCCAATTATGAATCTGCTCCGTGACTTCAGGCATACCACTGAATCAACAAGATCACCAGGGCACCCAGTAGTAATTAAGGGACCTTGAAATCTCTATACATTAGGACTCTTTCTTTTAATCCCAGTGCCTCCCTACTGAGTAGAGCTGATTCTGGTATCCGTGCTCCAGCCCAGGGAGTTGAGTTAAGACACCTTCCCTTTTAGAACTATAAGAAATAACATCAAGAGATGGGATCGACAGTGGTGTTTGAAAAGTCAAATAAGGGAATTTTCATCATTCTTTAGGCAGAAAAAAGAGCAAAGGCCTTTAGATTTTTCTGCACTCGTGACATTAAAAAAAAGGTGCACCCAGAAATGAGCTCTGATATCATGTGCATTATAATAACATGTGGCTTAGAGGGGAAATTAGGGTATGGAGTTAAGCCAGAGCCACATGTAGGTGGTAGAGCAAAGAGTGTGGATTTCATTTCCTTTGGATTCTGAATAGGAATGCAAATCTGCCATACGTATATCAAAATTAGATATGCACATCTATAGACCGATGGGTGGATGGATGAATAAATGCATCTGTCCATTTCATGGGGAGTAGGAGGTGCTAAAGCCCATCCCAAGCATGCGCCTTTAACAATACACTGAGTGTCTTTTCTATTAAGTGCTAATAAAGCTGGAGGAATTTGAACTAAAAAGTTGTCCCTGATCATTCTGAATAAACAGCCAATAATTACCCATGTAGTTTTCCTTCTCAATGTCTAATTTATGAAAGCCAAGTGTCTGATATAGCCAAGGATTTACTTTTCATTTAATGAGTAGAGTTTGGTGCAAGAGAACCTCAGTTTGAATCTTGCCTTTGTTCCCATGTGACCCTGAACTTCCCAGAGCCTCAGTTCTCGCTCTTTAGTGACTCACTGGTGGCTCAGTGACATCAGGATGACCTGGGTCCAAAATCCAACACAAACATTCATCCTAAGCAAGTCCCTCAAGCTCCTTCCCACTTAGTTTCTTCATCTGTAAAATGGGGAGAATGATAACTTTTTCTGATTGGTGTGAGAATAAAAGATATCTGCAGAGCAAAGCACCATATAATGGTTTCCTTCTTTTATCTAAGATCCTCCTGTCTGTGAAATACAAGAGGGCACCAGGATATGCCAGGAGCAGGGGACATGCCCTGCCTGTATAACTTCCCTAGGGAGGAGCACATAAAAGCGAAATCATCCCCCTCCACAAGCGATTCATTGAACCGAATGATGATCTCACCAGCTATCAGAACAAGAGGCTGAGCCTTCAAGGCCCCTCTTAGGGATCCAGGAGAGGGAGGTTCTGAGATGAAAGTCCCCTTTCCCTCTTGCCCTTTGCTTGAGAATATTTTATTATTGGATTTTGGGCCACATTTCATTTCAGTTCTAAGAAAACATAAGCTCTCTGAGGGCAGAGACTATTTCATTCTTGGTAGAGTGGCTATGGCACTGGATGTGGAGCCAGTAAGAGTTGGGTTTCAGGTCTGATAACTAGTTGCTACTAAAGCTCTTTAGCCTCAGTTTCCACATCTGTAAAATGGAGACCGCTGCTGAGAGGCTCTACTAAGACAGGTGACATTAAGTGCATCGCACAGCCATGAGCACGATAGCAATGCCTGCTCTCATTACTGCGAGTGAGCCATCCTGAGCACGTGCTTCAGTGACCTTGGATCGGAGTGGCTGATTGTCCGAATGGAATCGTCCTTTCCATGGCACTGTTCTCTGACCACCAACCTCCCCCTACCCCATCCCACCTCAAGGGAGTCAATGAAGGGAGGAAACAAACTCCGGGAATGAAAAGGCATCAGGAAAGCGTCACCCTCCATAACGCTCTCCAACAGACCAAGAAAAGAAAATGTTATCGGGAGGAAACCATGCTCCAGGAGGAGACATGTGGGCCCCAGAGGGCCATTCTTTAAAACTTAAGCAAACATCTTCCTTAGGAAGGTTGGGAAGATGGGAAAGGAGGTGCTAAAGGAGAGATCTCTCGTCCTCAGGCAGATATTATTATTTGGTGAGAACAAAAAGATTCACCTGAAAATGAGAAGGGGGTTTCTCTTTCTGGGAAAGGCACCAGGTTTCTGAGAGACTTGCCCCCCTGCAATATATCCTTGCATATGGTGAACAAATTCTTCCTACACACCCCAATGGGGCCCACCAAGAATGCCCGGGAGCCAAGGAATAAGAAGCTTCCACGCTGGCCACACAGAGGCCCTGGGTCATTTGGAACACGTTGGCTGAACTGTTCCGGCCCAGAAACAAGAAGGATCACAGGAAGCGGTTAATGTCGGCAAGGCGGCGAGGGCCTGGAATGCTGGCTTGTGGTATAGCACATTATAAAGAGGAATTCCTAGGCCAGCTTCATCAGCGATAGCCATCAAAGCGAAAGAGCTTGGCCGGCCGCACATCGCCCATGAATCTCAGATGGTATCAAGGATTAGGCTCAGGATTTCGGGAAAGGTATTTTAGCCTTTGCAGCCATGGAGGGTTGCATGAGGACACAAAGCCACAAAAAAAAAACAACAAGGTCTTGCTCTGAGTTAAAAAAAAAAATTCCCCAAAGAGGCATCTTGCTAACAGACACACATGGATTCCCTCCCTGACCCACTGAGGCAACATTGATAAAAAGTGTCCAGCATAATTTCGAGCACACAGTAAGTGCCTAATAAAAGCTTCCTTCTTTCCCTAATTCTCTCTATTCTACAGATAAGGGACCGTCTCTGAAGGCTTGAGCATCTCGCATCTGGGAAGGAAGCCGGGCCCCTCGTTTGGTCAGGAGAATCTCCAAACTGACCTAGGTTGGTCTCTGGAAAAGAGACCAGTTTTTCAAACTTCCTCAAGTTTGTCCAACATGGAAGGATAGTCCAAAGCTGATAGAGACTATGAGGATGTAGGCTCACCTCCGGGCCACAAGAAGTACCTGGGGATGAGACTGTGCTTCTCTACAGATTATGTGGGCACCCAATTGTGGTTGTGTATATGCACATGTCTGTGAACACACAGCAGATTTAATCCTGCTCCTAAAATTTCACCAGAATAACTGCTCCTGCCTTGGAATCCTTCATCTTGTCCTATAAGACAAAACTGTTTCACTGCTGCTGGATGGAAAGTTTAGCCAAAGGCCCCTTCTCCCCCCCAAGTGCCTAGGAAAGGGGGGAGGGAAAATGTGTATCAGATCCCCACCAAGTTCTTGTGGCAGGTTTGTTCCTGTGCACCATTCATCGGGAAAGGCTTCTGGAGAGGAAAATACCTCCCTGCCCATAATTACATTTCCCTTTGGAATCAAGGAGGAAGGCTGAGTGGTGAGTGCCCCTTTCAGCTTGTCCTAATGGCCAGAAGCCAACACTGTGGAGGAGGAAGGAGGGAAGCTGGCACTAAGACCTATAGAAAATGTCAACTAAATGAGGAAAAATGGTTTTTGACATGGATATTTGTGCTCTTTCTCTCTTTTTCCGAAGGGACCGTGCACCTGTTAATGTGCCTGGTATAAGATAACGATTTATGGGGCTATAATTGCTAAGCCCCAAATTTATTAGTTGCGCCAATTGTCTTGTGGCCAACTCAACCTTGTAAAAATAGGGTGAAGGAGGTTCAAGGAGGACCTGCCTATCCCTGGAGGCATGGAGGGCACTTAAAGTGAGGCATTTGGCCCGCTTTGCTAGAGAGAAGTCCTTGGGGAGGCGTACCAGTCTCAGAGGCACGTTGGAGGGTCTGATCCGTCGCTGGACGAGGCACCATGGGGACCACAGGGGATGAGCGGGTCCTGGAGACCAGTAGGTGTTGGTCAAAGGCTTCTGCACTGACGGTTGCCAGCGGAGCTTGGTACGTCGGGAGCGCGTGTCCGGGCTGGGGCTCCAAGAATGGCTGTCCCTGAGAAAACGGCACAGGAGAGAGGAACACATGGAGAGAAACAGGTCAATAAATGAAGTTCATTAGGTCAGTCCTTATAAATGGCGTGAAGCAGGGGGACAAAAGAAAAAGAAAACCCAGAGCTCATCTATAGATTCATGCAGCAGATGTTTTCCCACTGACAGCCATAGTCGGCCTCCCCGCCTGCGTGATGGCAGGAAGCCGGCCTGTCCAAACTGAAGGAAAGAAAACACCTTTCTCCTCAGAGGATAAGACGTGACCCCGGCTTCTTTTATATCTTGAGAACAACACCTTGAACTCACTCAATCAATCATCAATCAATCAACAAAAGTCTATTCCAAACCTACTGTGTTCCAGTCCGGCCAGGCTCCAGACTGCTGGCACAAACAATGGAGGGACACGGCTTCACTTTTAGATCAGCAAAACCTCCGACCCCTGGTGAATTCCAGGAATAAATACCGTTAGAGCCAAGGTTATCTGACCTCTGGCGCTCTGTAAATGGTGACAGTGAGCTGGGATTTTCTCTATAAGCTTCTGACAGTTACCACAGGATAATATTATTCTTTCGGAATTTACGTTTTACTGAATTAGGGATTTAGCAAGCCTACAAGCCTGACCTGGCCGTGGCAAACAAGCTTGTTCTAGAGACCCAGGTCTGGAGCTCCATGGACAGTGGGATGGACGGCAGATCCTGCCAAGCTTGTGAAACAGTCTAGGAAGCAGAGAGCAAACTTAGTGTGTGGGTCCCCAGACCTGGGTTTGAGAAGTTGTGACGCTGTTGTTCAGACATGGCTGGTTCTTTGTGACTCTTGGGATTTTGGTAATTGGTGGCATCTTGGGAAAGATACTAGGGCAGTTTGCCATTTCCTTCTCCAATTTACTTTACAGATGAGGAAACTGAGGCAAACAGGATCACATGACTTGCCAGAATCACACAGCCAGTGTCTGTAGTCAGATTTGAATTCACAAAGATGAATCTGACTCCAGGCCCAGTGCTCTGTCCACTGCAGCACCACTTAGTTACTCTGTAGTTAAGAAGGCCTGAGTTCAAATCCTACTTCAGATACTGACTAACTCTATTCTTGGCCAGGTCCTTATCACTCTGAGGCTCATTTTCCCATCTGTAACATGGGTATAATAATAGTTTCTCTATCCAGAGTGACTGGGAAAGTCACATAACATCATATATACACACAAACACACACATATACATATATGTGTAAAAAAACACAAGCCTTAAAACAATACCCAAAACTTTAGCTAGCTAGCTAGATATATCTAGATATAGATATACATAATACACAAAATATCAAATTATATTTTTTATATATATACATATATATATACATATATATATGTGTATATAAATACACAAAGCACCAAAGAATATATAAACACAAGCCTTAAAGCAATACCCAAACTTTAGCTAGCTAGCTAGATATATCTAGATATAGATATATAGATATAGATACTAATACACAAAGTACCAAATTATATATATATACATACATATATATGTATATATATATACATATATATGTATATACATATATATATATATATATATATATATATATATACATACACACACAAAGGGCCAAAGAATATATAAACACAAGCCTTAAGGCAATACCCAAACTTTAGCTAGCTAGCTAAATATATATAGATATAGATATAGATAGATATAATACACAAAGTACCAAATTCTATATATATACATACATATATATGTGTGTGTATATATATATGTATATATATATATGTATATATATATATATATATATATACATATACACACACAAAGTGCCAAAGAATATATAAACACATGCCTTAAAACAATACCCAAACTTCAGCTAGCTAGCTAGATATATAGATATAGATAGATATAATACATAAAATACTAAATCATATATATATATGTATATAAATACACAAAGCACCAAAGAATATATAAACATAAGCCTTAAAGCAATACCCAAACTTTAGCTAGCTAGCTAGATATATATAGATATAGATATATAGATATAGATATAGATAGATATAATACACAAAGTATCAAATAATATATATAGATATAGATATAATATACAAAGTACCAAATTATATATATATATATAATTATATATATATATATATATATAATTATATATATATATATATATATATATATATATATATATATATATATATATATATATATATATATATATATATATATTCAAAGCACCAAAGAATATATAAACACAAGCCTTAAAACAATACCCTAACTTTAGCTAGCTAGCTGGTTATGGAGGGACTGAAAGTACCAAAGGGCAGAAGGCTTGGATTTGCATCATCAAAAAATACAGTCTTACCACTGAAACCTTTAACTCCTCCTCAGTTTCCTGAAGGGAGCCAATAAAGTAGTAGTCTGAATGAATTTTGAACCTGCTTCCTATGTTTGATCTGTGGGTCTGGGGTCAGTGATTTGCAGATGAATAAAGTCAATAGTCAGGAGTGAATAAACATTTACTAACACATATTGAAGAAGTGGGCATGTCTGTGTGTTTGGGGCAAGGGGTTTCAACATTTTCCAAGTATTTTCGACTACATTATCCTCTCCTCAATATGTTCAGGTCATAGACTACTAGTAATGAGAATGGTAATAACAGCTAACACTTTCATGTTGACAATTTTGTTTAAAATTTACAGATTTCTCATATAAGTCGCTGCAAAAACCATGCAAAAGATCCCCATTTTACAGTTGAGGAAACTGAGGTGAGGAATCAAGGGATCATAGAGCTAGAAGGAACTTGAGGAGATCATCACTTCCAGTCTCTTGCCCTTCAGGAAGATTCCGTGTCTAAGACAGAGGGGCAGCTGCTCCATATTGACAAATCTCTGGAAGAGATTCCCAACTTCCACATTTTTATAACCAAAAACTGCAGGAAATTCTTCATTTTGAATAGAATCCCTCAAGCTTCATTTTAAGCTCCTTTCTTCTTGATGCATGCTTAGTGAAGAAGGAGGACAGCTGGTCAGAGTGCTTAGCTGAATAATCCTTCAAGGTTTTTTATGAGGAAGCTGGATGACTAATATCAACATCCGCCTTTCAGGAATGAGAGAACTGAGTAAGTGAAGGTACCCAGCTCAGCCCAATAAAAGCAGCCTTACAAATGGATCTAGCATGCTCATGAAAATACAGTCGAGGGATTCATACTCTTTTGCATCTTGTGTTTGAGTGTGAGATATACAAAAGCTCCTGCAAATACCTGCCATGGCTTGGGTTCTGCTGCTTGCTCAAAATTGCTAAAATACAAAAGTGCCTCTTGATCCTCCAATAATCCCAGGAGGGGATGCTCCAGATAATGTGATACTTGTGGTGGTATGGACTCACACATCTGGAAAGGGGTTCAGGGGGAGACTTGAACCCAAGTTTTTCTAATCCTAACTTCAACTTTCTATTCTCTTCATTGTCTTCTCTTTCCATAAGTTCTTTCTCCAGGAATGGAGGGTTTCATTTGGGAGATAAGACAAACCTACTAAACTGAAAGATTAAAAAAATAGTAAGTAAAGGTGGGGAGAGGAGGGGAAAAAGAAAGGGAAATTTTACTTGATTTTTTAAAACATAATAAATTCCCAATCCCCAATTAGGTCCACAATTGCTTATTAGCAACATAATTGTCATGTTCATATCATTAACAGCCATAGAGAATTATTGTTTGTGTGTTTCCACTGCACACATGCTTGGGGAGGGGTTAGGATATGCCAGTGAGGGGCTAGCGATGCATCCTGAAGCACAGTGGGAAAATCTTGAATGACAAAGTTCAGCTCACACTTTTATATACTAACTGAACCAAGCAGAAAACTTCACATGAGTAGCCTAATAAAGGAGCAGGATTTGATCACTTTCTGCCATCATTGCAGGGTGCCCACACAATCATGTCAAAGGGGAGAATCTGAAACTCTCAAGTTTAGTTTGGTCCAGCCGGGATGTGTTAAGGGCAGGATTTGAAACCAAGTTTTTCTGACTCTGAAGCTGACTCTACTTACTATGCCACACTGTCTCACCTTATATACAGGGTGCTTTGAAGTTGTTCAAAACACTCTTTTATTTCGTCTTTTTTGAGTCTGTGATCAAGCCAGGAAGCCTTTATTACAAGCATTATTATCATAAAGGAGAAAATGGAAGCTCAGATGGGGTAACTTGTCCAGGATGGCACAACTAATAGGACTAAGAGGTAGAATCCAAATGTAGGGACAGCTAGACAGCATGATCAATTACAGAGCAGTAGACTTGGAGAAGATCTGAATTCAAATCCAGCTTCGAGGCTTATTCTTGTATGACTCAAGGCAAGTCAGAACTTTTGTGTGCCTCAATTATAAAATGAGAGGGATAATAATTCTAAGCACCAAGCAGTCTGCACAGGGAAGTGCTATATAAATGTTCACTCTTAGCTATTATTTCTTGACTCTAAGGCCAGCATTCTATCTGTTAGGTCACAATGACCAGTTTACTATGTTGGCTATCATTGATGTTGGGGACTTCAAAACAGGGCCAGGGGAATAAGGGACTTTTTTTTCTGGTGAATCATCAGTAAACAGTATTACAAGCCTGATTTCCCATCTCCACTGGCATATGGCAAGTCAGGGAATAATGCCTAATCTTTTATCCCACTTGGCCGCCCCTGAACAGCGCTGTATCCCAGTCATCACCCAGATGGATCACAAGAGCTCCTGAGTTTGTCCAAAGGTCTAAAGGGGAGAATAAAAAAATCTCCTCTCCCAAGAGGCTCCTGGATAACTGGTTTCCCATATGAGAAGTGGTAAACGATCCCCAAGGGAAGGTTCCATGATATCATCATTCCCATCAGGAATGAATACAGTAGTAGGTTCTCTGAAGACTTTTTAAACATTTTGAGCCAGACTAGCTTTCATCATATCTCAGAGCCCAAACCTAAGAAAACACTGAGCTATACCTTGAGGATCCCTGTTCTACTCTCTCCCAAAGAATAGACACTCAGTGACCTAAACACTTTCAGTGAGAATAAATCAGTTCTATTGGTGCAATCCAACCCTTCTTTATTCCAAACATGCGCTTTTATTTTCCATCCACATTAATTAGTATGGCCCAAAATATAAACCCAAAGCTAATCTTTATATGCACAAACCTATCTTATTCTCAAAATATGAAATTATATAAATCACACAAGATGCTCTATGACTCAATAATGAGTAGAATCTACATAAGAAAAATACAAAGTTCCCTATTAAGTATTATCACCATCCTCCCAAACAGATGCAGGCCCCAGCACTTGGCTTCTACTATTGTCTGTTTATTTGCATATATAGGAAGAGTGAGACACATTGGAAGGTAATCGGTACTGACAGAGACTGGAAATAAGACTTGGAGGCTTCTTCTGATTCCAACTCAATTAATGAGCCATTGGGGAGCCTTGTAACCACTCTCCTTCACCCATAATCTATAAATGATCCTTTGATAATTGCCTCCTGGAAAACATATCAACAGTTTCCAAAATACTTACAGACATGACAGAGAAAACAAAATGATGTGGTCATAGTAAAACAGTGGTTTAAAAATTCAACTAAAAATGTATTACAATAGAATACTACTGTGCTATAAGCAATGGCAAATAGAATTATTTCCGAAAAACCTGGGAAGACTTTTATGAACTGATGCAACGTGAAGTGAATAGAACAAGAGAACACTGTATATAGTAACAACAATGTGGAATGATGAGCAACTCTGAATAACTTCTTCTCAAAAATACATTGATCCAGGATAATTCCAAAGAACTTTTGGTAGAAAATTTTATCTATGTCTAGAGATGAAAGTGGTGGGTTCATACAAGGGATAATATTATATTATAAAAAAAAATACTCATGAATATATACTGTGGAAAAAAAAATTCTAAATAAAATTTAAAAAAAGTGGTGGGTTCAGAATGCAGGTAGAAACGTACTTTTCTTATTTTGCTTCTTTCCCTTTAATTTTAATTTTTTTTTGTTTGAGTCCCTTCTCCCCACTAGGAAGGTTTGTGTGTGTGTTTTGTTACAACATGCTGATATGGAAATACGTTTTGCATTATTGCACAAGAATATTTGACATCAAATTACTTGCTTTCTCATTGGAGAGAAAGAAGAGAGAGTGAGGGAAAGAGAGAGAAAATAGAAATAAAATATTTTAAACACATTTTAAAAGTTTACATATAACTGAGAAATATTTAATGAAATAAGTAAAAATATATTGGGAAATATATTATATTTAAGTGCCTAAGTTAATATATACAAATCTTAAAGAGCTTGAGGTTCTGCAAGGGTAAATGTTGAAAAGTAGCTTAGTATATGCTTTGAAAATAAAAAGCTATTATTTTAAAAAATGAACTATGCAAATCTGATATTATTCTGATAACTGTGCAAGGCACTCTGCTGAGTGAGGGACACATAAAGGTTCATCTCAGGGAACTCACATTCTAGTTTTAGATGGGGATGGAGATGATATGGAGCCAATTAAAGAAAGTGTGATCAGTGAGAGAGATTCAAAGGATACTAGGGGGTCAAACCTCAGTATTATGAAATCAAATCCAAAGCGCCTTTGTTAAGTGCCTATTTATGCACTGGCCATGGAGTATGTCAAACACAAAATAAAATCATTCTTGGCCTAAAAGAGCTTGACTCTATGGGAGAGATAGCATTAAATTCAATTAGGATCTACATCATATTTTGAGGGAGGAAAGTACGCTAATAACTAATAGAATCAGGAAAGACCCAAAAAGCTTAATATTTTCGATATGAGAAAATGAATTCAGTCACTTTGGAGTTAATCTTATAGCCTCAAAGCCCAGAGGAATTTAAATCCATGGGAATTTTGCTTGAGTAGAGACCACAGAAATAGGCTGTTTCTGAACTGAACTGAAATGAGGAATTAGTTTCATAATAAAAATCATGGAATTAAAGATTTATGGCTTGAAGGGACCTTGGAGGTCAACCAGTCTAACCATTTCACTTTATAGAGGAGGAAACAAGGGCCCAGAGCAGTGACTGGTCCAAGTCCACACAGGAAGTGACAATGCCAGAATTCAAACCCAGACCCCTCTGCCTCCCAATTCAGGTTCACTCCCCACCTGCAGACTGTACCATGCAACTAGGCTTGAGTAGAGCTGCTCAGATGGTTTGGTCTCTATTTTTTTGGAACCAAAATTTGACAACAGTCTCCAGACCAATGTCACAGAAAAAGGTGACATGATAAATATACATACATTTACACACACACACACACACACACACATATATATACACACATACATATATATATATATACATGTATATACATATATACACCTTTATACATACACACATATACATATATATTTATATATATACATATTTATATATAAATATATATACATATACATATATATACACCTTTATACATACACACATATACTCATATGCACAATACATACCACATGCATACCCATCAACATGTGCATATAGCACATACCCATATATACATATACACATATGTCCCATACATAGACACACACACACACACACACTATTTATCTATGTAAAGATGGCAGTAGATAGAGTTCCAGGCCCAGAGACTCATTTTCATAAGTTCAAATCCAGCCATTCTCATAACTGGCCTTTTCACCCAAAATTTCTCTCCAGTGCAAATCATCTTTCACTCAGCTTCCAAGTGATTTTCCTAAGCAGCAGATCTGATCATATTATTCTCTTACTCACTGAACTCCAGTGGCTCCCTACTACCTCAAAAATGAAGTATAAATTTCCCTATTTGATGTTTTAAACTTTTCCCAACCTGGCATTAACTGCCATTATTCCCTGTGACAGGAATGCAACTTTCCTCATCCTTTTCTCTCAGAAACCTTTGTTCTCTTCAAGGTTTAGATCAAATACCATTGTCTGTCCAAAGCCTCTCCTGAGCCTCAAGGCCTGCTGCTAGGCTTTTTTCTCCCCAAATGCCTTGCTTCTATTTGGTATCTTCCTGATATATTATTTTTTTAGATGAGATTTGAATACCTTTAGGATACAAATGGTTCAGCTGTTCTTTGGTTATTCCCAGATACTTGCACTGGACTTAGCATATAGTTGGTATTTAATAAATTCTATTGGTTGATTTTTTAAAATTACTGATCAGTACATGTGCTATTCTCCCACCCCTAAACCCTAGAATTTGTTTTTGAAGGCACTGATTTATTGTTTCCCATGTTTGACATTGTGTTGTATTCCCAGTACTGGGACTAATCCCTAAAACACCCAAACACGTATACACAACCATAAAAGCAAAATTTTAAAATGTTTTTTTGGATGGAGCTGAATTGAATTGAAATGAAAAGACTCCTTATGAGTAGTGGATGCCAAAAATGACATGCTGAGATACCTCATCTTACTAAAACTCAGGATCGAGGATCCGTTGTATCTCAGAAGACATGGCTGATATGAAAGAAGGTGAGTTTATTTCTATAAGCTCCCGATCACTTAGACAATTGTGATTCACGGATCCTGCTATTAATGAAAATTTGGCCCTTCTTCCCCCTTTGTGTCTGCATTTAAAGCCTAACTACAGGATTTGTGGTGGTTCCACCAAAGACAAGATATCCCGATTCTTCTCAGAGCGCACGCTGTCAATTACCCACAGCCCCCTGCCAAAATGTTTGTGCAGACCATTTGGCTTGAGTAAAAAGGAAAGGAGAGGAGAGACAGTCAGCACTCTATTGCTCTTGGCACCTCACCACAAGCATCCCCTTCAGTCCAGACAAGTGTCTGGAGGAGGCAACATATCCCCCTTGTAACAGTTTTTAATAATATTATTAGAGAGGATACATATTGGCCACTGTGGGTCAGGAGGATCTAACTCCTGCCCAGTGTCTTCACTGATTGATGTCAGAATCCATTTAGCCCAAAGGAACTTTACATCCCACACCTAGGGGAGATTCTGCTTTTCTGGAAAGGATGATTCTCGTGGGGATTTCTTAATTATAAGCAAAACTTCACTGGGTAATGAAGAAAAATGTCTCCGGGATTACAAACCGCAAGATTGTGACATCAAATTGGGATTCTTAGTGAGTTGATTCTTTGGGAAACCAATTGTAGGAATATCAACCCCATTAAATGTCCTGCGTTGTGGAAGCCACCTGCTAGAGGCTTCTGGGGCTCTGATTCTGACCAGCAGAATGTGAGAGGAGGATAATGATACAAGGAGATGAGAGGCAGTTTTGTTCTCTGACCTCCCTCCTCTTCTCTCTTGCCTCCAATTTATTTCATTCCCAATCATCTGCCTCAGTAAAGGCTGATTTGCAATTCCTTCAGGGCTTTTATGATTTGCAGCTTTGGGGGCTTTTGGGGAACCAACCTGCTCCTTAATGGTACTGCCCCCTCTAATATCATAAAGTCAAAGGAAATAGAGGGAGAAAATGCTCAGAAGAAGTTTGAAAAGAAAGAGCTCACTTAAACTTGGGGCAACAGATAAAATCCCAAGGACAAAGCACCTTTTGAAGTGAGTTTTCAAGGAAAGAGAGAGAATTCATCAAATAGAAATAAGGAGGAAATGTATTCTGGGACTGGATATATATAAATGCCCAGTAGTGGGATGCCGGTTGCAAAGTAAGGTGATTGTAGCCTAGTGCTCATAAATAAGAGGAATATAAATGTTCTTGAAGGACTGTAGGGCCAGATTATTACAGAAGGCTTTATATTTCTGAGGCTATGGAATTGGAGCCTAATCTTTTTATTTTTTAATATATTTTTTAATTAAAGCTTTGTAGTTTCAAAACAAATTCATGGATAATTATTCAACATTAACCCTTGCAAAACCTTGTGTTCCAATCCCCACCCCCCCTTCCCTCAAGTAATCCAATATCTCATAATCTTTTAAGAAACTGGGAGCCATTGAAGGTTTGGGAGCAGAAGCATGGCAAAATCCCATATAGAAAATGAAAAAGAATCAAATACTTGAAAGGAGGAAATACTATAGGCTGGAAAAACAATGTCTGTTGTTGGGATAATTAAGAAGATAAGATGGTGATTCAGCAAAGGGAGAAGAGGGAATAGATGACACACTGTCGAGTTGTGTCAAGAGAACGTGACAACTGGTCAACATGAAGAGCTAAAAGAAGGAAGGTCAGCATTAAAAATGTGGAGGTTTGGTATGCTGTGGCCTGGTGAGCTAAACAGTGTGGTGGATTGCACCAAGCCTGGAGTCAGTAGGACCGAGGTTCAAATGCAGCCTAAGATACTTGCTGGCTTAATTCTGTTTACCTCAGTTTCCTTATCTGTAAAATGAGCTGGAGAAGGGAATGACAAACCACTCCAGTATTTTTTGCCAAGAAAACCCCAAAAGTGGTCATGAAGAGTCAGACATAATTGAAATGACTAAAGAATCACAATGGCGTGGTGTGTTTGACCAACAGAAATGGAGTTTCTATGTGAGGAAGATAGAAGAGCCATCAATAAGAATGATATTAGAAAGAGAAGCAGAGGGGGAGCAGGAAAGACAATGATTTTTACCTTTGGACTCATTGAGTCTGAGCTTTTGACAGGCTCTCCAGGTGATGAGTGATTATTTTGCCCAGTGTCTGGCATTTGGACGATGCTTAATTAATGTCTGCTGATTGAGAAATCCACCAGGCACTGGGAAATGTGAAATCTGAACTCTGGAACTGGACAACTTTGCATAATCTGATCATTAAAAAGATAGGTGGGAAAAAATGGAATTGCTCATTTTACAGTAAAAGAAATGAGGTGATTTGCTAAGTTTACACTAGTAGTGAGTAAGAGAGCCAGGGTTTAGCCTGAGATCTCCTGTCTCCATATTCCCTAATTTTTCCAAGAGCTGAGCCAGACATTGATTTGACTTTGCCCATGCTCAGTCACCCTGAGTCTGACTGGTGCCCCAAATCTCCTTTGACTTCCACCTGGAAATCTCCTCCCGATTCATTGCTCAACTTCCTAGCAGATCAAGGTCTACATTTTTAAGCTTCAAGAGTGTGAAATCATGGCCCTTGGTCCTGAATAGATGATGTTAGTTACATAAGACTGACTCAAGAAGGAATCTCTCAATTTGGCAATCTGGGAGCAATAAAACTTGTCAGCCTTAATTATTCTCTTCCACCTTCTTTGGAAGGAAAGGGACCCTTTGGATTCTGACTCTGGGGTGATGAATGTGGGCTTTGTCATTACCACTCTGATACTCCCAGGGAAGCCTTTGTAGTTTAAATAGGACATTCATGCCTTGAAAATGGCACCTTCATCTTTGCAGGCTATACTGAGATAAGTTTCAGTATTTTATCTGTGCACAGAATGAGTATTTCTATTTTATCCAGATTCTTTTTTCTTTTCATTATAAATGGCTCAAATCTTAACTTCAAAAACTTAAAATCTGTCTGGCTTTCTGCTGTTTTCGGAGCATAATTAATCTGGGCTTGCTTCAGATGAATTCAGTAAGTAGGAGTTAACAGCCCATTCTTCCATATATGCATTGCCTTGTATGGACCCATCCTATTCCTTCTGAATTCTGAAATAAGAGAAAAAAAGTTAATATGGTTCAAAAAGTAATGGGCCTGGTGTCAAAAGGAACCTGGGCCCAAGAGTCACCTCTGATACTTAAGAATAGTGTCAGCAGGGCCAAAGGATTTAGCTGGTTATAATATCAGTATCCTTATCTGTATAATGGGAAAGTAATGTGGGTACTTCTTCAGGTCTGGCACACAATGTATTTCCTTAAAGTCAGGGACTATTTTTTTGGCCTTTCTTTGGAAACAGAGGAGTTGAAACCAGTCAACCTTATCTAAACCTGATACTATTACTAGGTGTCAACAAAGTTTCAATCAATCATCCTATCATGAGGCTTAAGATTTAAGTCTTAGAAAACCATTTGTTGGAATGAAATAAGTCAGGCAAGAGATCTGTTCCAATTGGCCATTAGATATCATTATATCTTCTGGGTTTTTTGTAATAAGCACTAAATTACCTAGGGTAATTCTCTGGCCTTTTCCGATTTGAAGCACATCTTCCACATAGCAGCCATATCATCTCCTAAGGCACTGGCTCATTCCCTGACAAGGCCCTTCAAGGATTCTTTGCAGCTCCGGGATAAAAAGCAAACTCCTCAGTTTATTGTCTAAAGCTTGTTACAATTTGACTCCACCCCATATTTTTACAATGACTTCCACATATTCCACACTCCTACCCAATGTAATATATAGGCCATAATAAACCAAACATCCTATTAGTGTAAGCCCCGCAGATAGAAATAAAACAAAAAGAAACTATCTATCCCAGTAATTAAATGGCAGAAAACAATCCCTAAATGGGGCACTCAACAGTTGAAGATGCCGTATATGGATGGGGAATTATGGTACTGAATTTCAGAAAGAAGTAAAGCACCGAGGGGAATGAAGGCTCATGGACTTGTGTCGCTCTTCAAAATGGAAGTCCAAAGAGGAAATGGCTAATGGGAGAAAATCATTGGGCCTGGACTATGAGAGGCTTTGCATGTCAAGTGGACCCCAAAGACAAGAGGAAGCCACCCAGGTTTATTAAGTAAAGGAATATTATGGGTGGACATGGAAGTCATTTTGGTGTCTTTGTGGAGGGTGGAGGGTGGAGAGACCTGATGTAAGGCAAGAACTAAATAGAGCCAGTGTGTCTGGAGTGCTGGGCTCAAATCCTTGGGACATTTGTAAAGAACACTGATCATCTGGAGAAGGACAAAAGAAAGGGGATTAAATTAGTGAAGGCTGCTGAGTGTACAGGGAAGAATTACAATAATGAAGGAAGTTCATGGGAGGAGAAAATAAGATTTTGGGGGTGACTGGGAGCCATGATAGCTTCCTCCCAATATTTGCATGGCAATCATGTTGAAAAGGGAGGTCACTTCTTCCGAGACCATCTGGGCTGAACTGCAGAGATGCTGGTTTCAGCTCCTTGTGAGGAATAACAGCCACGTCGCCTAAGGAGAAAAGGGTGTTCTCACATCTAGCCAGTTGCCACACACTGGGACTCCATGAGTCACCAAAGTTTGTCAGAACCCTGTGATCCCATGAATCATATCGTTCTTATCATGCTACATCTAGATGGTGGAATGGACATCACCAATTTAAATACTAAATTGGGGTGATGGTGGAATTGGGAAGGGCTCACAGTTTCCAAGAGGATTCTAGCTGGGCGCATATTAGTCTTTGAGTATGTTGCAATGAAGCTCTGGAGGCTGTTGGGCCGTCTCCCGGCAGTTCCATAAGCTACCTCTGTGATTTCTGGTTAAAGCTCCCAATGAAATGCTGTTAACCCACTTTTTGCTTTTGCCTACTTCCACCTACATGGGTGCGATCTTTATTCCACCTAGATTTCTCATTAGGACAAGTGTGAATTCTGAGACTGATTGTGTCCTTTTCCAAGTCAATTCAAGTCATTGGCAGAATCATTGTTAAGCTATTGAAATGCCAGATAGTGCAGTTTGAATGGGGCTTATTTTGATTTGAAGAGTCTGTGATTTCCTTTTCCAGAAAGTTCTATGACGCTCCATCATGCTGTAGATATGACTCTAGGATGTCTAGGACTTAGCCAATCAGCACAAGCTCTGAATATTTTTTTTTAATGAAACCATTTCCCCAAAGACCCCAGCTTTTGGGATAAGAACTCTCTATTTGACAAAAATTGCTGGAAAAATTGGAAATTAGTATGGCCGAAACTAGGCATTGACCCACACTTAACACCATAAACCAAGATAAGGTCAAAATGGGTTCATGACCTAGGCATAAAGAATGAGATTATAAATAAATTAGAGGAACATAGGATAGTTTACCTCTCAGACCTGTAGAAGAGGAAGGAATTTATGAACAAAGAAGAACTAGAGATCATTATTGATCACAAAGTAGAAAACTTTGATTATATCAAATTTATAAGTTTTTGTGCAAACAGAAGTAATGCAGAGAAGATTAGAATGGAAACAATAAACTGGGAAAACATTTTTATAGTCAAAGGTTCTGATAAAGGCCTCATTTCCAAAATATATAGAGAATTGACTCTAATTTATAAGAAATCAAGCCAATCTCCAATTGATAAATGGTCAAAGGCATTATATGAACAGACAATTCTCAGATGAAGAAATTGAAACTATTTCTAGCCATATGAAAAGATGTTCCAAGTCATTATTAATCAGAGAAATGAAAATTAAGACAACTCTGAGATATCACTACACACCTGTCAGATTGGCTAGAATGACAGGGAAAGAGAATGCAGAATGTTGGTGGGGATGTGGGAAAACAGGGACACTGATACATTGTTGGTGGAATTGTGAATACATCCAGCCATTCTGGAGAGCAATTTGGAACTCTGCTGAAAAAATTATCAAACTGTGCATACCCCTTGATCCAGCAGCATTACTAATGTGCTTATATCCTAAAGAGATCTTAAAGAAGGGAAAGGGACTTGTATGTGCAAGAATGTTTGTGGCAGCCCTTTTTTGTAGTGGCCAGAGACTGGAAACTGAGTGGATGCCCATCAATTGGAGAATGGCTGAATAAATTGTGGTATATGAATGTTATGGAATATTATTGTTCTGTAAGAAATGACCAGCAGGATGATTTCAGAGACGCCTGGAGAGACTGACATGAACTGATGCTGAGTAAGATGAGCAGGACCAGGAGATCATTATATACTTCAACAACAATACTATATGAGGATCAATTCTGATGGACGAGGCCCTCTCCAACAATGAGATGAAGCAAATCAGTTCCAATAGAGCAGTAATGAACTGAACCAGCTACACCCAGCGAAAGAACTCTGGGAGTTGACTATGAACCACTACATAGAATTCCCAATCCCTCTAATTTTGTCCACCTGCATTTTTTATTTCCTTCATAGGCTAATTGAACACTATTTCAAAGTCCGATTCCTTTTGTACAGCAAAACAACTGTTTGGACATATATACATATATTGTATTTAATATATACTTTAACATATTCAACCTGCCATCAGGGGGAGGGAGGGGGAAGGAGGAGATAAATTGGAACAAAAGATTTGGCAATTAGCAATACTGAAAAATTACCCTTGTATATATCTTGTAAATAAAAAGCTATAACAAATAAACAAACAAACAAACAAACAAATAAATAAATAAATAAAAATGAAACCATTCCTAACCTCAAAGAACTTATATACTAATAGAGAGGAGAAGAAACAACACATAAAAAGGTTGAAAGGTCCCTCTGTCTCTGTCTCTCTGTGTCTCTTTCTGTCTCTCCCTTCCTCTCTCCTATCTCCTTTCCTCCCTCCCCCTCTCCCTTTCCTTCTCCCCTTCCTCCTTCCCTCTCTCCCTTTCTTTCTTTTTCTCTCCCTTTTTCTCATTAAATTCAACACATTGAATTTACATATGAAGAATCAGACCCAAAGAGAAATGGCTTGCCCAAGATCAAATGATGAATTTGTACCAGAGTCAGGAATGGAACCCAAATAAGCTACCTTCTAAGTCAGTGTTTTGTCTCATAGTAAGGGATTGTTTTAATTGACGAATTTATTTGCATTTTTTAACTTTCTCTTGTTTTAAGAAAGTGTCTCTCTCATATTTATCTCTCCCTTTTTTTTCTCTGTCCTCCTTTCTCTATCTTTCTCTATGTCTGTCTCTCTCAAAGTGTCTCTGTCTCTTTATCCTTGTCTTTGTCTCTCTCTCTCTCTGTGTCGGTCCATCTGTGGCTGTCTTTTTCTGTCTCTCTCTTTCTCTCTGACTGTCTGTCTCTGTCTCTCTGACTCTTTGTCTCTCTCTTAATATGTTTAGAAGAATTGCACATATTAAACCTATATTGCATTGCTTGCTGTCTTGAGGGGGGAAAGAAATGGGAGGGAGAAAAATACGGAATGCAAGGTTTTGCAAAAGAGAATGTTGCTAACTATTTTTGCATGTATTTTAGAAAACAAACAAAAAAAAACTCTCTCTTGCTCCCTCTTCCCTCTTTCCCTTCCTCCTCTCCTCTCCCTTTCTTCTTTCTCCCTCTCTCCTCCCCCCTCTCTTTCCCTCCCTCCCTTTCTCACTCCCTTCCTGCCTCCCTCTTTCATTTTTGGAACTCTATACAACCATTTGATATTCCCTACACTTGTAGCTTCAGTTTAAACTTTAAACTTGGCAATAATAACCAAGAAAATTAATTAAAAGAGGTCATAGATGTCTCCTGGAAAAAAGAAGGTGGGAAGGCATTTCAAAGACCCAACACAGCCAGTTTTACAAATGGAGACGGAGACCTGGCCCAAAATACCTCCTGAAAGGTCACCAGCTATTAATTAGCAAAGCCATAAGCCCAAAAGGAGCCCCTACCCCCACTGGCCTGTTTCCAATTTAATGAGAGCAAAAAATACATTCATTGATCTCGAAGTGACCAAGAAAAAAAATGCCCAAAGGAAATTAATGCGGCATTAGGACAATTACAGCTGCAAAATCCCAGGCTGTCTCCCAAGTCTCTTCTCTCTGCTAACGGCCGGTTACGGATTGCTTTCAAATCCCATCCCTTGTTTATAGGATGAACTTTAGAAATAATCACCACAGTTATTATGTTTCTCCCCCTCTCTCCCCGGGGGAAGAAAAAGATAGATTACATGGAGAGGAATGCGGTTTCCTTTTATTGGAGCTTGGAAGAGTTGGGGAGAGAGAGGCGAGCAGCTCCCAAAGCGGGGAAGGTCGTGGAAGCAGCCGGGATCTTCCCTCCGTTACGACTTCTTATTTTCCTGAGTATGTGCACCATTTCATTGTCTTCCAAGTGAAATGGATTTCCAGGCTCTCCTAGAAGGGGGAGCTCGTAACCGTTAGAATCTTTCCCTGGCTTTCCTTCGGAAGGAGGTGCGTATTTGCCGGGACATCGGCAACTCACTAATCTGGGGCTAAAACTAGGGTTTTAATTGCAAGGAACAAACGTGGATGGAGTCTGCAGAAACGTCAAAGTGAAATGTTCATTCTAATTGTTCCATGGAATTGTCCTTGATTTGTGACAGGTTTGTTATTATGCAGATTTCCCAACTGCCACCTTCCATGCCGGGATTTCCCACCGTGAAGTTACCCAGATGCTCTGTCCCTCTGTATCTCACCTCTTTAGTCCTAATTAGCTTGTCCCTGCGTTCACTCAGAGTAACATGAATGTTGTCCTCCAGTGTTTTTCATTTGGGCCCACTGGCAAATTAAACCATGTGAAGTTTAAAAGAAAAATACTCCCCAAAGTCCCAGAAACTGTAAATCTTGACATGTCATAATACAGGATGGACCTGGCTCATGAAAGTCAACTTTTCATCTTTGGGAAGAAGGTCTCTTTCCTCCTGGAAGGCTCTCATGAGATATCTCTTTGGCTGGCCTCCCTGCCTGTCAGCCTGCCTTTCTTCTTCTCTCCCTCCTTTCCTTCTTCTCTCTCTCCCTCCCTTCCTTTCCTTTCTCTCTTCTTCCTTCCTTCCTTCCTTCCTTCCTTCCTTCCTTCCTTCCTTCCTTCCTTCCTTCCTTCCTTCCTTCCTTCCTTCCTTCCTTCCTTTTTTCGTGTCTGCTTTCCTTGCTTTTTTATTTTTTCCTTCCTTTCTCTTTTTTCATTTTTGCCTCTCTTTCTTGTTCCCCCTTCCTTCCTCTTTCCTTCCTCAATTATTTAACTATCCAGTTTGAATGAATTCAAGGATTTCTAAGTTTCACACTAACATTATGCCCAGCTTTCTTTTGTTTTCTCAATATGTTTCCAAAAAATGCTCAAAGAAGAAGAAAAACAAGTCCCCCCTTTGCCTCCGGGTGAATAACTCACTGTTCGTGAACAAATAAGAGCCACCACAGCCAGGATACAAAGGAACTTGGCGTGTCTGCAAAAATGGGCATGAGAAAAACAGAGCAGAAAGACACCATGAGGTCAAGAAGGAACAGCTGGATTGTGCCCACTTTCCTCCCCTGGCTTGTGTAATAAGGTCTGTCTCAAAGAAGGGGGGGCGGGAGGAGGAGGAGCTTCCCACTCTCCCAGTGACCTGCTTTGACACGTCTATATCGACATCCATTTGCAGGCTGTGGCCACCCACCATTCACATATATGTATGGGAGGGTCGGCCCCATAGCTCTATCTTGTATTTTGTTGATATTCACTCATGTCTGACTAGGCGGGAGCCCATTTGGGATTTTCTTGGCAAAAATAGTGGAGCAGTTTGCCATTTTTCTTTTCCGATTCTTTATATGGATGAGGAAACTGAGACAAACATGGTCACGTGGCATATTTGAACTCAGAAAGCTGCGTCAGGAAGACTCAAGGCCTAGAACTCTACTCACTGCCCCACCTAGTCAGCCTGCATGTGTGTGCGGTCAAAGACAGCAAGCCACGCATGCGTTTGCTTATACTTCTGCATGTGTATATATGTGTCTAACCAGACTGACTCTATTGATCGATGTAGAGAGCCAGAGAGAGCTGTATATTATATCCATAGAGAGATACAAACGCATGCAGAGATTTGCATATATATGAATATTTGTATGTGTATCTATACACATATATAAATTATATATAATTATATATAATATTTTATTATATGATAGACATAGGAATTCTATATTAACTTATTATGTGATGTGGATGTATTTCTCTCTGTGTCTATGTGTGTGTGTATATAATATATATACATATGTGTGTGTATATATATGTATGTGTATATATATATATATATGTGTGTGTATATATATATATATAGGTATAGATATATAGATATAGATAGATATAGATAGATATAGATAGATATAGGTATATATACCTATATCTATATATCTATATCTATCTATATCTATATCTATCCATATCTATATCTATATCTATATATCTATATATCTATATATCTATAGCTATATCTATATATCTATATATCTATAGCTATATCTATATATATCTATATATCTATATCTATATAGATATATAGATATATAGATATAGATATAGATATATATACCTATATTTAGAGAGAGGGAGAAAATAACCCAATAACCCACATATAGACACAGAGAATGAGAGAGAGAGAGAACGTACACATAAATATATCTCTATCTATGTATATGTATATAGTTGTAGCTATCTATAGTTCTATAGATATAGATGTCTCTATATATACATATTTATATGTGTATATATAGTTATAGATTATCTCTCTATATATATATGTATATATATAATTATAGATTCCTTTCTTCCTCTCTTTGTATGTGTGTGTACATGTGTGTATGTATCCTTATATATCTATATCTATATCTATATAGCTATATCTATCTATATATCACCCCTCTGCTGACTGGGACATTAGGTCTTATTTGTCGATAATTCTATAAATGTATATAATCCTGTATGACCGTATGGACACATCCCCACGCATCACTGGGCACCCACTAGGGATCAAGCACTACGTGAAGGAGCCACTTCCCATCCTCTCAATGCAACATTCTCACAAGGAGTTCACTCTCTAGATCCATAGTTAATAGTGAAAAAATCTGTAGGAGACTTTCAGGTTTACAAAGTGCTACATATACATTAAGTAAATGGATCCTTCCTCCAACCCTTAGAGGGCTGAGCATTTATTTATCATAATCCCTAATTCAGAGATAAGGAAATTGATCCTGAAAGAAGCCGTTATTTGAGCAGACTCACACAGCTAATAAGTCCCTGAGACCACATTTGAATTTGTCTTCCTGACTTCAAGTCAAGTGCCCTCTAGTGGGTCACATAGCTCTAGAAATGAAGATAGACACAGATATTATGGATGCACAGACATTATCTATTATTTTCACTTTTCTAGTAAGTGAAAAATGTACTGTATCCTGAAGTTGCTTAAACTTATTCTATCACGCAGAAATTATCTTCAATCTCCAAATATGTTAAGCATTAATTGAGGGCCCCTCCACTTCTAGGAGAGCAGGAATGGCAGCTTGCCTGAACCAGATGGTGTCCCAGAGTGAGACCCTGCAATGGTGTAGTGAAGATGGTCAAGTTTAGTAAGAGTCGGAGCCCTCAGGAGGAAAACCCTGGAGGACTCTGGGATCTCTGTGTGGCAATCACAGCCATGGAAGAAATACCAACCCCATCTCCCCCCCCCCCCCATCTTTGCTTGAAAGGTCTTTCTTAAATGGCTGCAATATTCTGTTAAAACAAAGGACGGATTTTAATTAACTCAGGGTTGGGATTTTTTTCTCTTTTGTTTTTCTTGGAAGAAAAGCACTACCCTGTCCTTTGTGGTGTTTCCTACAAAAAAAACACATTTGTAATGCTTTTAGGGGCCCTGGGGTCTAGAAGTAGTGTCTAGATTAGAAAACTAGAAAGATGGATAATTATTAATGTCTTCAATTTGTCTAATTATTTAATGAAGCCAAGCTTTATTTTCATTGACATGAATATCCGAATAGCTGGAGTTGGTTGTGGGAACAGATGAGCTATGAGCAGATTATGGCACATTTCCTCCATAAATCAAAGGTTGAAGCCAGTTGAGGTCTCAAGCTGCCGAAAGTCATTCCTCATTCCTCCATGAGTACGGGTTTCAATGAGGAGATCGGATCACTGGGCTCGGTTTTGAGAATATCACAATCTTATTCTCCAAAATAATCATGGTCTCTCTCTTAAGATACTGGGTTTGGAATCCTGGGTTCAAATCCTGCCATAGACACATTTAGTTACAGAATCCCAAGCAAATCATTTCCTTTCTGTGCGTCTCATTTTTTTTTTTTTTTTTTTTTTTGTCTGTTAAATTGGTACAGCAATCCCTATGGTACAGGCTATTGTGGAGCCCAGATGAGAGAATATACAGTATGTTTTAGAAATGTCAGATTATTTATCATTTCTATTTAATACCAGCCTTGATGCTAGGCAACAAAGACAGAGATGGACTTCAACAGCTGCTGAGCCTGAAGCTAGTTCATCAATTCACAAGCAAAACCAAAGGCAAGGAGCAGTAGTAGGAGTAGTAAGAGTAGTAGTAATGGGTAGTGGTGGTAGTAATAGTGGTAGTAGTAGTAGTAGTAGTAGTAGTAGTAGTAGTAGTAGTAGTAGTAGTAGTAGTTGTAATAGTAGTGTAGTAGTAGTAGTAGTAGTAGTAGTAGTAGTAGTAGTAGTATAGTAGTGGTAGTAGCAGTAGTAGAAGAAGTGGTGGTGGTGGTAGTATAGTGGCAGTATAATAGTAGTAGTAGTAGTAGCAGCAGCAGCAGTAGTAGCAGTAGTGGTGGTAGTAGTAGTACTAGTACTAGTCTAATAGTAATAGTAGTAGTAGTAATGCTGGTATAATATAGTAGTAGAAAGAGTAGTACTAGTATAATACTAGTAGTAGTAATGCTGGTGGTAGTGTAGTAGTAGTAGTAGTAGTAGTAGTAGTAGTAGTAGTAGTAGTAGTAGTATAGTAAGTAGTTATAGTAGTAGTGGTTATATAGTAGTAGTGGCTGTAGTAGCTGTGGTAGTAGGGGTATTTGAAGATGAGAAAGTAGGAAGAAAAAGATCACAGATTCCAAACAAGCCCAGTTTCATTCTTACTCAACGCTACTACAGGTTGTTGTCTGGAGAATTTTCAGATGTTGCACAGCTAGAAACTCAGTCCCAAGACACCAGTCGGGATTCAGAACGATATGGGGCTTGGGCCAGATGGAATCTGAAAGGACTAAATGTCAGACCTTGTCATAGTTCTAAAGCTCAAGGGCTCAGGTACAGGATTGGGGGAGGGGGCAACCAGAGGTAGCCCAGTAGAGCAACTTAGCCACCTACCACACTAGCATATTCTTAGACTTCCTTAAGAGACCTGGGGCCACTGCATTTCACTGTCCTGGTTGCATCACATCTGGGGCACCCAGTTCACTTCTGGGGCCTGTTTGAGGAAAGATCTGGCTAAAGCAAAGCATCCAAAGAGGGCCTTCAGGATGAGGAGAGGCCATGGGTTCATACTCTTAAGAGAGAATCCAATTGTTTCACTTGACCCTGGAGGGCAGACATATGAGCAAGAAACAGAGATTGGATCAATTCAGGGACAAACTCCTGTAAATCCGTGCTGCGCCAAAGTGGCTGGGGCAGTCTCAAACATGGCGGGCTTCCCTTCTTTGCCAGTCTGCATGGAGGCCGTCTATTTGCGGTAGAAGGAGTTTTCATGGGCAATGGCCTACCACACAGGGCCTTTGAGGGCAGAACTTAAGCACAAAATCAAAGGAGAATTTCTAAGCTGGAAAAGGGCTTAGAATCTCTGATTTTGATGCGGTGCTGAGCGCCTCAGCCTGGCCAATGTCTAAAAGGAATCCATACCATAACTCATCCCACAAGTGGTCATCTGGGCTCTGATTGACAAGACAGTGAGGGAGATGGACCCCACTAGGAGGAGTAAGCATTTATATAATGCCTACTGTGTGCCAGGCATTCTGCTAAGCCCTGTACAAACATTATTATTTTTATTCCTCACAACAACTATGAAAAGCAGGTACCATCATTACACTAATTTTACAGATGAGGAAACCTAGACAAACAGAACTTAAGTGACTTGCCAGAGTCATAATGCTAGTAAATATTTGAGACTGAATTTAAATTCTATGGTCAGCAATCTGTGCATTATGGTGCCTCCTAACAGCTTACATGGAGGCTGTGTGTCTGTATGTGTGTGCATGCATTGAGTACACATGTGTATTTGTGTGTGTAAATATACGTATCCCTTTTACAAGATCTTTTATGGGATGGAGAACAGAAAACTTAAGTTAGAGTCAGAAAAAGCTGCATTTGAATCGAGCCCCAGCTTCTTTCTAACTGTTTTCCTGAATGAATCTGGCTCCTTCAGACTTAGTTTTCTCGCCTTAGAAGGAGGAGGATGTATCAGTGTAAGGTTTCTTTAACTTGCTGCTCTTTGCTTGTTTGTGTATTTATTTGTTCGCACTTTTACACTGAGCCCACCTTGGGCCACCTGATGAAGCCCAGAGAGCCCAGCTCACAGCCAGATTTGTAGAAATTTGAAGAAAATGTTCAGTTTTATTTAGACATCAGTAAAAAGATGTAAGTTCTGTTTGGTTTGGTTTGGGTCAGTTTGGTTCTCCCCCCCCAATTAAGTTCACAGATCTCCTGAAACCCCTGAATCCTTGGTTTCCAAGGTTCCCCATAACTCTCAAATTGGGATTTTGAGCCTTCTGGTATATTTGTGCTTTTAAAGCAGATGTATCATTCTCAGTGTTAAACATGTCTTCCCTCTTTTGTGGGGAGTAGAAAAAGAATGATATATTTAGGGTCAACAAAAAAATAGGGAAAAGTGACTGCAAAACCTTCCTAACCCATAAAAGCTCAGGAATATTAAGTTTCCTGAGGAATACTCTGGCACATAGCTAACTCGTGTTAAAGAAAGCTGCCTCCCAATTTCTTCAGGGTCCCCAGAACTAGGGCAAAGAAAGCTCCAAATCGGGCCTTTTTATAACTATTCCACATTGTAGCCTCTTCCGTTACATATGTTGGAAATTGTCAATTATATTTAATTTTATTTTTCCATTGTCCTGGAGAGAAAGTTCCAGTTGTGCGCTACACTGTGACTGCTTTCGTTCTGTAAGATTTCAAAAGGCACAACATCTTCATGTTGGCATACGGGATGCTAGACTTTGTCTTTCCAAAGAATTGGGTTAGTTCCAAAGTCAAGATCAAGTTTGTTGGATCATTTTGTCTTTACTTAGTTGTCAAATATAGCAACTTTGCAAGACTTTTTAAAATAAATGAACAATAATTACATCTAATGAGGGATGCTTGCATGTTTATGAAATATAATTATGTCCAAACAGTATGGTGACTTATGAAACTCAAACCAAGTATATGATAATAGGAATTGAAAATTACTATTATCAATAGTAACTGAAAATGAAAATAGTAATAAGTAATTAATATCAATGTATGGAAAGGGAGTACTTCCACAAAAGTATGGTACATTGCAAAGATGACGAGGAATGAGTCTAAATCTTGGTTCTGCCATTTTCAATCTGGTGATTTTCCCTTATTGTCCAGTAATTCATTAAAACTACTTAGGCCACATTTCCTTATACAATTATAACACTGGACTAGATAAACTGTATGACCTCTTTGGCTCCCACAGGCTCAAAAACAGCTTTTCTCTGAAAATATGTAATCTACGCATTTACAAAGGTATCTATATTTGAAATAATCAACTTGCCACACAAATCCATCTTAGGAACAATGCATTTTGGGAAATTCTGAGTGCTAATCTTCTACCACTGAAACAGAGACTAAGAAAATAAAATAAAAAAGAGATTAAGAGGAAACTTCTAGAAACAAAAGCCAGGCTTCCATAGATTCTAGATGACATCTTAGAAATAAGTCCATGCTACTACCACTATTGAAGACCATTAGATATGCAGAAAATATCCAACATCAATTAAAACACAGAGAGAGATAGACAGACAGACAAACATATATGGTCGATGATATGGTCTATTATATGATATGCTATGTCTATATAATTTGAAGACAACTTAAATATATAATATGCAGATATATTTTCTATCATATCTACATAATAAATGGATTTATCTTCATATACTATATTGATATATGTTAATATGTGACACATGCTATATGGCATATCTCTATTTAGCAATATCGTGCACAACTGGAATTTTCTCTCCAGCACAATTGAAAAATAAAATTAAACATAATTGACAATCAGGATATAATGTGCAATAGCTGTAAAAAGGCCAAATTTGATGCTTTCTTTGCCCTGGTTCTGAGGACTCTGAAGAAATTGGGAGACATCTTTCTTTACCATGAGACAAGGATGTGCCAGAGTATTCCTCAGAAAACTTAACATTCCTGGTCTTTTCCAGGTAATAATACCCACATTTATGAAATATATTACACAGCTATATTATATATACATATGCATACATATATATACATATATATATTCATCTTAAATAATATGATATAGAGATACACAGAAATTTCTACATGATCTGGACTTAAGTTTCTGAGGCTGAAGTAGGAAGCTGGGGGACTGCCTGCTCAGGGCTTGTGTGTGACAAGGTAACAAGGCATTTCCTGGATAGACAGAATTGCTTTGAGATTTGCCATTCGCTGCCTCCTCCTGGGGAGCTGGATTTAAGAGTCAATCCCTTTTGGCTTGAATCCCAGCTTTGCCCCTCATTGTGGATATGACCTCAGGCAAATCAAGGGCCTCAGTTTCCACATGTGTCAAATGAAGGGGTTAGCCCTGATTCCCCCCTTGACCCCTTTCCTGGCTGGATCTCTGGTCCTATCATCATATATCTCTGTCTGATTTTTCAGACCTTTGCTCCTTGCTCAGTACAATCTCAAGGTAAGCTTTCCCATAAAGCACAGGAAGCTGGTTGTGTGTACTTCCCTCTAGACGAAGGCACAATTAAGTCTATGGAAAACGGATTCTGGCTCCTGAAATGTGAGTTTGGAAGGCCAGGTTGTGAAATCTGAATTTATCTGTAAGCAACCAAAGTTACAGGGAAGGGGCTTGTTTGTTTTTTCCCTGCTAGAAAACATCACTTTAGAGAGAATCCTAATCAGGCACCAATGCATAGGGCAGAAAAGGGGCAGAAAAGAGGCCCCATGCAGACAGATGAACCAGGGGGTAGTAGTTCTCTGACATAATCCAACCACCAGGCAGGAACAGCTTGGATTTAGGTGAGAGGAGTGGGAACGGGAAGGGGGGAGGCCATTGAAAGATTCTGGAGGGCCGAAATCAGCAAGGCTCTTTGATGGACCAGATCCAGAAAACTGGGTCAAGGGTATGGCAAGGAGGAAGGTCAATTCTAGTCCTTCAACATATCTGCAGCACAAACCATAGGGTAGAAGTGGCAACCATGACTGTATTACCTAGGTGAAGAAATATTTCAGATGGAAATATTTCCAACCCTATTGGTGATATCAAAGAGGAGGAGGAAGAGAAAATAAAGAGAGAGGGGGAGGGAGGGAGGGAAGGAAGGAGGGAAGAAGAAAAGGGAAGGAAAAAGAGTAGGAGAAGTACAAGGAAAAAAGGAGAAAAAAGAAATTGGAAATGAGGTATATACCCATCAATTGGGGAATGGCTAAACAAGTTATGGGGTCTAAATGTCATGGAATATTACTGAGACATAAGAAATAATGGATATATAGATTTTAGCAAGGCATGGGGAAAACTAGGCAGCTAGGTGGCACAGGAGATAGAATGCCTAAAATTAGGAAGCCCCGAGTTCAAATGTAGCTTCAGACATTTATTAGCTATGTGACCCGGATAAGTCTCCTAAATCTGTCTGCCATTTTCCTCATCTATAAAACGAGTTGAAGCAGAAAACAGCAAACCACTCTAGTATCTTTGCCAAGAAAACCTCAAACAGGGTCATGAAGAGTCACATGTGACTGAAAAACTGACTGAACAAGAGACAGGGAAAATTATATGAACTGATGCAGAGGGCTCTAAGTAGAACCAGCAAAGGAACAAGGCCAATGACTCCAGAAGAAGAAATGAAAAGGGGAAAAAATTCCCAGCAGGCTGTGATGGTAATCAGCAAGCTTAGCCCCCAAGAGCAGCAATGGCCATGCAGAGCTGGGGGATTAGTGACCGGTAGTCACTAGGAGGTTGGAACCGTACAGCAGTTGGCTCTGCTAAATGGTACTTCCCCCATCTTTCTTTTTGCTCTTTGTTAGAAGAATATAAGTTTCTGGGTGGCGAAGGCTGAGGGATACTTTAGGAAATAAAGCTGATCATTCTGGAAAAAAATTATAAAGCATGATACTCTCTCACTAAAGAAACAGGCTCTCCGCTTTCCCATCTCAACATCACAGACTGGCCGAACTTCCTAAAACATTGACAAGGCAGCCATTCTTCACGGGGTCTTATTCCCAGCATCCTGGTGCTTGGATCATTAATAGGCCCCATCAACTGGCTAGAGTAACAGGAGCTGCCGGCCCACGGAATGCGGCACCCACCGATTGCTGACCACGGTGACCTTGCTGGGAAAAGTCACTTCCATTGGACAGGCCACTGGCCGCGAGGCAGCAAGACCCCGCTTTGGGTAATTCTTTGCAGATGCCAGGAACTGGAAGTTTCAGGGGGGGAAAATGAAAGCCATTCAGTCTGCCAATGACACAGGCCTTTGATACCGCACAGTCACTGGGGCCGGGAGCTGCGAGGTCAGGAAGGCACGTAAAGATTGGTGATTAGAGAAATACTATATCAGCAAAGTGTGGCAAGCTATTAAAAGAAACTGCAGCTTTTATGATTGGGTCCCTGAAGCTCCCCGGGGCTATTTGTATTAGATATTGAGTTAAGCATAACTTATTTAGTCCCAAGCATTCCAGAAAACATTTTGATGTCAGCTACTGCAGGAAAGCAAACAGAGAGCAAAGGAGGAAACAGGACTGATCTCAAACAGATAAAAAATGGTGTAATTTAATTTTCGGGACCCGGGCATTTTAAAGCATTAAGAATGAGGAATTTTTAAAAGGCCCTTTCAACTTGGAGGAAAAAAAAAGTTTATTTAGTTCCTCAAAAGAAAGGAAAACAGGCTTTGTGTTATCAGCATGTTGAACGTGTGCTGATTCTGACAAAGGAAGACTTTTGATGTAGGGGAAAATCTATTTTCAGGCTTCAGGGAAGCCACCAAATTCTTGGGATTTGCTTTTTATTTTTTACCCTGTCATCTTCCATTTTCTCGCACAGAATTAATGCATCTCCTCTTGTGGCTCAGCCCTGGATGACCAGAAATGCCTGCGTGCCCAGGAATTATTCTGGGAGGTCTTTAGATATCGGCATGTTGGGGTCCAAAATTCCTCTCCCCAAACCTGGCAATGGAAGCCTCACTATTCCAAAGCTTAAAGAGGAGAAGATGCCCTTTTAGAAATTAGCACTGCTCCTAGTAACTGATGATCAAGGAAGTTAAAGCACACAGGATCTTAGCACAGGTACAGGATTTGTACTCAGGTCCTGAGAATCCATGTTTAGGGCTCGGCCCCCATATTGTGGTTTGACATGTAGATCATGGGCCAGCAGGGATGAAATTAAGGAAAATCATGGCACTGAAAAGGTGGCTATCAGTCTTTAATCAGGGCATTACAGAGAGCATCAGGTCCTCAGTTGTCTCTGTTCTCTCTTCTTAGTTCCCTCTGCCAGGATGCATTCCTCTTTCTAGATGCCCAGGGAAGCCCCCGGCTCTTTAGGGGGTACACTAAGGTATAATAAAGGGAACAATGAGCCTTGAGTCAGAGAAGCCAGGAGGAGTTCCACCTCTAGCACTGACTGAGGAAAGTCATGTATCTTCTCCCAGTCTCAGTTTCTTTATCAATAAAATGGGAATAATGGCTCTACCATTTCCTGTCTAGAGATGTTGACATGATCAAATGATATAATGGATGTAAAGGGCTTCAGGAACCATAAAATGTACAATGCTATCTATTATTATCAAAACTTGCTAGGATCAGGAAAAAAATTAGTGGGCAAAAAATCATCTCACAGGCAGCATCTCCTAGCTACTCACCTGGGAAGGAGGATCACTGACTACAGGATAGAGAGGTATTTGATCTATTCCCAACTTTTGAGTATTTAGAAAAACAGAGGAAGATCCTCAGGTCACAGAATTCCAGTTATGGAAAGGACCTTCAAAGTCAAGTAAGCCACATTTCTTCTGAAAATATACCATTAAAAATAAAAGATAAGGGATATAAGAAAACTGATAGCCTCTTGGTCTATATAAGACCTATCTCTGACTTGTAGGAAACCTGGGTAATGTTAACTAATTTGCTCTCAGTTATAATGTCTGATGCTTTTATAGCACTTTAAAGGTTACAAACCATCTGCCACTATTCTTTCACTTGAACCATACAACAATGATATGACATAGGTATGATTGTCCCCATTCCATATATGCAGAAACCAAATTTGAGAGAGATTAAGTTGGACAGGGTCAATGAGGTAGTATTTGAACCCATTTCTCTTGACCTCAAGTCCAGAGTTTGATTCGAAACAAATGAATAAAAAAGCATTCATTGATCAAGCTCTCTGCTCAATAAAAAACACAAAGATAAAAATGAAAATGATTCTAGTCATCCTGGAACTTTGTAGTAGGGAATAATCAACCTTAAAGGGGATGAGTGGCCAGGAAGAGATGCTTAGATCTGGGAGTCCTAAAGATGGGGAGTGGAAAAAGAGAACAGAGGCAGTAACAGCTGGACCAGGGGAAGTGATTATGGTGTCCAGGACTAGAGGCAGCCACCCTACTTGGTATCAGGGAGGCTGAGGGGCTGAGGCTGCTGGATCTGCTGACTTCGAAAATTCCCAGATGATATAGGATAGATAGATGGATGGATGGATGACCAGACAGACAGACAGACATAGATGTTTAGATGGATGGATGGATACACAGACAGAAAGACATAGATGTCTGGATGAATGGATAAATGATAGATTGATTGACATATAGTTGATAGATGGACAGATGGATGGAGATATATGAAATGTGCAAATATTTAGCCGTTTGTGTGCACACATACATATATGCACATATCCACACGCATCAATTTTTAAATATAGCATCCTCTCATGCATATACATTATATAATTACATCTGTTATATTTTATATATTTATATTCTAAAAGCATATGGTGCCTATGTAAATATATACAAATATATAGTACATATACTACATTGAAGCCTATAGAACATATGGATGTAGTATATATACATATATATATATATATAATATGTAATTAATGTGTTTTGTCATACATCTTAGTATATGTTTGCAATATGCATCAATATATACTTGTGTATATTATATAAATATATATTATTTGAGCTAGACACATCCAGAATGAGAGAAAGGAAATTATCGCTTAGGGAAGAGTACTTATATGTGTGTAGGAGTGTGTGTGTGTGTGTGTGTGTGTGTGTGTGTGTGTGTATAATGATGTTTATCTGTATAATTATTTCCATCATTAAAAAGCAAATAATGAATAGTACTGCGCTCTCTTCCAGTATGTTATAAGGACTGAATGAAATATTTGTAAAGTTCTTTGAAACCTCAAAATGCTATTGGCAGAGGCTGGCTCCATACATGTCTGTACATGCTCTCTCGCACCCATCCGTGCCCACACATGCACAACTGAGCCTCCCCACTACTAGGGCATCTTCCTCCTCTCCCGGCCTTTGGCATGTGCCCAAAGTTGGATCCATCCATGCCTTTCTGGTCCAGGGCCATCTTTCATCATGATTTTGTACCTCGACTGTGACGCAGAGCCCTGGATAAAGCAAGTCCTCGATCGTTTCTCCTCAAATTGAAAAAGTGGAGCATTTGCAGTAATTATGGGAAAAAATTTTGAGAAGGATCTCCAGGGTTTGGGGGTCATTGTGCCAGGAAAACAAAGCAGCAGGAAAACAGTCTATCCCAAAGCTCTGTGCTCTTTTTCTTGATAGAAGTCAGCAATTAGAATCTCCACATTATATTCTGGGACTAACCTAGTTCAGGTCAGGCTAAGCTCCTATTGGAGGCATGAGCCATGCAATCATTCTGAGCTCAGAACATTGCAGAGCACACGTCTGAGGACACAGTCACTGCGAGCCCTATGTCCCTTGGCCGAAATCAATTCTCCAAAAGCTGGGGTGGGGAGGGAAGGAGGGAAGGAAAGAAGGAGAGAAGAAGGGAACAAAGTAGGAAGGGAGGGAGGGAAGGAGGGGAGGTTGAGACAGAGAGAGACAGAGACAGAGAAAAGACAGAGAGAGGGGAGAGATACAGAGAAAGAGAAAGAAAGGGAGAGAAATGAGGGATACACGAGACAGAAATAGAAACAGAGGTGGGAGAGGATGGAAACAAGGGGAGAGAGAAGAGAGAGAAGAGAGACAGAGAATCAAAGAAACAGAAACAGAGAGACAGGGACAGAAGGGAGAGGATGGAGACAAAAGAAGAGAGAAGAGAGATAGGAGAGGCAGAGACAGACAGAGACAGAAACAAAGACAAGACAGGAGACAGACAGACAAAGGCAGAGAGAGAGGGAAGAGGATGGAGACAAAGGGAGAGATAAGAGAGGCAGAGAAAGAGACAGAGAGACAGAGATGGAGAGAGACAAAGACACAGAGAGAGAGAAGGAGAGAGAATCAAGCATCACATAAGTTGCCCTTGTGTTTGTTCCTCTACTCTTCCTTCTTAAGCCGCAGTCCAGTCCCGTCAGGGATACTTCTGGACACAGGCGACAGCTCTTCCGCTGCAGTCATGCTCATGGCTTCTGGCTTAGCACCAGGGAAGCATTATTGCCATGCCAGATGGGACGATCCAGAGGTGAAGGGAGAAGCCGGCTGTTTGGCCCTCTTCCCCCAAGAAGCACCTGCCTTGAAACTGACAGACAGCTCCTCCCAGGCTTCTCCTGGAGGTGTCCATTCGCATATGCCATAAGCTGCAAGTCTCACTGTATCACGAGATAAAAGTGGGAACCAGAAGGGACCGTGGAGGATTGGTCAGGGTCCAAGAACGCAGACTCTGAACTCATCACCCTCCCTCACGGCCTCATGGAACCCGGCGCCTCTTTCGGACCAAGAGGAAGCGAGGGATGATGAAGGTGGCAAAGGACGATAAGGGAAACGGAATCAGAGCGCCTCGCCCCCTGGCTCTACAAAACAAAAGGCAGAAGAAGGGGGAAAAGAAGCCAGAAAGTGGGGAGAGTCCGACGCACTTAGTTTTATTAATTCTTTCAAATAGTGAAGAGGCTCTGCCCAAGATAGGAGCCTTTGAAGATAAAATTCCATGGCATAAACTCGAGGCTCTCTCTAATGCACTTTTCATTATCTTCCCTCCGAGTGACTGATGTCAAGATCAAGGGAGTCAGTGAGGGCAGATACACTCCAGGACCCAGCCGAGAAATAAATCACCTCTCCGCTCTCTCTCCAGCTGCTCCGCGGAGGAGATACCAGCTCTCCAAAAGGGTAACTTCCCCTCAATTCAGGAGGCCAAGTTCCAGGTGGCCACCCTCGCCCTCTCCCCTAGCCTTTCCTCTCAGGGCTCTTCGGTCATTAAGGTAATTGGGGTCTCCCCACGTCATTTATCAAGTAGCTAATGAAAGTCGGAGATAAGCCAGTTCTTGATCACTTCTTGCCCTCTGACCCCTCCAGGGACACCTCTCTCACTCTGCCTTTTATCTCATTATGTTAAAGAGGGAAAATGAATCTACTGAACAGAAGATAACAAGTGGGCTCCAGACGGGACTACTGGGGTGCAGGCCATTTTGTGAGGAGGGGGAGTGGAAACCCGCCCTTTTATCTATTGTTACCTGACAATTAACCCTTTGCCAGCCCCCAGCCCCCATCCATCCCAACCTCTTCGTAGCTTTTTTCCTCTCCATTTGGGGACCTTTCCTCTCCTGACATCCTGCTTCCATTTCTTCTTGTTGGAGGGCAGAGCTCCTCGTTCCTGAGGGTTGTGGGCGAATTAAGAATGTCATCATCAGGCCTCCATTTCACAAGCTTGACTTGCTGCTGTTTTTGCTTGCAGAATACAACAGTGAAAACTGGAATTTCTTACACAGTTCCAGCAACCCAAGATGTTTTGCTTGGATCCGAAGCGAACTGTCGGTAACTGACATTCTGAGCCGCTTTGCTTTCATTGGCTACCCGTTTGCTACCCTCAATTTCATTCTCCAAACCTGTGTTTAAAAAACAATCTAACAACACTTTCTCTTTGGGAAAAAACAGCCATGTGTCCCCTTCCCTAATACCCAGCGACTTTTCTCGGGGTGGTTTCTCAGCATCGTACGGAGGTGGGTGACCTTGGATCCCAAATGAGCAGACTGAAGGATCCGATTAGTCTTACATCTTCCCCGTCTTTGGCACCGCAAGGCCCAGGAATACACAAATAGTCACTTCTAATGGAGAGAGACTTGCTATCTCAGCCTCGGCATAGAAATAGAGCTTTGCAGAAGGGGACCTGGCCACTCTGCTCTGAGAGCAGCCCCTACTGGACAATCCATCAATTTCTCTTGGAACTGGATTCTGAAAGCTCTATTTCCCTCTCCTCCTTAGGGGAAGTGATGTGACACGGAAAATGGATGGGGAGGATTTTTTTAATGCTCAATTCATAAAATTAATTTTATAACTTATAGGGATGGAAATAGATACGATAGAGACATGTCATAATAAACCTAAAGAACAGTTCCACAAGATGGATGAGTTCTGGATTTCCCCAAGTGAATACAACTCCATGGAGGGAACTTCAGGTCTATCCAACCTCTTAATTTAAGGATGTTCTTTGGAAATGAATAAAAACAAAAAACAAAAATAAAACCCCAAAGCCCTGAGGTACTTATTCAGGCCAGTTAGATGTGACATTCAGGGAAATGGAAAGAGTGGGAAGTGAAATAAAAATAAGTGACAGGAACCGGGAGAAAAATTTCCATGAAGTTTAAAATAATCCAAAGGGCAACAGGGAAAGACATGACAAGTCTGAATGAGAAAATGGCCAACCATGACCTCAAAGAGAAGAGGCCTCTTCCTTCAGGAGTGAGGAGCGGAATGGTCAAGAGTGCCTAATGTGTTGCTTTGCTTTAATATTCACAATTCTTTATTTCCATTTGGAAAAATAGCTGGCTATCATTCAGGTAGCACCCACTATGTACTAGGCACTCTGCAAAGTGCTTTACAAATATTAACTCATTTGATCCTCACAACTGGGAGGCAGGTGCTATTAGTAACTTCATTTTACAACATAGGGAACTGAGGCAGAGGGTAAGTGACTTGTTGAGGGTCACCCAGTTAATAAGTGTTTGAGGGTGGATTTGAACTCAGGACTTTCTGACTCGAGGATGGGCGGTCTGTGCACTGGGGCACTTTCTCATTGGGAGTCACTGGGAAACCAAAATGGTATAACAAAAATCATCAATAAAATATTTCGAAAAAAAATAGATGTGGCAAGAAGAAGAAAAAATAGGTATTTGGAAAAATAGGTATTTGGAAAAGATTAAAAAGATTAAAAAGTTGGCTGTTGAGTTTTTCTCAGTCATGTCATTTACCATTTGGGGTTTTCTTGGCAGAGATACTTGAGGGATTTTCCATTTCCTTCTCCAGCTCATTTTGCAGATGAGGAAACTGAGGCAGACGGGGGGAAGTGACTGGCACGGGATCACACAGCTAGGAAGCCAGATTTCACTTCATTTTCATGACCTGAATTAGCCCCTATCTACTGAGCCCTCTGCTCCTTTCTGGATTAAAGAAAACATGCATGTAAAGATCCTTCCCTACTACCCCCTGTTTTGTTTTCGCCGTGTGGGCCAAAGAGATCATCTTCATCAGTTTCTTATTTGTCCAAAATTGCTTTAAGGCCGTCTCCAAGCTGATCGATTTCTCATTCATCCCTTAGCCAATTTTCCGAGGCAAGCTGGGCTGTATGTGTTTGGAAAGGCTCCTTACTGGATTAGCCAGATGCTGATGAACTGGGGGCTCAGACCATTCCGCCCCCATGACTGTCTGTTAAGCTGGGACGTGGCCGGGGTCTGCATTATCCCTGCCCCAGCACCCGGTCCCACAGATTCCCATCCAGGCTGCCTCAAAGGGGCTGTCACCTGGAGTAAAGCAATCTCCAGAAGTGAGCAGGTTTGCCGGTGCTCCCTGATCCCTCTGCACCAAGGGGCTGAGCCCAGGAGATGCCACCAGCTGCACAAGGCCTTTCCTGGACATGGGGGGCTACCAGGGCAGAATATTGTACACAGGGTCCAACAGATTCCCCGCATCTTCCTGCAGCTTTTGTTTAGCTGTTTCTTTGTTATAGGAAGGATGGGGGTGCTACAGAGGCATCGGTTCTGAAAGCTAAGGGTGGCTGCAGATCTGTGCTGCCCACCCCCCGCAGTCAGCTCGCCCTTCCCAGCCGGTGGAGACCAAATAGCAGCGAGCCCAAGCTGCCCACCTGTAGTCTCCCACTGACACGGTATTAATAACCCATGGAAAAATCAACAGGATGTTTTGTGTTGAGCCTTCACTGTGGGCTCTCTGTTAGTCAGGCTGACATGAAAGCTGGGAAAGGTTCCTGCAAAAAGGGCCCCACCGAAGCCTGGCTTTGCCCTCTGTCCTCACCCTGGGTGTCCCATCTCAGAGACCGATCACACCAGGATGCAGCAAAGGGAGTGCCCAGCGCCAGGCAGAAGCGGGGAAGCCTGCAGAAGCTGGCCCAGAAGTTTCCCAGGCTCCTCTCTGCCAGAGCCACCCCCAGCCAGCTCTATCAGACTTGGAGCAGAGATGGGATCTCAGCACACTTGACTTTTTAGAGGGGGGTTTCTTTGCGGTTTTAAGGGATCTCCTCAGTGCTTCTATTGAAGGTCAGAAAAAAGTGCATTGTGGCGAGCATATGTAAAGAAATAGTCAAGGTCCCCAGGACTTCGAGGACACCATTGCTTCTCAGGCATTCCCAAATGCAATTGGGCTGGGTATCCTGAAATGCCAGTTCGGAGGGAAGGTGAGCAGAACCAGGAAAGCAACTACACCGGCCATAAGGAGGGGAACAAATATGGCTAAAAGGCAGCCAGGGCCTGAGTAACTGCACTGACCAGGCTTAGGCCAGGACCCCTCCTTTGTGCAGAGAGGCAGGGGACTATAAGAGCAGAACATCGCATACACTATGTGAGAAAAGCCTGGGGTGATCGCCAGGTCCATAATCCAGCTGATACCGCTGATATCGAAGCCATACAACATTTAGTATGTCCACAACAGCTACGAGTAGAATTCTAATTTAAGAAAGCAGAGAAGTTCTCAGGGACACACTTCAGTCCACACTCCATCTTCACCAGCTCCAGGTGTAGACAAATAAGTTCTGCCTGCTTTCTCCTCTCCTACTCTGCAACTTTCTTTAAGGCTCAGGGCAGAGGCCAGTTATGGTCTCTATCATTGCTTGCATTCCCCTCCTCAGCTGCCTCCAATCAAATGAAAGCCCTTATCCTTGTCCCCTCAGCACTGACCAGAGCACCTCACATGGGGGCCTCTCAACCCTCCATCTCCCCTCAGCACTGACCAGAGCACCTCACATGGGGGCCTCTCAACCCTCCATCTCCCCTCAGCACTGACCAGAGCACCTCACATGGGGGCCTCTCAACCCTCCATCTCCTCTCACCCAGGAACAGCCAGTGGGAGCTAAGACGTGCCCACCGGCCGCCACTGGCACGGCGATGAGCCCTCGCTCACAACATGACCCCATTAACGAGGCAGGCCCCTGACAGAGTGCAGCAGATTTCCCCCAGCCACCAAAGCCAGGGAGATTTATGACGGCCCTCCAGGTCCGTCCACCCAAACAATTTACCTCCCGATTCTGGGAAGTTTCTCTCGCTCTTCACGCACATTACAGATCAAACATGGCCCGTTCTCTGTCCCAGGAGGGCTCTGGCTTTCCCAAGTCTGTCAGCCTATGGGAATCCCGGGGCAGCTCCCTCAATCCCAGGGACAGGGACAAGACAGAGACAGCTCTAAGTGAGAAGGAGGAAATGCAGACCCAGGGAAGGGAAGGGATCGGGGGAAACACAAAGGGAGTTCTCCTTGGGCAGATGATTTACAAGCTATGAAGTTACATTCATAAGTCCATTTTCAGAGCCAATCTGCATCTAGCAGTCAAAGTTCAAAGATGCGGGACTTCCGGCCAAGATGGCGGCGTGGAGGCAGACAGCTGCTTGAGCTCCTCGTTTTCTCTCAGAACTTACTTTGTGACAAGCCTCTGACTTAATGCTTGACCCAGAAAGAAATCCACAGATGATCACCAAGAGAAGACATCCTTGAAAGTCGCCAGAAAAGGTCTGTGTTTGTTCGGGGGAGGGTCAATCAGACTGGGCGCAGACTGAGGGCAGACAGCCAGAGCAAGACAGGCAGCTCACACAGCTCAGACCGGAGGGGGAGGGGTGTGATCTCTGCCGTTTCTGTGAAAGGGCTTTTGCCCCAGTGTGGATGCTCCGTCTTGGCAGCAAGCCAGGAGCGGTGGAGAGGGTGTAAACACCGGAGGTGAAGATTAAAACCCCAGAAAGCCAGCGTCTCTCAGAGCCCGGCCACCCCCAACCCCCACCTGGACTGACTCGGTGCGTTCTCAGAGCCTCAGAGCGCAGACTCAGTACAGTCATTGCTGTTCTGTTAGTGGCTCTCTGCTGCGCTACCCCCAGTCTGTAGAGGAAGCCCATTAATACCATCCAGCCCCATCCCCCGCAAAACAGACCAATTGTTTCTCTTGTCAGTTTGTTTTCTTTGATTCCTACTCTGACAAAATGAACAAAAAATTCAAAAGGGCTCTAACCATTGACAGCTTCTGTGTGGAGAGGGAGCAGACTTCAAATGCTGAGGAGACTAGGAACAGAATGTCCCCAGATGTATCCCCTGGGAGGGATATAAGCTGCTCCTCAATACAAAAGAACCTCATAGAGGAAATCAAAAAGGCTCTCACAAGAGAGCTGGAAGAGAAATGGGAAAAGGAAAGGGAAGCTTGGCAAGAGAGCCTGGAGAAGTCATCCCATGCATTCAAAGACAGAATGGATAAAGAAATCAAATCATTGAGAAACAAGATTAGTGAGCTGGAAAAGGTAAACAACTCCAAGGAAAACAGGATTAGTGAGCTGGAAAAGGTAAACAACTCCAAGGAAAACAGGATTAGAGAGCTGGAAAAAGAAATCAGCTCTCTAAAAAATAAAATGGATAAAATGGAAAAAAATTCCATAGAAGATAAAAACTCAATTGGACAATTACAAAGAGATATAAAAAAAGTGAGTGAAGAAAATACATCATTGAAAATTAGACTGGAACAAGTAGAAATGAATGACTCAAGGAGAAACCAAGAGGGAGTCAAGCAAAACCAGAGAAATGAAACAATTGAAAAGACTGTCAAGTACCTTACCAGAAAGACAACAGACCTGGAAAACAGATCCAGGAGAGACAATTTGAGAATAATCGGACTCCCTGAAAAATGGGAGGAAAAAAAGAGCTTGGACACCATTTTCGAGGAAATTATCAAAGAGAACTGCCCAGACATTCTGGAAACAGAGGGTAAAATAGACATTGAGAAAATTCATCGATCACCTACTGAAAGGGACCCTAAAATCAAAACGCCAAGAAATATAGTGGCCAAGTTCAAGAACCATCAGACAAAGGAAAAGATATTGGAAGCTGCTAGAAAAAAACAATTCAGATATGGAGGATCCACAATAAGGATAACCCAGGATCTAGCAGCGTCCACATTAAAAGAACGCAGGGCCTGGAACATGATATTCCGAAAGGCTAAGGAACTTGGTATGCAGCCAAGAATAACTTACCCAGCAAGAATGAGCATCGTTTTCCAGGGAAGAAGATGGACATTTAACGAAATAAATGAATTCCATCTATTTTTGATGAAAAAACCAGACCTACATAAGAGGTTTGATCTTCAAATACAGAACTCAAGAGACTTCTAAAAAAGGTAAAAAGAAATCTTGAGAACTATACTTCTGCCAAAAAATATGTAAAGAACATATGTACAATTTGTCTTAGAAACTAGAGGTGGAAAGGAGATTATATCATAAAAAAGTATAAAGTGGTGGTACTACATCTCATGAAGAGGCAAAGGTAACCTATTATATCTGAGAGAAAGAAAGGAGGGAGATGAACATAGCGTGTATCAATAGACATATTCGATTTATGGTGAAACTTCTTCCACTTCATTGAAAAGTGAAAGGGAAGGAGTAAGCTAAGGGGAAGGGAATACAGTAATTTCGAGGAAAAGGGGTAAAATAAGGGGAGGAACTTTAAGGTGGGGGAGGGATCCTAAAAAGGGAGGGCTGTGAAAAGCAAGTGGTGTTCACCAGTTTAATACTGGATAGGAGGGTAAAAGGGAAGGAAAGGGGAAAAGCATAAGCAGGGGTTAATAGGATGGCAAGCAATATAGAATTAGTCCTTCTAACCATAAATGTGAATGGGGCAAACTGCCTCATAAAGAGGAAGCAGTTAGCAGACTGGATTAAAAGTCAGAATCCTACTATATGTTGTTTACAGGAAACACACCTGAAACAGGATGAAACATTCAAACTAAAAGTAAAAGGGTGGAGCAGAATCTATTATGCTTCAGGCAAAACCAAAAAAGCAGGAGTAGCCATCCTCATCTCAGATCAAGCAAAAACAAAAATTGATCTAATTAAAAGAGATAAGGAAGGGCATTATATCCTGCTAAAGGGAAGCATCAATAGTGAAGCAGTATCAATATTAAACATGTATGCACCAAGTGGTGCAGCATCTAAATTCTTAAAAGAGAAATTAAGAGAGCTGCAAGAGGAAATAGATAGCAAAACTATAATAGCGGGAGATCTCAACCTTGCTCTCTCAGAATTAGATAAATCAAACCACAAAATAAATAAGAAAGAAGTCAAAGAGGTAAATAGAATACTAGAAAAGTTTGATATGATAGATCTTTGGCGAAAGCTAAATGGAGACAGAAAGGAATATACTTTCTTCTCAGCAGTTCATGGAACATATACAAAAATTGATCATATACTAGGGCATAAAAACCTCAAAATCAAATGCAGTAAGGCAGAAATAGTAAATGCATCCTTTTCAGACCATAATGCAATCAAAATAACATTTAATAAAAAGCCAGGGGAAAATAGACCAAAAAATAATTGGAAACTAAATAATCTTATACTAAAGAATGATTGGGTAAAACAGCAAATCATAGACATAATTAATAACTTCACCCAAGAAAATGACAATAATGAGACATCATACCAAAATGTGTGGGATACAGCCAAAGCAGTAATTAGGGGAAGTTTTATATCTCTACAGGCCTACTTGCATAAAGTAGAGAAAGAGAGGGCCAACGAATTGGGTTTACAACTAAAATTGCTAGAAAAGGAACAAATTAAAAACCCCCAGACAAACACAAAACTTGAAATTCAAAAAATAAAAGGTGAGATTAATAAAAGTGAAAGTAAAAAAACTATTGAATTAATTAATAAAACTAAGAGTTGGTTTTATGAAAAAACCAACAAAATAGACAAACCCTTAGTAAACCTGATTAAAAAAAGGAAAGAGAAAAAGCAAATTGATAGTCTTGAAAATGAAAAGGGTGAACTCACCACTAATGAAGAGGAAATTAGAACAATAGTTAGGAGCTACTTCGCTCAACTTTATGCCGATAAATTCGATAACTTAAATGAAATGGAAGAATACCTTCAAAAATATAGCTTGCCCAGATTAACAGAGGAAGAAGTAAGTAGTCTAAATAGTCCCATCTCAGAAAAAGAAATAGACCAAGCTATTAACCAACTTCCTAAAAAAAAGTCCCCAGGACCAGATGGATTTACAGGTGAATTCTACCAAACATTTAAAGAACAACTAACTCCAATGCTATGTAAACTATTTGAAAAAGTAGGGATTGAAGGAGTCCTACCAAATTCCTTCTATGACACAGACATGGTACTGATACCTAAACCAGGTAGATCGAAAACTGAGAAAGAAAACTATAGACCAATTTCCTTAATGAATATTGATGCTAAAATCTTAAATAAGATATTAGCAAATAGACTTCAGAAAATCATCCCCAGGATAATACACTATGACCAAGTGGGATTTATACCAGGAATGCAGGGCTGGTTTAATATTAGGAAAACTATTAGTATAATTGACCATATTAATAATCAAATTAATAAAAACCATATGATCATCTCAATAGATGCAGAAAAGGCATTTGATAAAATCCAACATCCATTCCTACTAAAAACGCTTGAGAGTATAGGAATAAATGGACTATTCCTTAAAATAATAAGGAGCATATATTTAAAACCTTCAGTAAACATCATATGTAATGGTGATAAACTAGAACCTTTCCCTGTAAGATCAGGAGTGAAACAAGGTTGCCCACTATCACCATTACTATTCAATATAGTACTAGAAACTCTAGCCTTGGCAATAAGAGCCGAGAAAGAGATCCAAGGAATTAGAGTAGGAAATGAAGAAATCAAATTGTCACTTTTCGCAGATGACATGATGGTATACTTAGAAAACCCCAAAGACTCTGCTAAAAAGCTATTAGAAATAATTCAGAATTTTAGCAAAGTCGCAGGATACAAAATAAATCCACACAAATCCTCAGGATTTTTATATATTACCAACACAATCCAACAGCAAGAGATACAAAGAGAAATTCCATTCAAAATAACAGTCGATAGTATCAAATATTTGGGTATATATCTACCAAAGGAGAGTCAGGAATTATATGAGCAAAATTACAAAACACTTGCCACAAAAATAAAGTCAGATTTAAATCATTGGAAAGACATTCAATGTTCTTGGATAGGCCGAGCGAATATAATTAAGATGACAATACTCCCCAAACTAATCTATTTATTTAGTGCTATACCAATCAGACTCCCAAGAAACTATCTTAATGACCTAGAAAAAATAACAACAAAATTCATATGGAAGAATAAAAGGTCGAGAATTGCAAGGGAACTAATGAAAAAAAAGTCAGAGGAAGGTGGTCTAAGTGTACCTGATTTAAAGCTATATTATAAAGCAACAGTCACCAAAACCATTTGGTATTGGCTAAGAAATAGACTAGTTGATCAGTGGCATAGGTTAGGTTCACAGGACAAGATAGTGAATAAAAATAGCAATCTAATCTTTGACAAACCCAAAGATCCCAAATTTTGGGATAAGAATTCATTATTTGACAAAAACTGCTGGGAAAACTGGAAATTAGTATGGCAGAAACTAGGCATGGACCCACATTTAACACCACATACTAAGATTAGATCAAAATGGGTCCAAGATTTAGGCATAAAGAACGAAATCATAAATAAATTGGAGGAACATGGGATGGTTTACCTCTCAGACTTGTGGAGGAGGAAGGAGTTTGTGTCCAAGGGAGAACTAGAGACCATTATTGATCACAAAATAGAACATTTTGATTACACCAAATTAAAAAGTTTCTGCACAAACAAAACTAATGCAAACAAGATTAGAAGGGAAGTAACAAATTGGGAAAAATTTTTTACAGTTAAAGGTTCTGATAAAGGCCTCATCTCCAAAATATACAGAGAATTGACTTTAATTTATAAGAAATCAAGCCATTCTCCAATTGATAAATGGTCAAAGGATATGAACAGACAATTTTCAGATGATGAAATTAAAACTATTTCCACTCATATGAAAGAGTGTTCCAAATCACTATTGATCAGAGAAATGCAAATTAAGACAACTCTGAGGTATCATTACACACCTGTCAGATTGGCTAAAATGACAGGAACAAATAACGATGAATGTTGGAGGGGCTGTGGGAAAACTGGGACACTGATGCATTGTTGGTGGAGTTGTGAAAGAATCCAACCATTCTGGAGAGCAATCTGGAATTATGCCCAAAAAGTTATCAAAATGTGCATACCCTTTGAACCAGCCATACTACTACTGGGCTTATACCCCAAGGAACTACTAGAGAAGGGAAAGGGTCCTGTATGTGCCAAAATGTTTGTGGCAGCCCTTTTCATAGTGGCTAGAAGCTGGAAAATGAATGGATGTCCATCAATTGGAGAATGGTTGGGTAAACTATGGTATATGAATGTTATGGAATATTATTGTTCTATAAGAAATGACCAACAGGAGAAATACAGAGAGGCTTGGAGAGACTTACATCAACTGATGCTGAGTGAAACGAGCAGAACCAGAAGATCTTTATACACTTCAACAATGATACTGTATGAGGATGTATGCTGATGGAAGTGGATTTCTTCAACATAGAGAAGAGCTAATCCAATTCCAATTGATTAATGATGGACAGAACCAGCTACATCCAGAAAAGGAACACTGGGAAATGAATGTAAACTGTTATTTTTACCTTCTGAATCCAATTCTTCCTGTGCAACAAAAAATTCGGTTCTACACACATATATTGTATCTAGAATATACTGTAATATATTTAACATATATAAGACTGCTTGACATCTGGGGGAGGGGGTTGGGGGAGGAAGGGAAAAAAATCTGAACAGAAGTAAGTGCAAGGGATAATGTTGTAAAAAATTACCCATGCATATGTAATGTCAAAAAATGTTATAATTATAAAATAAAATAAAAAATTAAAAAAAAAAAAAAAAAAAAAAAAAAAAAAACAAAGTTCAAAGATGCAACCTTAGGTCACAGTGCAGAGGGGATGTCCGCTTTACTTGGTGAAAGAGCCAAATGGCTTGTGGGAGAAATCAGGAGGCTCCGAGCATAAATATCACTTTAATTTCATGTCACCAAATTGCCATTCCAGCACCATCTCTCAATAAAGTTGTCCCGTTACCTCTGTCACAAGGTTAAAAAGTCTGCACACACTGGCTATGGAAGGGAGCGATTAACTGTCTTGCTTCCATCTTGCTGCACTTGGGCCCACAGAAGAGTTAAATGGAGGAGAAAGGATGAAGAAGCATATAAAGCAAATGAGCAAAGCAGCTAAGCCATTTCAGAACAGGAGGTCTCATCCCACCTCATCCCAAGCCATCCCATCCCACCTCACTCCATCCCATCCCAATCCGGCTCCACCCCATCCCAAAGTGGCTGACAATTCCTTCTCCTTCTCCAAGATATTCCAAGTTAATCATTTTTTATTTAAAGTGACAGACCACAAACTTATCTTTGGATCAACGTGGCTCAGAGCAGCAGGGAATTTGTCTTTGCCTCTTTCCACAAAACTAAATGATTCTTTCAGTTCTCTTATGAAAACTGGCAAAGTCTGCATGCTGCTCCTTGGCAGGGCTTTATTGTTGGCCGGCACAGCAGCCGGCTTCTCTTAGTGACCAGTAGCTATAGTACAAACATCCCGCCTACATAACCCAAAGTGCCCTGCTTAAAAACCAAAGGGCACGGGGCAGCTGGGTGGTGCAGTGGGTAGAGCACCAGCCCTGAAGTCAGGAGGACCTGAGTTAAATCTGCTCTCAGACACTTCACACTTTCTAGTTGTGTTTTCCTGGGCAAGTCACTTAACCCCAATTGCCTCAGGAAAAAAGAAAGGGGGGCATGTGTTCAAACACTGAGTGCTCACTTTACCTTTCATCTGTAAGATGGTAGGGGGAGGGAGGCTAGTTTAGAAGTCTTCTCTAGCTTGCTCATGTTCATCACATGACTGTTGGTGACTTTCTAGGTGAGGCTCCCCAGCGAGAGAGCCGAGTTTGGAAGCTCTGCACATTTATACTTATTGTCTGCCACGTGACTGAGAAATGACTCAAGAAACGCTTCTGGCACACACTCAGTCTAGACCATCACTGGTTCCCCCCAGCTACAGAGCAGCAAACTGGAGTCAAATGACAAGATTTCATGGAGGAATGATGCCTGCAGCACCCAAACACTTTCCAAAGTGGAGCGGATGCCGTCCATTGCTGGAACCTCTCGATGTGAGCCCTTTGCATAGGGGTGCTCTTTTGGCCTCCCTTTTGGTGATGGTTTCTGCAGCCTCCGCCCTCCAGTGCCATTGCTTCTTTGCTCAATGTTCCAATTCAAAAAATGGGAAAGCTTCTTCCCCTGTGTCCGTTGGAAGCGGATACTCCGGGAACAGCAGAGCAAAATTGGGGTTGACAAGAATAAAAACACACGCTCACTCAGAATAACAGAGAGAGTAAAAAGTCCAAGAATATTCAAAAGGAGAAACTCTAAAATGTGGCTTTAGCCTTTGGTTTGGCAAATCGGTTGCTGAACATGAGTTTGTTCATCTGTAAAATGAGGGAGCTGGATTGCATGAGCTTTCGTCGATTCCAGCTTTGAAGTCTATTTGTATGGTCTGTTACATGTGGTGGGTCCATTCAGCCGTGAATCAACAGCCTACTATGTGCCTAGCACTGTGCTAGGCCTTAGGGGTACACATACAAGGAAGGAAATAATTCCCACTCACAGGGAGTTTATGTTCTAATGGAGGGAGAGAGTGATACAGTGTAATACAAAACATGCTCAAGATAAAGTTTCCATTAATCCAAATCCCATTTGCTAAGTTATACTGGGTTTGAAAGTAGCAAACCTTGATTTTTATAACTGTTCCGTAATTCAGACACATTCCCAAACTAAGTTAATTCTGTTTTTCCATCTGCGTCTCTCTATCTTTCCCTCCCCTTTTCCCTCTCCCTCTCATCTCTATCCTTCATCTCCTTCTCTCTCTTCTTTTTCCTTTCTTTCTCCTTCCCTTTCTCCCTCTCTGTGTACTTCCATCTCTCTTTCTCTCTTTCCTTCTTTCCCTTTCCCAAACCATCTAGTTTCCCTTTCCCTCTTTTTTTTATTCTCCTTCCCCCTTTCCCTCTCCCTCTCCCCTCTCTCCTTCTTCCTCACCCTCTCCTTTTTACTTTCTTTCTCCTTCCCTTTTCCCCTCTCTGTGTACTTCCTTCTCTCTTTCTCTCTCTCCTTCTTTCCCTTTCCCAAACCATCTAGTTTCCCTTTCCCTCTTTTTTTTTATTCTCCCTCCCCCTTTCCCTCTCCCTCTCCCCTCTCTCCTTCTTCCTCACCCTCTCCTTTTTCCTTTCTTTCTCCTTCCCTTTTCCCCTCTCTGTGTACTTCCTTCTCTCTTTCTCTCTCTCCTTCTTTCCCTTTCCCAAACCATCTAGTTTCCCTTTCCCTCTTTTTTTTTATTCTCCCTCCCCCTTTCCCTCTCCCTCTCCCCTCTCTCCTTCTTCCTCACCCTCTCCTTTTTCCTTTCTTTCTCCTTCCCTTTTCCCCTCTCTGTGTACTTCCTTCTCTCTTTCTCTCTCTCCTTCTTTCCCTTTCCCAAACCATCTAGTTTCCCTTTCCCTCTTTTTTTTTATTCTCCCTCCCCCTTTCCCTCTCCCTCTCCCCTCTCTCCTTCTTCCTCACCCTCTCCTTTTTCCTTTCTTTCTCCTTCCCTTTTCCCCTCTCTGTGTACTTCCTTCTCTCTTTCTCTCTCTCCTTCTTTCCCTTTCCCAAACCATCTAGTTTCCCTTTCCCTCTTTTTTTTACTCTCCCTCCCCCTTTCCCTCTCCCTCTCCCCTCTCACCTTCTTCCTCACCCTCTTCTTTTCCCTTTCTTTCCCTTCCATTTTTCCCTCTTTGTGTACCACCCTCTCTCTTTCTCTTTTTTCTTTCTTTCCCTTTCCCAATCCATCTCATCTCCCTTTCCCTCTTTTTTTTACTCTCCCTCTCCTTTTCCCTCCCCCCTTTCTCACCCTCTATTTCTCCCTGTCTCTCTGTGTGTTTATCTCTTGCTCTGTGTGTCTCTGTCTTTTGATGTCTCTGTCTGCCTCTGTCTGTCTGTCTAACCTATCATTTTAATTTAGTCAACTCTGCATCAATTTTTGCCTGCTTTCTGATTATATAAAACCATTGATAAAGCATCTGAGAAAGATCCTTTCCTTTCCTGTCCTGTCCTTTTTTGGCAATCATTAGATTGTAGAGGCCTGCTTCTCCCTCTAGCTAATGACCTCTGCCCTGTCCCAATTAACAGACAAACCCAGGGGCTTTCAGTCTGAATATGGCTTATTCTATCCTTTAGGGGAACTAGGAGGAACTCGTTGCCAATGAGGCTGCCTTGGATTTTAATGGGATAGAGAGGGGCCTCAATGGTGGAATAGAATGAAGGATGGGGTGTGAGGAGAAAAAACTGCTTTCCCAGAGAAGAAACATCAAATAAGAAATGAGTGCAGAATTTCTCATCCATCTAAAGAAAGGAGACCTAATTAATATGTACTGTGCTGCAGGTCAAGTTTTTTACATAACTAAAATCAGATCTTTCCAATTGAAAGGGATACTAAAGGCCATGTAGTCCAATCTGTAAGTCTTACAGAAGAGGAAACTGAGGCAGACAGTTTACCTGAATAGCCTAAGGTCCACAGTATTAACTGTAAGGGATGAGATTTGAACCTGGATCCCTTAACTCCAGATTCATTACATTCCACTACATGATGTTTCCTTTCTAATATTAGAGACAATTAGGGGTCCAGTAGATAGAGTGCTAAAGCCAGCATCAGGAAAACCTGAGTTTCACTATTTGACAAAGTCTGCTGGGAAAATTGGAAACTAGTATGGAAGAAATTAGAGCTTGACCCACACCTAACACATATCAAGATAAAATCTAAATGGGTTCATGATTTAGACATCGTGATATAATGAGCAAATTAGAAGAATATAGGCAAGTTCAGCTCTCAGATCTGTGGAGAAGGAAGGGATTTATGTCCAAAGAAGAACTGGAACTTATGCTTGAACACCAAATAGGTAATTTTGACTATAATAAGTTAAAAACTTTTTGTACAAATAAAAATAATGCAGACAGGATCAGAAGGGAAGCAATAACTTGGGAAATCATTTTTACATTTAAGGTTTCTGATAAAGGCCTCGTTTCGAAAATATAGAGTATTGACTCAAATTTATAAGAATTCAAGCCATTTTCCAATTGATAAATGGTCAAAGGATGTGAACAGATAATTTTCAGATGAAGAAATTGAACCCATTTCTAGTGATATGAAAGAGTATTCCAAATCACTATTGATCAGAGAAACGCAAATTAAAACAACTTTAAGATACTACTACACATCAGATTGACAAAGATGACAGGAAAAGATAATGCTGAATGTTGGAGGGGATGTGGGAAAACGGGGACTCTAATACACCATTGGTGGAGTTGTGAATGGATCCAACCATTCTGGAGAGCAGTTTGGAACTATGCTCAAAAAGTTATCAAACTGTACATACCCTTTGACCTGGAAGTGTTTCTACTGGGCTTATATCCCAGAAAAGATCTTAAAGAAGGGAAAGAAACCCGTATGTGCCAAAATGTTTGTGGCAGCCCTTTTTGTAGTGGCAGGAAACTGGAAAGTGAGTGGCTGCCCATCAGTTGGGTAATAGCTGAGTAAGTTACAGTACATGAAGGTTATGGAATATTATTGTTCTGTAAGAAATGACCAGCAGGATGATTTCAGAGAGGGCTGGAGAGAGTGACAGGAACTGATGCTAAGTGAAGTGAGCAGAATCAGGAGATCACTGAACACGACAACATCAATATTTTATGATGATCAATTCGGATGAATTTTAACTTCTGTAAGACTTAATCTCCTATAAACTGGGAATAATAATACCATTCCAGTTTTTGTGAGGATTAAGTGAGATGATTATTGAACGCTTAGCAAAGTTTTTGCATGCAGTAGGTGCTAAATGAATGTTAGCTATTATTAATAATACAAGAATTAGCGAATTGCTTGGACAATTGTTTGCTTTTGATCTGACTCTACTAGAACAATATTTTTCCCACATCTATATATGAATGTTTCATTCATGCTGTTTAAAAAAAACCATATACATAACACTGATAGATTTAGAGTCAAAGGCCCTTGGTTCCAATAATCCCCTGTGACACTGCCTCTGTGAAGATGAATAAGTCACCTAACCTCTGTGTGACTTAGTTTCTCTGTATGTAAAGGAAAGGAACTGAATTAGAGAATCTTCTGGTGCTCTTCTAGTTCTATCCCTTATCATATTTATTATCCCTCACATTAAAACCAAACATGATTTTTCCCTTATAATACGTGAAAAAATAAGAAGCGGTAGCATGTAGCTCTTAGTATTACTGAGAAAGTCCCACTCTGAAACGCCAGGCCAAACTCCTCAGACCCAACAGGTCGGGCTTCACAATGCTTCCTCTCTACTCGCTCTCTTGATCCTTGAGAATATGCTGCCAGTTTGCTGCTTTTTAAAGTTTCTGTTCCCTTTATTGACAATGAAATGGAAGCTGGAATGAGGAATGTCATCACGATCGGTAGAAAATCACAAAAACATACCATTCTCCTTCTGTCGTCATTTATGCTCCATTTTCAAGTTATATGAGCTGTTGTTTGGGTGTGTGGGGTCCCTGTTTCCAACCAGCTTGTAAAGTGAAATCTGATGACGACTTTATTCCTTCACACATTATTCTAAGGAAAAACAAGATGGGCAAGGGCGAGTGAGGGGGAGGAACATCTAGTCTGACCATGGGAAAGGTAATAGAGCTCGAGTTTATTGGGCTACAATGAAAAGATTTCCTTATATGAGACCCCACCTCCACATAAAACTAAAGGAAATGTCTCCCTCTTGACAAAACAGAACAGAAAACATCCATCTTAGCGGCCCTGACAATCTACAGAAGGATTTCAAGCTGCTCTCAGATATCTAGTCTTTCTTCTTCCTCCTCTTAGACTTGGTCCCTGCTAAGTCACCAATTATCTCACGGGGTCTTGAAGTCACTGGTTTGATGCTGCTCCCTTTCAAAGGGACAAGAAAGATTGATTATTCAGTAGGAAAGAATGAAGGTCATGTATCACTGGTGTTACTGAAGTGACATATTAATGTCCAATAAAAATGCCCATCCACTCTCCCTCCAGATTGAAAATGTCCAGAAGGGAAGGAGCGGGCACCAGAAAATATTCTGATAAAATCTAAACCAGGGATGATGTCATCATCCCACCAGCTCAACATACACAGATAGGGGTAGTTGTAAGATTGTGCAATGGAGGCCACAGCTCTGCCACTTATCAGCTGGGGCATCTGGGGCAGGGATTTAAGTCTCAGTGCCTCATTTTGTTCTTCTGCAGAAATAAAGGACCGAAGCAGCTGAACTCTCCATTCTAGCCCTAGAATTCTATTGTTAGGTGACTTTCAAATGATTTTTAATCAATCAAGAAGAATGTCTTAGGCATTTACTGTATATGAGACCTTGTGCCAGGTCCCCGCCATCATGTACAATGGAGTATCAAAGGAGATTCTATACTGAGGATTTTGAAAAGAAAATGATATGAGGGATTCATTTTCAACCTGGATAGCTGGCCACCACCAAACATTCAACGGGACTGAATGGGTCAACTCAAAAAGATTATAATTTTGTTCCGTAATATAGCACAATTTCTTTTGGAACTGAAAACATTTAATTTGAAAATATAATTTTTTTCACTCAATAACTATACAGATTCAACAACAAAGTTTACCTTAAAGAAATCAAGATTCATTTAAATAGCTGGAGAAATAGCCTGTGATCATGGCTAGACTGGACCAATGTTTCATTAAAATGTAAAAGCACTTCTAACTACCAAAGGGTCAGTTTTCAAATGTTCAATAAAGTAATAAAAGAAATCCTCTCAGATAAAAAGATTAAGAATGTAGGAAATAGTACAAAAATAGGAATGAAAAGGAAATAATGATTCTAGAAGTCAAAGTTTATTAAGAAAGAACAGTCATTAAAACTATCCAATATTGGTTAAAAAATAGAAAATGAAATAAAAGAGAATGAGAAGCAATTAAACTCAAAAACTTACTGTAAGATAAACCTAAAATGATCAATGCAGACTGGCAGAAATTAGGCCCAGCCCAGCATCTTACATCACATTCCCTAGCAAATGTAAAATGGATAAACAATATCAATATTATACATTATTTGATTTAAAAATCACCTTTCAGATCCCAAAGTGGGAAATATATTCGTAACCAACCAAAATAAAAGGCAACTATGAAAGATGGAAAATTTTGATTTTGTAGAATTGAAAAGTTTTTTTTTCATAAATAAAACTAATGATTTCTAGTATAAGAAATAAAGCAGCAATATGAAGAAAAATCTTTATATCAAATTTCTCAGATAATGGCTTGGTATCTAAGGTATAAAGAGCTAACAGAAATAACTTTTCTCCAAAGATTAGTGTTTTAAGGTTATGAACAAACTACTCTCCAAAAAAGAATAGCTTTTAAAAAAAACTATAATTAAAAAAAAGAATAACAAATTATTCTTTGCTACCATATGAAACCATGCTCTGAATCACTAACAATAAGAAAAATGCAAACTGAATAATTCTGAGAATTTTATCCTTGCTAGCAAATTTGCAAAGATGGGAATAGTCCATGTTGGAGAAGGTAAAGAGTGTGGAAAGATAGAACACTAGTGCATTGCTGGTAGAAGCGTGAGTGAGTAGAACCATGGGAGCCTCTACCTAATCCTTTATTGATGTGCAAATCCACAGATGTTGAACACTACATATAATAACAGATTTGTAAAAATATATTGATCAGTTTTACAGCTTTTTCTCTTCTTTTTAAAAAAATAAGTGTTAAATGAGATGATTCTAAAATAGGCAAGTGGAAGGATATGGGGGAATTTAGGACATCTAAAAAAGATTTTATATATGTACATACATCTGTACTTATACACACACACACATATATATAAATATATATAAATATATATATATATATATATATATATATATATATATATATATATATGTCACATTCGTTTTTTAAAAGAAATAGTAAAAACTTAAAATGTCAAGTGTTATATAGACTGAATCTGAGCCAAACTGAGCTTTTTGAGCATTAGGAACCTTAAGAAAGTGGCTGAATCGGTATATCACTTTACATTCTGATGCTATAAAAATGTATACCATGGGTTACAGTGGCTTTCTTCCTATGGATGTTAAATTTATGAAACTATTCCTTCATTACAAGTATGAAGACCCCCCCACACACACACATATTTTTACCCAATTTTTGCTGGAACAACTGCTAAGAACAATTGATGAACTATGGGTAGTGATGCTTCAACCACTATTCCTTTAATTTCCATTCAATGAAAACACACTCTCTCTCTCTCTCTCTCTCTCTCTCTCTCTCTCTCTCTCTCTCTCTCTCTCTCTCTCTCTCTCTCGCCTCTTTCTCTCCCTCTTTCTCTCTTTCATGTATCTCTCTGTCTCTCTGTCTCTGTCTCTCTAGTACTCTTTCCCCATATATATATATATTTTTTTCCTTTTCCTCTCTTCTTTTAATTTCAGCTATTTCTCAATTCACCTTTTATACAGCTAATATAAATCAAAAATGTCCTATAGGAGGTCAGGCAGTAGGCAGGGTGATAGAATCACAAACTTCTTCTAAAATGCAAAGACTTTGTAAAGAGGAATGATACTCAAGGAAATATGTTGCTTTTCAAATACTTTTAATAAAAGTTGTAAACTAATAGCTCCCTGATAAAAGAATGTTTTTAATTTAAATAATCAATCCACCAATAATCCTAAGATGTTAGTCACTGGCAAACACTGAGGCTACAAAGACATGGATTGCCATGATCTTCCAATCCATGCCCATTAGCCAAATGCTAGGTTAGGGTAGATGATCTGAGTTATTAGAGAAAATGAAATAGGCAAGTTCTTTATTCTTATTTATATGATGTGTGTGTATACACACCAAAAGTGAATTTTACAAAATTTCAAAGAAACCCAAGTAAGAGTATGTTAAAAATAAATTCAATAAATAATTTTTGCAGCTTTTTTGATGGGATGAAGTTGAAGGGTACCAGACCTGATGGAGAATTTCCAACAAAGAACTTCCCTCCTTCGCTCATGCTGATCTGCAACCTAGCTGTAACTTCGAGTTAATTCAATATTAAAGATGACAAAATAAGCGTGCAAAAGTCTGGAATGTCAAGAATGAAGGCTCCACTTGGAAAGTTGACTATGGATATGCTACGTTTCATAAATGGCACATTAAGATATAAATTCAATATGGAAACAGATACATTACTTTTTTTAAAGTCTCATCAGAGTGCCCGGACAGCCTTTCATCTTGTGATTTGACATTGGAAAGCTCAGTTTTCCAGTGTACATAACTTGTTCATGTGAATATTGCTTTTTTTCCATTTTAAAAGAGATACACATATGTGTTTGGGGATTGAGGTTTTGAGATGATGTGAACAGCTTTTCAAAATTAAATATAGAAGAAAATAATCGGGAGAAACAACATTTTTCCTACTTAAATTTCTATCCAGGCCTCGAAACCAAGAGATCTAGGTTCAAGTCCTTGCTCTGCCTCTAATTTGTTTCCAAACCAGTCAAGTAACATCAGTGAAAAATACAAATGGAGGGAAGAACCTCAGGTAAATGAAGGGAAGAGATGATGTCTTAGCGATCTAAAGCTCTGTGATATTTACTGCTTTTCACAAAGCAATGATGTTTTAAAGGACCATTGTCCTGTCAAACTGAGCTGTTTTTTTCCTTAAAAAAAGTGTCGATAATCCTGAAACTGAAGAGGACCTTCGTCCCCAAATCTTTGCATTTTTGAGCAAAGCCTTCTTTAGACACTCAGACTGGAAAATACAAAATCAGCATTTATTTAGTTGAAACATTTATCTTCAACGGAGAGACTTGGACTCTGGAAGTTAAGGTACTGCCTCTAATACCTACTGAAGTGTGCTCCCCAACCCATCTGGCTAGTCATGTACCTTGTATGTGCCAAGAAGTCCTCAAAAGCTCTTAATCATCGATGAGTTTTTGATCTACAATTTTCCCTGACCTGATGTCAGGGAGTTCCCTACTCTGCCCTCCTCTTAAAAACATCTCACTATCTTCATAACAAACATTTTTTAAAGCAAAGAAAATTACAATTGATGACAATTTGAAAAGTTCTTGATGAAGAGAAGTACAATAAGGCTAAAATGACATTATTTCCTCATCTGGACAACTACAATTACTTCTTAAATGGGTTCCCAACAAGGTTTCTCTAATTCTCCGATCCACCCTTCATACAGCTGTATTTTATTTGGTAGTCAGGGGCATAACAATTGTAATTTTATTTTATTTTAATATTTTTAAAATTTTCCAAATACATGCAAAGACAGTTTTTAACATTCACCTTTGCAAAACCTTGTGTGCCAAATATCATCCCTTTCTCCTCCCTGTTCCCCCTCCTCAAGACAGCAACAATCTGTTATGGGTTAAAATGTGCAATTCTTCTAAACATCTTTTCATATTCATCATGTTGTGCAAGAAAAATCAGATCAAAAGGGGGGAAAGCATGGGGAAGAAAAAAAAAAACAACATGCAAACATGCAAAAACAAAACAAAAAAAGCAGAAAATACTATGCTTTTAAATTGGATTACTTGCTGTCCAGGGGAGGGGGAGGGGAAGGAAGGGAAAAAATTAGAACAGAAGGTTTTGCAAGGGTGAATCTTGAAAACTATATGTGCATGTATTTGGAAAATAATACATTTTAAATGTATTATTAAAAAGAGAAAATACTTTGTTTTCAGTCTCCATAGTTGTCTCTCAGGTTGTGGTTGGCTCTTTCTATCACAAGTCTATTGAAATTGCCTTGAATCACCTCATTGTTGAAAAGAGCCAAGTTCTATTAGAATTAATTATCACATAATTTTGTTTTTGCTCTATACAATGTTCTCTTGGTTCTACTCACTTCAGTTCATGCAAGTCTCTCAAGGCCTTTCTGAATTCATCCTGATGATCATTTTTTATAAATAATAATATTTCATTACATTAATATATCATGACTTATTCAACCATTCTCCAACTGATGGACATCTACTTAGTTTCTATTGTTTTAGTATAGCTTTTTATTTATAAAACATATGCATGGATAATTTTTCAGCATTGACCCTTGCAAAACCTTCTGTTGCAAATTTTCCCCTCCTTCCCCCCATCCCCTCCCCAGCTGGCAGGTAGTCCCATACATGTTAAATATGTTAAAGTATATGCTAAACACAATATATGCATTATTTTGGTGCACAAGAAAAATCAGACTTAGAAATAAGGTAAAAATAACATGAGAAGGAAAACAAAAATGCAAGTGAACAAAACAGAAGGATATCCACTTAGTTTCTAGTTCTTTGTCACTACAAAAAGGGCTGCCACAAACATTTTTGCACATATAGGTCTTTTTTCCCCCTTTTTATTATCTCTTTGGGATATAGACGTAGTAGGGACACTGCTGGATCAAAGGGTATACACAGTTTGATAAGCCTTTGGACATAGTTCCAAATTGCTCTCCAGAATGCTCTCCAGTTCAGAACTCCACTAACAGTGTATTAGTGTCCCAGTTTTCCCACATCCCCTCCAACATTTGTTATTATCTCTCCCTGTCAGCTTAGCCAATCTTAGAGGTGTGTAGTGGTACCTCAGAGTTGTCTTAATTTTCATTTCTCTAATCAATAGTGATTAAGAACATTTTTTCTTATGAAATGGTTTTAATTTCTTTATCTGAAAATTGTTCATATCCCTTGACTATTTATCAAATGGACAATGGCTTGTATTCTTATACATTTGAGTCAATTCTTTATGTTTTAGAAATAATGCCTTTATCAGAACCCTTGGATGTAAAAAAAAATTCCCAGCTTTCTGCTTCTTTTTTAATCTTGTCTGCATTGATTTTGTTTGTACAGAAACTTTTAATTTAATATAACTCAAAATTATCCATAAAATGAATATTTTTAAAGGTCACATCTGACCTTTGCTGAGAAGTATCAGTAGTTTTCAATGGCTTCTTTGTTGGGCATTCAAAGATCTGGCTTTGCCCACCTTGCCAATCTTATATTTTTTCCTCTTCGGGAAGTTAACAGTTCAGCCAAACTGGCCAAGTACAAAATATTCCATCTTCTGTCTGCTGGCCTTCTCACAAGCTGGTTCTCATGTCCCCTACATCCCCCAATATGCAAGTGAAGCTCTAAGAAGCTTGATTCAATCCTGAATCTAACCAAATACTTGGTTTTCTTTTGTGTTTTACATGGGTATTTATAGTTTGCTATAATACAATATAGGCTTTTTGAGCAAAGGCTCTAATTGTTTTTATTTTTTATATTTTCTATGCCTAGCTTTTTTATTGGACATCTGTTAGGTGCCGAATCACTGCTGATTAATTCTGGCTAACACTGTCCAAGAAAATAGGAGGTACTTAAGTCAGTGATGATTAGGTCTGTACAGTATTACACTGAAAAGCAGATCAGTGCTATTAGCCTAAATTTCCATATTATAAACTTGGGTATGGCCAGCCTCAGGTGATATTATTCCCAGTCCTAGAGAAAAATCAGTTTTTCTGAGCACTGCAGCCTCAGTCATCCATGATCAGGCAGCCTGTTCCCCAACACAAGCAGATACAGAGTCTCTCTGGCTATTTGCCCAGCATCAACTCAAGCTCTGTTTCATGCATATGTTTCAACCAAAGGCCAATAGACTGCACAGATGGATATCTGCTGTTTGCCAGGATCATTTTATTTCAGCATACTCCAACTAACCTTTGTCGAGGTTGTGGTGAGCCACAGAGAGGGTGGAGAACAGTTCCTCCTCCATAAATTATCTTCAAAGGGAGATTCAATCATACGTTATTTAACAACAACCAAGAGAAAAAAAAATGTTTTAGGAACTCTAAGAAGGAAAGAAAGAGAGGGGGGAGGGAGAGGAAGGGGGAAGGAAGGAGGGAAGGAGAAAGGGAGGGATGAAGGGAGAGAAGCACCACATAAAACTAAACATAAAAGTACTTTTTTTAGGGGGGGGAACTTTTTTTTTAATTGTTCAGGCCAAAAGAGATGCAGATGCATAGTTTGAATGATGGGTGAGATTGTACTTGTTCCCAAAGTTAGAAGGGAAAATTCCCAACATACTTTCCGGGCCTTGAGTTTCATGCTCCAAATAAAGAGCCGGGATCACTGAATAAATTGCTCCACAGAAGCTCGGAGTTGCCAATAGTTTTATCTTTCATTCATGAGAAAACTGACATCAGATAAGCGAGAATTCATTAAAAGATCTGAGGAGGGATGTCAAAATAGCCTAACCAAGTTATATTTAGTATTTCACTAAGTTCAGTCAGATAGAAAGCTTCCAGTAAAAACCATTGTTTTCTGACATTCATATGTCAAAGTTACAACCACATTTGGGATAAATAAATGCAGAGTTATTACAGAGATGGAAAAAAAATCTACCAACTAATCATTGAAATCATCTTGTTACCCATAAAACATCCCTGTAAAGTACAGTCTAAAAGTCCAGCCTTAAGGGAACCACCTTGGCAATTCATGACTGAAGAATAAAAGTTGAAATTAAAATTCACATAAGATTTTGAAGTCTGGATTTTGCTGGCTTTGTCCTCAAATGCCATTCCACCTGAAAGCAAAGAAGATATTTCTACACCCCTTCTTCTCCTTCAAGGCAAATATATTATCTGTTACTCCAAGATATCTTTTCTTGGAAAAAGATGTTGACACAGTGTCTCCTTGTAAAGAGATGTGGTTTAGTAGGGCAATGAGACTAGTATGCGAATGAGCACCAAAGAAGAAAAAACAGCTCTCCCCTGTCACCACGATAAGATAACATCCCTGATTTTAAGAAATCTTGTATATTAAGCTGATGATCCTTTTTGGAAACAATGTGGGAGCCCCAGTGAACTAATATGAGGAGCTTGGACTTTAGAGATGTCAACAATCCCTCAAGAAGCCTCTCTGTGAGTGACTCCTTCTAGATCTCCTAGTTGAAATCCTTCTCTCCTTTGAAGGTCTAGTTCAGGTGATATTTCCTTCAACACAAAGTCAAGGTAACGGCAGGCAGGAAGGGACCTCAGATGTCATCTAAGTCAGCTTGTACTTGAGAGCAAAGACCACTCTAACATAACTAAAACATAATTATCCAGTTTTTACTTCAAGGACTTTTCATATTGGGCTCTCATGACCTCCCAAAGTATCCCAATTCAATTTTTTTGGATATCTCTACTTAGTAGAAAAATTTTAGTTCTTATAATACGATAAGAGATGCAGTACTCAGAGGGACATATGAATGATAGAGTACTAATCCTTCGATTTATAGGTGAGAAAACTGAGGCATCTAAGCTATGGGATTTACCCAAGATCCCCCACATAGGAATTGTCAGAGCTGGGATGCAATCTGATGTCATCTCACCCCAAAACTAGAGCTCTACCCATAAAACAACACTGTCTTCTAAATGTGTCTCTTTACATTTGCTCCCTTTTCTGTACTCTGGGACTCATCCCTCTCCCATATGACAATCTTTCAAATATGGCAGGAGAGCCATAGTACTTCCCATAACTCTTTTCTAGGAAAAAAAAAAAATCTCCTCACTCCCTTTGACCAATCCACATAGAGTGGGATTTCAAGGCTTTTCATCATCCTGGATGCCTTTCATATTATTAATGTCTTTCTTAAACTGAGTCTCCAGAACCCAACGTAATCCTCCAGATGTGCTCTGACAAGAGCAGAGGTCAGTGGGATACTTACCTCCCTGGTCCTGGGAACTATACTTTCTTTAATGCAACCTAGGATTGTATTACATTCACGACTTTCTTTTGTGCATTGTTCTCTATTATTATTCCTTTTTTTTGCCATGTCAAACTCTTGGTTTAATATTGCACTTGCAAGTCATGAACACTTTTTAGAAGAACCGCTGTCACATCAAGTCTCTGCCATCTTCTCAAACATTTGCTGCCCCCTTCTCACCCCCCAGCTAGAGAAGATCCTTTTAGCCCCAATTATTCACACTTCTTGTTTTGACCTTTGGTGCTAAGTTGCATACTAGTCTCATTGCCCTACTAAACCACATCTCTTTACGAGGGAGACACTGGGTCAACAGCCATCTTTGGAGCCACAGCAAATGCTTGCAAATTTACTAGATGTTTGGTAAGTCCAAGTGTAATCCAGTGAAATCTAAATGACGCTTCCTTTACATGCACTCTACTTTGGATACAAACCCAGTGTCTGGTGTAGAAAAGATCAATGAGGGAATGTGAACCAGAACCCTTTTTTTTTACACGTGCTTTGGGAACTTGATGTAATCCACTGAAATGAAATATTTTGCCTTCCCAAAGCCATCAACATCTGACGGCCAATATTACTACATTTGTATTTTTTAAATATGCTCTAATTTTATGTTTTTTATTTGGCTTCTGGGACTAAAGCTCAGTCAATATTTTCATCTACTTATCCCTGAAAGTGAAACATGGGATTTTGCTTAAGCCACCAAATGGTTACTCTTCATAAAAGCCCTAATTCCTGAATTTGCTGATGGTTGTCAGTTGCTATAATTGTTAGCCACAGCTGGGTCTTTACCAAACTCACAGAACATTTTCATGAGACAACACTTACATACTTAGTTACAACCAGTAGCTACTAAGTCACCGCCAGAGATATTTTCTTCCAGAGATTTGGATGCTTAATGCTGATCTCCTCCTGAAGAGATTCTGGTGAATTATTTGACTTTTCTAAACATCAATTCTTATTTTAATATTGATTTCCAAACTCAAACTACACGTGCATATTCAAGAACAGGAGGTTTGAGAGAAAATATAAGATTTTAGTAAAACAATGAATCTCTTCTCCAAGAAGGCAATCATTTTTAAGCACTTTCTGGGATTGGGTTAGACATTGGGAATAAAGAGGAAATAGGCTTCCCTTAAAAAAAAAAAGGCAACACCTGGGCAGAGCCTGAAGTGGTCCAGGGATTCTCCAAGGAATGCAACCTGGCCATGAAAGCTAGCCTGGACAAAGGCAGGAGATGAATGGAGTTTGAAAATCAGCAAATGGGCTTGTTTGGCTGAAGGTAAAGTATATGAAGGCAAATTGCCTGGAATGGGCCTGGGATGGGAGAGTAGATTTGTGGAATAGTTTTAGATTTCAAGGTTAAAAGGCTAAATTTTCTCATAAGGTCAAAAGGAGCCAATGAAGATGTTTGAGCACAATAATGGCAAGGTCAGGGTGATGCTTTTGAATGATTACTTTTTCTTTACTTTCATACATGTAAAGGAAAAAAAAAGAAGAATGACATTTAAAATAAATCACAAATTGAAATGAGGAGATGAAAAATAACTAAAAACAATGGCTATTATTATATGTAATATTGCTATACCAAAACACAAGAGAGAGAGAAAGAGAGAGAGAGACAGACAAGACAGACAGACAGACAAGGAGAGGGAGAAAGAGAGAGGGAGAGGGAGAGGCAGAGAGAAAGAAGAAGAGCGAGAGGGAGAAAGAGAGAGAGAGAGGAAGAGAGGGAGAGAGAGAGAAGCAGAGTTCCATCAGCAGCCTCATTATGTTAGGTTTCTTGGGCATATTTGGCTGGAATACAGTAAGAAAACATTATATTCATATGTTTATGTATATAGAGACATACACAGGTATACAATGTATACATATACATGTCCATATATAAGCATGCATGTGTGTATACATACACACACGTGCTTATGTATATTTCCCAATAGTCCATGCAGATTTAAGTTTTAATAGTTCAAAACTTCAGTAATACTTTTGGGATTACCTGGACAAATATTCATATGGAAAATATTGCTACTCAGAAAAGATAAATTTGGACACCGTTTTCAAGTTTCCATGTTAGTGTTTCCCAAATGACATCCCATAGAAGTCTAGTGTTCCATACAATAGAGAGACAATACCATTGTCTGAAAAATGTCTCTTGACCATATTATGGGACTTATGCTTTTGTCAAAGCTACCAATTACAATAATTCTCATGGGAAAAAAAGCCTTGATTTCCTCAAGATTTTTTCCAAATGTTTCTGACCCATGTTTGTTCCAGGAGAATTCAAAATCTTAGGCTCCACGGACCACTATTGATGGCTTCTTACAGAATGTTCTCTGCTCAAATTAATCTGAGACATGCTTCTTCTTTTTTTGTTATTGTACTTCAGGAGGTTCTTCCCGTGCTGTCCTGCAAAATCCATTCCTGTTTTCAATTCAAAACTAATAAGCTGTGATTAATTGTGGGAATCATGTGAGATATTTAGATACGTCACCATTTTGTTTTTATTATACCTGGACATGGCCAGAAGAAAAAATTAAAACTTCCAATATTTTATATATTGAGTTTTCATTTTACTCTGTTTCTAATTATCATTTTTCCTTATTGCCTTCATTGTCTCAGAAAGTAAATACTTCTTTTTTTTTCTTTTCTTTACTTTTTCATCTAGATAACGTTCATTTTTCACACAGATTTTCCTTAGACTTCAAATGGAAGCTATTTCTTTAAAAGTTCAAGATTTAGAGCAGGAGAACATGGATTTGAATCAAGGCTTTACAACTTACTATCTATGTGGCTTTAAATAAATCACCTGATTTTTGCAGCCTCTGTTTACTCATCTGTAAAATTAGGGGCTTGGTCCCCAAATTTTTCTGGATCTAAATGCATGATTCCATAAATAATGATCTTGGAATAATGTTCTATCAAGTCATCATGAAAAGAAAGAAAGTTCAAAAATGCAATGGTATTAATATTTTTATCTACTTCTATGTTAAAAAAGTGAATAATCAGCATCATTACCAAAGTACCTCTAGTATCACTACAAAATATCAGGAAATAATAAAGACAATCTTGCCAGTGATGTTCAGAAAATCAACAGAGAACCAGAGCCATGGGTACAATGATCTTGTATCATGGGATAATTACTAATATCTTAAATTATAAGATATCCCAAAGAACATGGAGAGGAGAGTAGCCAGAATAAGGAAGGACGGCAAATCCAGATGAATGAAGAGCAGTTGACAGAACTGGGCAAGTTTAGCCTGGAGAAGAGAAGACAAGGAGTGTGTGTGTGTGTGTGTGTGTGTGTGTGTGTGTGTGTGTGTGTGTGTTTGTGTTGAGGGAAGATAGCTACAGTCAAGCATTTGGTTTAAAACACCTCAAAACAGACTTGTTATGTTTGGGCCAAGATAGTAGAACTGGGAACAATGGATACAAGATGCAAAAGTGGTAGTTGGAAGTTGATGGAGGTCAGAGGTCAGGCAGAGATTCCCAACATTCAGGACAGCCTACTGGTAGAATGAGCTTCCTTGGTATATTGAGAAATCCCACTTGGAGATCTTCACAGAGTCTGGATCATTCATCTTAGAGCATAATGTTGAGAAAAAAATGAACATGTGACAATCCTCTAAATGAGACTTGAAGCCCAGGTTCTGGCTTGGGATCCATAGTACCTTTAGCACTGTATATGTGAGTAAATTCCGTTGATCCCTATGTACTCATGTCATGTAACCTGGAAATTCATAGAAAGGTCCTCTCTGAGGATGCTGGATGGGCCTGGAGGTCACTCCTACATTTGGCTCAGTTTTGGAATTGGTACTTTCCATACAAGTGATATGGAAGATATAGGAGCTACAGCCTGATCCCTGTGGCCTGTGACAGAGCCTGGTTTGTATCTCCCTTCTCACCATTTCCTTTCACTTCTCTTCCAGCATTTTCCATTCCAGTTCTACACAAATGGCTCTCAAACACTTCCCCATCTCCCCTCTCATACTTTTGCCCATGCAGATTCCCACTCCCTTCTCACCTCTGATTGCTCGAAAGAATGGCCAAAATACTGATCCATTGTGTTCTTGTTTTTTGTTTTTTTGTTTGTTTGTTTGTTTGTTTTTTGGTTTTGGTTTTGGTTTGGTTGGTTTTTATTTCAAATCATCAGCATCCCATACAGTGATTTGGATAATGTTTTGCTTGTTTTTTTGTTTTTGTTTGTTGTTGTTGTTGTTGTTGTTGTTTTGTTTTTGTTTTTGTTTTGTTTTGTTTTTTGTTTTTGTTTTATTTTTTGCATTAAACAAATAACATTGATTGAATTGACTAGGATGTTGCCTTCGGATTCAAGAACTGGGTTGAAACCTTCCCTCTGTTACAAATATGGTATCTCTGAGCAAATGATTTAATATCCATGTACAACTAGGGGAAACTATCTATGAAAGCCCTTGTGGGACAAATAATCAGCAAGCATTTATTAAATACCTACTAAATGCCAAGTACTATACAAAGCAGTAGGAGTACAAAGAAAGGTAAAACACAGTCCTTGCTCTCAAAGAGCAGATGATTTAATATGGGGGAGAGAACATGTGCTTTTAAGATTTAGACAGGAAAAATCGGGGGATAGTTTTAGAGCAAAGGCACTAGCACCAAAAGATAAGAAGAAAGGCTTTTTTCAAATAGAAGGTGAGATTTTAGCTGGGGTTTGATGGAAGACCAAAGTCAAAGGGAAAGGCAAGGAGGGAAGCCTTTCCAGGCTGAGGGAGAGGGGAATCAGTGAAACGATCCTCAGTCTGGATACGGAACTATGAGTCAAACAAATCAACAGATCAATCAATCGATCCACGACAATGGATCCAGGCCTCATTCAGCATGAGGATTTGAGCTTCCCTACCTAAACCTCCAAGACTAAAGGCAGGAGCCTCACTCACAGGAGTAAACCCTGTTCTCTTTCCCCTACCAAGAATTCACAGAAAGTCTCCAGAGCACTGACCACCCCTTTTCCTTCAGAGCACTGACCACCCCTTTTTTTTTTTCACCAAGGCCAAAATGTCATTTCTTTTGTCCCTGAGAAATCCAAGCCAAATGGTAAGAATGCCACGTTTTGGTTAAACAAACAGCCCCGGCTGTCCTCAACAGAGCTGGAGTTTGCTGAGGTGGCTCAAGCCAGCCAACATCTTGTCCATCTCCCTGACAGACAAAGAGCCTCACAGGGCCTGGAATGACATGCCTGGGGCTGGCACGTGAGGGGCCTAATTTAATTAAATAGCAGGAAACATGTTTTCCATATGCCATTGCCCGGCCACACACAAACTGTAACAGTAAAGCTTTTATACTCTATCAGTGCAAGGAAAAGGAGAGTATTTTTTTAATGGATGCTCACCACTGCAGAAAAAAACAAAAAAGTGAGACTTGCCCATCAGAGATGCTCCCTGGCCTGGGACGCTGCCACTAAAAAAGCAGCTACCTTCTTCATCTCCCTGAAAAAGCCTCCCTGCTCTCCATGCTCATTTACGAAGATTTTTAAAGAAGCCCTTGCCCAGGTTTGCTAACATTTATAATGAAACCAATTTTCTGATTGCTTTAAGGAAAAACAAAACTCCACACCAAAGAGAATGCAGATCTGAGTGACTCAGGAAGCCCCACTCAGAGCTCCATTCTACCTGCTCTTCCCACTTGGGAAGAGGAAAAGCAGAAAGTAAATGATATTTTAGTAAAGGGAAGAAAGAACAGAACCTGTCTTCTGGTTTTGGTCTTTCTTTTTTTATTACTTTTCACTTCACTTTTCTGTCCCTCAGTTACTTCATCTGTATAATGGGAGCTGGATTCATTGACCTCTTAGGCGCCTTCTGACTCTAAATTCTTGATCCTGTGATCTTCTCTAGCAACAGTTTACTTTTACCTTTGGCCCTTTAAGAAAACTTGCTGAACTTTTTCTTCTTCCATTTCCTTCCATTCCATTTCCTTCCATTCCATTTCCTTCCTTCCTTCCTTCCTTCCTTCCTTCCTTCCTTCCTTTTTTCCTTCCTTCCTTTTTTCCTTTTTTCCTTCCTTCCTTCCTTCCTTCCTTCCTTCCTTCCTTCCTTCCTTCCTTCCTTCCTTCCTTCCTTCCTTATTTCCTTTTATCCTTCCTCTCTCCCTCCCTTCTTTCCTTCTTACCTTCCTTCCTTCCTTCTTTTTTTAAAATGAGACAACTTTCCATTCCAGTGAACAGAGCATATTCTACACCTGCAATATTCCGAGGAGAATTTCCATTGCTTTGGTATCATTTCTGCTGTCCAAAGCTTTGCTTGGCATTTCCCTTTGGGCATCAGGGAGAAGATAAGTTTATAAATAACCCAGAAACTCTGGGAACTTTTCTGATACTGGAAGACTCCAGGCTTGTGTGCTGGAGAAGAGAAAGGTTTAAAAATCTGCCAACTAGTCTGCAGGAAGTTTCCTTGGTACTGGTTAGTGCTGTAATTACAAAAAAATCCCTAAGAATCTTCAGAGATGCCCAAGGACAAGAAACCCATTTTCCCTGGCTACTGGCATGTAGTCACAGAGTACTTTTAACTTAAGAACAAATGGGACTATTACAAATGAGAAAAACCTTAATTTGGTTGATCGAGACATGTTTTTGCCCTAATAGAAAACCAACAATACACTTGATCAGTTTTTGGCAGGATTCATTTTTGTGGTTTATAATCTTCAGATGTGACCAGCTTTGTTCTCTAACTCAACACTCAAATACTTAGACTTCTGCACTCCCATTAGATTTGGGGTCAGACATTCTACTAATGAGTTAGGCTCATTAATTTGGCAGAAGATAATGAAATTACAGGCTAACTTTCCAGCTGCAATATTACAGACAATTGATGGGGCTTTAATGATTTAAAAAAAACAAAACAAAACAAACTTTTCCATGGCAAGTCAAAGAGATATTTATCATTTTTTTTTCTTTCATGGTAATATAGCAGTAGTAGCAGCAGCAGCAGCAGCAGCAGCAGTACTAGTAATTATAATAAAGAGCTAGCATTTCTATACCTTAAGACTTGCAAAGCATTTTTAATATGTTATATTATTTGATTCCCACACAAGATGGAACATCCCTATCTTCTTTTGGGATAATAGCAATAATATTATCACTACTACTTCTACTACTAAAGATAATATTTTTTAAACAATACCTAGCATTAACATATTGTTATTTAATATAATTTTATATATTAATACATGTTAATATTAACATATTAATAAGTAATTAATATGTTAATATTAATTATAAGATATAATATATTATAATATATTAATATATGTTAATATGTTAATATTAACACATTGTTTTTTAAACAATACCTAGCATTAACATAATCTCTTACGACTTAAGAAAAACTGTGCACGTTACTTTTTGATTCCCACATTAGATTTCTGATTTTCAGTACATTGTTTTGCACTATATTGAAATCCAAAGGTTGCAATCACTCAACAGCAAGCACATTGAGAGCCAACAACCTAATAAATCATCTCTCATGATTGAACCAGTAGATGATCTCTTATGAACCATATTGTGATATGATCCAGGATATGGTCTCATAACCGAACAGGAAAGATAAGTAATTCACCTTCATTTTAATCAATGGTGAAAGGCCTTTTTTTCCTTTTGCTTTTTCTTTTTTTTTTTTTTTTTGGTCATGTGTTACTATCCATGATTCGCACACACATATATGCATGCATGCACATACATACATCCAATGATAGTGTGATCTCTTAACAGCACTCCTTCTAAAAACAGTAACATGGGAAACCCCACAATTGAGGAATCAGTCAGTCAACAAACATTTAAGTGCCTACTAAGTGCTAAAAGCTGGGGATAAAAAGGCAAAAAAATAACAAACAAACAAATAAACAAAAACAAACAAACAAACAAACAAAAAAATCCCTGTATTCCAAGAGTTCACAGCCTAATTGGGAAGGCTGGCAAAAAAATTGTTTGCAAAAAAGATAAATATAAATATACACAAATTTTCTCTCTCTCTCTCTCTCTCTCTCTCTCTCTCTCTCTCTCATGCACACAATTAGAATTAATCTTTCAGGAGGGAGTTACTCCCATTAGAAGGAACCATGAAAGCCTTCTTACAGATTGGGACTGTATGTGGGTAACACATGGGATTTGGGCTGGGACCTGAAGGAATCCAGGAGACAAGATGAGGAGCCAGCAAGAGGCAATGCCCAGAGTTCAGGAGATGAAGGGTAATTTACAATGACCAGCAGGAAAACTATAGAGAACTATAGAGGGACAGAGATGTTGAAAAGACTGGAAAGTGTGGAAGGAGCCAATTATGAACAAACTCAAATTATGCTTCATCCTGGCGGTAACAGGGAACCACTGGAGTTTCCAAAATGATGGAGGGAGCTTCAGAAATTGGGTCCTGTTTTGTTAAAGTATTCCTAGAACTTAATATTACTGTGAAGGATTATGGGGAGACTAGATGTGACTACCTGAAGTTATTATAGGCAACTGTCTTCTCCATGAGAATCACTGCAGTTTGGAGGTAGAAAAAAAGCAGAGCAACAGCTGCATCCATCACACAAAGATGCTGTTAATAAAGTCATTCTTCCTGGGTATAGATGTCTATCTCATCATCACAGCTACTAGTTCAGGGCTGGGCCTGAAGTAAGTGCTTCATAAAAGCTTTCTAGCTTGTTTGACCAATTTTAGCCATTCCCAAATCTGCAAATGACCTCCTCTCATCTGCCTTTTGTGTCTTCTCGAAACACTAGAAAATGCTCTGCTCTTGCTCAGTTCAGAGAATCCGGTCCCAGCATCTATTAGGAGGCCTGTTGTCCACTTCTTCCCTTGGAGCTTTAAGAAGGAAATATTCCTACAACAAAAAATCCACCTCCGGCTGAATCCATCCTTCAACCACATTCTTGAGGTCGGATTAAGCAAGAATAGGTCTGCGTGGCTCAGAAAAATGCTCCTTCTCAGACTGGTCATCCCAGCATGACCCAGAGGAGAAAGGTCAGGACTTGGAGGCAAGAAGGCCTGGGGCAAATCCTGCCTCTGACACCACATCAAGAGTCTCTGTGTGTGTGTGTGTGTGTGTGTGTGTGTGTGTGTGTGTGTGTGTGTAAAGGCCACTAAGCCTAGGTCAGCCTCTGCTTCCTTATTTCTAAAAGGAAAAGACCCAAATGCCTATTTCTCAGGGCTTGGGCAAAATGTAAAAGGTGATAATGATTCTGAAACACTTTGCAGACTCTAAGTGCACATAACGTGAGCCACAGTTATTGCTTGTGTTTGTGTAATTCTCATGCAGAAATTTTTGGGGCTTTTGATTTGACTCATCCGAAGTAAAATGATCAAACCCTTTCTGATGGTTCTTCAAATGCTCAAAGCTAAGTCCTATGTGAAATAGAATTGGATTTATGGTTGAAACACCGGAATTTAAATCACAGTTCTGCCACTTCTTGTGTGATCTCGGTCAAGTTTTTAATTTTCCTTGTGTCACTTTCTTCGTCTGTAACATGAAAGGGCTAAACTTGATCTCAAAGGTCCTTTCAGAAGTGTAGCTAGTAGAGAGAAATTGGTATTTATATATTGGCGTCAGGCTGCAATGCAAAGGGAAGTCCCATTTGGATTTTTAGTTGTCCTTATAGGGTTTTTTTTTGTTTTGTTTTGTTTTGTTTTGTTTTTTTTGCAATGAATCAGAGACTGTTTTGCCACTTGAGGAAGCTCATGTAAGCATCACCTAAATGGTGGGTGGAAGTGGGAGAGGGGATTGATGGGAAGAAAGGAGATCAATGTGAGATATCATGGAAACAGAATGACTTTGAGCTTGGCTAGAAATGGGACAAAAGGTGGAGGGAAGAGTAAGGACCACCTGAGGTTCCACACCTTTGTGTCTGGAAATGTGAGGGAGTCCTTGACAAAAAAAGGAAAATTAATGGGAAAGAGTTTGTGCTTGACAAGAGTTGAAGATGCCTACGGGACACCCAAGGTAAGATATCCAGAGAAAGCTGATAGGTGAGGCAGGAAATTAGTTCTGGAGAGATTTGGGCTCAATAGGTACATTTACAAGTCAGCCAGGAAAGTCGATCTTTGAATCGGTTGAAGTAGATAAGATCCCCAAAAGGAAGAGGAGAGAAAAAGAGAGCCTGGAACCATATAGCAGAATCATCTATATATTAGAGAGGAGAGACTGATGAAGACTCGGTAGAAGAGACTGAAAAGAAGTGGTCACGCTGAAGAAATCCCACAGAGAACGGCATCACTGAAGTCAAAAGTACCCAGGAGGAAGGGGGGGCTCAAGAGTATCAAAGGGTACAGAGCAGTATGGACAAGGAGAAAAGGTTTTTGGTGTAAGTGCTTAAGAGATCATTGATCATTTTTAGAGAAAGGAAAATCCAGAGAGGTGGGGTCAGAATCTAGATCATAAAAGACTGAGATGCAAGTAGCTGGTAAATCATGAGAGATGCTGCGCTAGCATCTGGCAGAGAAAGGGAGGGATTGCCAGGGCACAAGCTTCCAGAGATGGTAAGTAAAGTTTGGGAAGTCTTTGGAAATCTGTAGGTAGATGAGAAGTAATCACTAGAGAGGGAGGAAAGAAGATAAGAGAGGGAAAGGGGATCGACAATGGAATAGGCTCACAGGAGGCTGAAATGAAGACTTCAAGTGGGTAGCCTAGACAGAACAAGGAAAACAGTCTCCTTTCTCTTTGTAGGTAGAAGACTTTATGAGGGAAGGGAGAATATGAAGGAACTTACCGTGAATAGATTTGGTTTTTTCAATTAAATAAGATGGAAAATCATTGGCAGTGAAATAATTGCAAAGGGGTTTTAATATTGGTTCTGATGATGTCATTAAAACCTAAGTTATTGCAAGTTAGCTCAATGAGTTTGGATTCAATTCAACTGCACACACATGTGTTTCCTACTACATGCAGGTTCTAGGGATGAAACAGCTCCTGCCTTCGAGTGGCTTATATCCCATTGGAAGATATAAAACATCAGCGCAGATAAGTCAATATAAAAGAGCTCTAATGTCGCACAAACCCATTTCAAGAGGAACAAAGTGATCTCAGGGCAATGGCAAAGTCCAGACTTTGCTGGCCCCGCAAATTGGAGCTGTACTTGGAAGGAAGTCCAAAACAGGTAACCTCAGGAGGCATCAGAATGAGGATGAGAGCTCAGATGAAATGAGATAAAATTTGTGAAGTTCAATCCTTTCCGTTGTGGCTAAATCTGTGACCCCATTTTGGGTTTGGGTCTTTTGCTTTTTTGTTTTGTTTTTGCAAAGATAGTAGAGAAGTTGCTATTTCCTTTTCTAGCCTATTTTACAGATGAGGAAACTGAGGCAAATTGTGTGACTTGGTTAGGATTATAAAGTTCGTAAGTATCTGAAGTCACATTTGAACTCAGAAAGATGAGGTTTCCTGACTTAAAAGCAGGGTCTTGATGCACTATGGCTCCACCTAGCTGCCCAAAGTGAAATTATAATGAAAAAAATTGCCTAAAGACAATTGCAATGACAAAATTACAAATAAATTTGATCATATCTGATGCTTGAAGAATAAACAGGATCCTTAACTCTCTCCAGAGAATGAAGAAGAATTACATGAAAAGGGATCTTCAGCTCCTAGAACAGTTGGCTGTCTCCCCCAAAGTCTCCATTTTCTATAGCTGTGACACTACTTAGCGGGAGAGCAGCACCTTGGTTTTGCCTGGGATTGATGTGAGCCTTGGGTAAGAGATATACTCGAACTTCTTGAAGGCAAGGATGTTTTATTGTCCTTGTTGTTGCACTTGTACTTCCAGCTCCTAGTGTAGGGCTGAGTACATAGTAGGTGATTAATAAATGGCTGCTGATCGAGTGATTGAAAAGTTCCCTGAAGGCCAAAGTACAGACAACTTGGATTTTTTGTATTCTTCTGTTTTCTTCTGATTTTACATCAATATTGGCTAAAGGACCCAACTTTCTAAGAGCATATAGTATTATTACTCAACTAATGCCTATGAAACAATTGAGGAAAATCCAAATAAAAAGGAAGGTTCTAACTTTAAAAAAAAAAAAAAAAGATTAATGGAGGCTTGTGGAGGAAGAAAAGAAGATCAAAGTGCAAAGGATGAAGTAGATTCCAATATGGAAAAGGGAAGAGTGGGGGTATTCTACATATAAGAATGATACCTACAAAGACAACAAGCAAGATTAAGAGTATAGACACAAGCTAGTTAGTTACGTGATTGATAATTTTCATATGAACTGGAGAAATAGGGAAAACTTTGCAAGAGGCACGGGAAAATAGATGGTAGACAATGGAGAGACTGATTGATCACATGCTGAGAGGGAGACAGGAGAAGTGGCTGACCAGAACGTTCTACCAGCATCCTCTTGATACCGACAGAAATTAAAGAAAGTCTCCAATGAGTTAGAAAGACCCCCTGTGGAGAGCTTTTTGGAAGGAATTGAGGGTCTCACGGAATGGGAAGGCAAAGAAAGGTTGGATGTGTTCTGTTGAAGACAATAGCTACATTGTTATGAGCCACTATCCAAGTACAGGCTGAGAACAAAGGGCTTGGAAAGTCAATAAGTATTTGAGATAGATGGGATAAGCAACAAGGAAAGGCTATACATCTTTAAATAGATTTATGAAGGAATGCTAGCCTGGTTAGGTTAACATGGTGCAGAGAACGGGAGAAATCCAGAGAAAGACTCTTCAAATAACTGGAGAGATTCTCACTGGAAGAAATACTGGAAACCCGAAGGGCTAGCAAACTTCATCCCCTGTGATCCAGCAGTGTCACTACTGGGTCTGTGCCCCAAAGAGATCATGAAAGAGGGGAAAAAACCCCATGTGCAAAAATGTTTGCGGCAGCTCTTTTTGTAGTGGCAAGAAACTGGAAACTGAATGGACGTCCATCAGTGGGAGAATGGCTGGATAAGTAATGGTATATGAATGTTATGGGATATTATTGTTCCGTAAGAAATAATGAGCAGGCTGACTTCAGAAAAACCTGGAGAGATTTACTGATGCTAAGAGAAGTGAGCAATACCAACAGAACATTGTCCATAGTAACAAGAAGATGGTGTAATGATCAACTACGCAACATTCAGCTCTTCTCAGCAATACACTGATCCAAGCCAATTCCAATCGATTTGGGCTGGAAGATGCCAATCACATCCTCTTGAGAGAGAAAACTATGGACTCTGAATGTGAATAGAAGCAGACTATTCTTGCTTTTTTCCCATCATGATTTTTAACTTTAGTTCTCATTTTTCTTTCACAACAGGACAAACATAAAAATATGTTTAAAAGGATTGTACACACATAATCTATATCAGATTGCTTGTTGTATTGAGGAGGAGGTAAGAAAGAGAAGGAAAGAGAAAAAGCTTGGCACTTGAAATCTTACCAAAACAAATGATGAAAGTCCAACAGTGCTATCTGGGAAACATATGAAAAAGCAATTTGAGAATGGCCTTCAGATTTCCATGTTAATTTGGAAAATTTGAATACAATGGAAGGAATGGTTTTATTCATTTATACATTTATAGGTGGGTATACACATACCTATGTGGATGTTTGTGTGGATGTGTGTGTGTGTGTGTGTGTGTGTGTGTGTGTGTGTGTGTGTGTATATATATATATATATATATATATATATATATATATATATATATATATATATATATATATATATATATATATATATATATATATATATATACACATATATATGTGTAGATGTATATATGTGTAGATGTAGATGTAGATGTAGATGTAGATTGTAAGTGACATACACACATACACAAATATTTAGGGCAGCTAGGCAGTGAATAACATGTCAGGCCTGGAATTGGGAAGACTCATCTTCTCGAGTTCCAATCCAGCTTGAGACTAGCTGTGTGACTCTGGGTAATTCATTTAACCCTCAGTTTCCTCTTCTGTAAAATGGGCTGAAGAAGGAAATGGCAAATCACTCCAGTATCTTTGCCAAAAAAACTCCAAATAGGCTCACAGAGTCAGACAAGACTGAAAAGTCACTGAAGAATACAAATATATACTTCTGCCCAGGTATGTAGGATTTTGTTGCTATTGTTGAAAACATAATGATACATGCACATGTTTATGTCAAATATGATAAATTAGAGAGCCGGGAAAGAGGAAGATCATTCCTAAGTGGTATTGGGAAAGACCAGATCCCACCCAAATTCTCACTCCTATTAACCAAACAAACAAAAAACCTTTTTTAGGCACCTAGTATGTGACAGATACAAAGGACCGGGGATACAAAAAAGGCAGTCTTGACCCTCAAAGAAATTACAATAAAATGACAGAGGTAACTTGCAAATGTCTACAAAGCAAGCAATAAAAATAATAATTAGATTAAAAAATAAGAGAGAGAGAAAGCACTAGAATTAAGAGGAGTTAAGGAAAGCTTGTAGTAACATATGGTCTTGTAGTTGGACTTTAAAGAATGCCAGAGAGGTCAGTAGAAAGATCAGAGAAGGAAGAGCTCCCCAGGCAGGGGGACAGGCAGGAAAAAAGATCCACTCAGACCCAAGATGGGCAGTGTTCGGTTGAGAGAAGAGCTAAGATGCCAGTGTTACTGGATGGAATCTTCACGGTGAAAGGAAAGTGTCAGACTGGAGAGGCAGGTGGAGGCTGGGCTATGAAGGACTTGGGAGGCCAAAGAGAACATCTTGGTTTTGCTCCTGGAGGCCACTGGAGTTGACTGAGTAGGGGAATTACCTGATCAGACTTACACTGGACAAAAGTCACTTTGATGACTGAATGGAGCATGAATGACTGTATCCCTTTTATTCTGACCACTTGTACATAAAAGATAGCCTTGGAAGCCAGTATTTTAAAGGGGGAAGTCTGAGCCCTCTCCTTGGTGGCAGTTGGGGGTGAGGGAGGCTATGGGCTCCTTCTGCCTGTAGATATATGGATTCCCATGAACTTCAGATACCTTTCAATACCAGCTGGTGGAGCTACTGTCTTTACCCACTGGCAAACTCAATGAATCACTACCCACCCCCTCAAACCATAGAGCCTAAAAAATCACCCTGAGTCACATCACTTTGGGGACAGTTTTAGTTTAGTTTTTTTTAAACCACATAAACTCTCACTCTAAATGGATTCATCACCATTCAAAGGACTCTTTGCATTGATAAGTGTGGAACAGAACTTTTTAAAGTACCAGGGGAAAAGAACAAATATGAAGGAAACCCTTTTCTCATCATCACCCTCAAAATATCTTAAAAACTGAAAATGGAAGAATTTTAATTTCAATTATCTGAAATCAATCATCTCAAATGATAAACAGTGTGTATATGTATGTGTGTATGAAAGAAATCTCTCTATATATGTAAAAGAGAGAAATAGAGCAAAGAGACAGAAAGAAAATGAGAGTGAGAAAGTAAGAAAGAGAGAGACAGAGACAGAGACAGAGACAGAGAGACAGAGAGAGAGCGCACACCAGTCAATTAAGGCAACCTCCCGAGGAGGGATTGGAGGGTTCTTTGTACATACTACCTTGGTTTAGAGGATCCTAATTTATAGATCTCCAAGTAACTGAAGTTCAATAAATAACTAGAGAAGAGATAATGAATAATGCATGAGTTACACTAAAGATTTTAGAAATCTGTAATTTTGTTATCACAGGAAATTCCTGGACTATCGCTAAGAGAGAAGTCCTAGTGAGTCTCCTGAAGCAATAAATTAAACATCATACTCCATATGATACAGCCCTGGCTTTTTAGTCAGAGGTCCTAGATTCAAAACTAGCTCTGCTGTCCACTTCCTCTGGGACCTCAGGAACATTTCTTCATCACTCCAAATGAAAGGACTAGAGTAGATGATCCCTAAGGATCCTCCTATTTCTAAATTTCATTTTAACCATTTTAAGTGCAAGGATCCCATGTGTCTGTGTATGAGATGCAGAGCACGCACACCCAAAACCAGTATCCATGCTCTCCTAGGGCAGGGACTTTCATTTTCACATTGTTATATCCCTGGTACACAATGTCTCATGTACAGCAGATGCTTAACAGCTCTTTGTTGAATGAATACGTGAATGGATGTATGAAACCCATTAACATACGTGTTGATGGCCTTCTGTCCCTATGATGTTCTTACTGTATGTGAAGGAGAATGAATGTCACCTTGATTTGCAGCTTATTCCACAATGTGACTAATTTCACAGCAATGTCAAATTCAGATGAAATAGCCCCTTGGGGAGAGGGAATTTGACTTTTGACCTTTGATTTAGGGAATCACCATAAATTGTGGATGAGATTCGCCACTTTGGAAGTAACCACCAATATCAACTTACAACATCATTATTCACCCACTGACTTGCTTACTGAGGACTAGATGTAAGGCACTGGGTTAGACATTTTGAGAAAACAACTTGGCTTTTAGAAATTGAAACAAATTTGAGAATAGGCTGTTTTTTTTTTTTTCTGTCAACTTCATTACAATTCTTCTACCATGTTCCTTGTAAAATATTAATAATAATATAGCATTATGAATTATTATTAACTATTATAAATAAATATAATTATATAATATCAATGTTTATATTATTTTATATTTATATATAAATATATAGAATTATTTATATATAAATATAATATTATTTATTAAATAAATATATAATGTATAACAGAATATTTAAATATAATAATAAATTATTATTAATAAGTTCCATCAGGACAGGAACTCATTTTTTAAAAATTTCTTGATCTATCACCGTGTCCGGCATACAGTAAGCATTTCATAATGTTTACTAAATTGGATTGAATAGATCAAGGAAGCATAGCTTTAAAACTGGATGTGACCTTAGAGGCTATTTAGTTCACCATCTCTAAGGTCAGAGAGATTATTTGACTGTTTTTGCCTTGAGTTGTATTCCCAGCACAGTGTCGAAAAATAAATAAACATTTTATAAGTGTTTATAGCCTAATTGCCCCAGATTACAAAACTAATGACAGTTACAGGCCCCCAGACTTTAAATCCAGAATTCTTGGGAAAAGAATGCACAGTATTGACTTGTTTCTAATTACATAATGACTGATATATACAGACTAAACTTTTGAAATTTAATATTTATTTCGTTTAAAATAATGAAAAAAAATCACTGTTGAAAGTTGTCATTGCTCGTTTCAGTAAAGCAAGACAAGTTCTTGAGAGGTGCTAGAAGTATTTGGTGAGGAAACAGTCTAAATAGATTTGAGTTTTCACAAACGCAGATGTCTGAAAAGGAATCTTTTTAAAATAAAAAACAAAACTTTATTTGAGAAAGAGACTGATACCAGAAGGCAAATGGTGCACATACAAACAGAATATATTTACAACACAAAACATGATCTCACCCACGTGGGTGTAAATTATAATAAATACAGTTGATTTTAAATGTAAGAGACATTTCTCAATTAGAACTAAAAGGATTCAAGCCCAGCTTTCCTTTTCGCTAGTTCCAGGTATTTTCTCGATGAAATTGACCGAATCACCATTTCACCATAGCTAATATCTGCTAATCAAACTGATGTTGCTCTTCAAATGACACTATAAAACCCAGCTTGAATATTGTGGTTGTTGCTATTCTTTGTCCATGTTCTACAACTTGGGAAATCCTATTACAGGTCTCTTGGATGGTAGGTTCCAGGAAGATATATCTTAAAAGACACTATCATCTTCCCATTCATACCTTCCCCCAGGAAACAGGATAAAAGTATTTGAGAAAATAACTTCATAAGATGCAAAAAGAAACTTTTTTTTAAATTTGCCATATTTCATGGCACCATTGTGTTTTTCTATCCAGAGAAGACAAGTATGCCATTTTAACTTAACCAATTGATTGATTTCAAAAATAACCTGAAGGAAAGAAAATTCTTATTGAATTGAATACCATTTTGAGGTAATATCAAATCTTCAGGGCTTTTCATTACGTTAAAAAACTCATCTATGTTCTAAGGTTCTATGATTTCCCTTAGGTTATTTTAATTTGGATAGTGATATTTTAAAAAGAAAGGAAAAAAAAGTACATCCTTTGACACTATCCTATTTTAAAGTCTTTTTTTTTTTTTAATATCACAGCAAAATGTAAATACTACATGCTTGTGACATCCATGGGAACAAGTCAATGTTGGGCAACCTGACTCTTTTGAAACAGGATCCTGCACTTTAAAATGCCTTGGGTTTAAAAATATAAATATTGGAATTATAAAAAACCACACAGATATGTGGTCAGTTTTGAATTATCCATATTAGAGGGGGCTTAATACAATGAACCTTTAACTAGCTTAACCAGAGTAAACTATGAAATAAGGCAAACATATCAAAAAGGAATATGAAGGAAATATTTCATTGGCAAACTTCCTTAACAATTTCCCTGCTTTTCTTAGACAATAAATCAATTCATAGATCACCTTTTAAAAACAGACTTGAATACTATCCTCCCTACTATTTTCCCCCTACATTCCTTAGTACATGAATCATTTGGACTTCCTGTTTCCATAAGGCATTTCCTATCCAGTCTCATAGAATCATTTTTTTTTTTTCGTAGAACAGCAGAAACCTGACAAAGAATTGACTTAAGTAGACAGCGTCTTCCAATGCATTCCGAGTTGTTGGGATCTTATATAGCTTCAGAGGACAAAATTTCCATGAAGGTGCTCTATATACAAATGGTGAGTTGGTTTGTTGTGTTTCTCCTTAAGCCCGACCTTCCGAATTTTGGAATGCTCTTTTGCCGTTTTGCCTCTATCTGCTTAAATTGTGGAACGCCATTTTTTTTTTCCCATGGGACTGCCATCTTGAGGATCCTAGAACCATTGCCTATATATCTGACCTCTTCTCTTTTAAGAACACCGTTCCCACTTTGGTGGTCCCATGGGATTGTCTATCACTGCACTTAGGGTTCTGCCATGGGATCCGGTTGAAGCAGTGGCGCCCTAGCTATCGTTCTTTATCCGGATTTGTGTCTGCTTCACGGGAATGTGTCTCTCTAGACAATGTCATCAGAAAACCCAGGAGAAAGTCCACTATGTGATGCAAAAATCAGACAAGCTACAATATAAAAAAATAAAGCTAGGACTCCAATCTGCTTCTTTACAACCATCTGTAACTCTAATGTGTTCGATTACTACCAATGCACAGAAATCCAAGGTCGATGGCGTTTACACCAGAACCTTTCTACAGAAGGGGGGTGGGGGAGGAAACAAAAACTATCCTTAACAGTGTCTGAGACTGCAGTATGATACATTATATACAGAAGAGTCAAGGTCAAGGTCACTGTGTGAGGACAAAACCAAAAAAAAAGGAGAGAGGAAGAGAATGCTTCATTGATCATGCCCGGAGCTGACTCCTGAAGTGGCTGATCTCAACATGGGGGATACACCCAACAGAGGATGTCCTTCCATGAGAAGTTAACAGATGGGACAGAGTCCGGGACCACCAGATTGTCTAGCATCAGCCCCCGGACAGATGGGATGGAATCTTAGTGAAACGGGTCTCTTTCCATTAGTCGATGCTCAAAGAACCCTCTCTACATTGACAATGTACATAGAGAAATGCCTGCCTCGGTGGGATGCTTAAAATTCTCAAACCAAACTCCCAGATCGACGCAAGGCTAGGAATTGATCTTCTCTTTCCGTGACCTAATGCTGGGTGGAGCTTGGTGTTCAGATAATAACCTTAATTACAAATCCTGGCGCCAAATCCTTGCCTATTACCTGTTGCACCAAAGCAGCCTGCTCCCCAGATTCCATTTCCTGGGGCTGAGTATCATCATCACTGTCCAGCGGTTCCTCTTTTATTTTCACGGCCCCCAAGGTGGGGCCCCGTTGGCTGTCGTCGGGACCCAAGCTGCTGTCGCTGCGGATGCTGTTGGTGCTGGACGGAGCCCGGTCTTCTTGCATGGGCTGGTCTCCGTGAAGCTCCTCTTCCGATTCTTCCAACTGACTTCCTGGCTGTTTCAGCTGCTCAATGGACTGGGAAAGCATCTGGAAGAGAGTGGCGAAGTTTTAAAGCAATTTCTACTCCACAGGAACAGAGAAGCCAAATGGTCACTTTGCTCTACACTTACATTTTTTCGAATGGGCCAATTTGTAACTTAACTTTCATTAACAATGCTAGAGCTCAGGCCACCGGGAGACTGTCCCCATCATTCCACGGTGCCTATGGAGGGGAGGAGGCCTCTACAAATTAACACAGCTGATACTTCTCTTCAAAGTCCCTTAGAAACACAGAAAGATGGAAAGGAAAACTTTCAGCGTGAAACATGAAATTGCGACAAATACGGGATATACCGAGGCATTTTTAGGCAGAGCAACTTATGAACGATATTCCTTGCAAAGCAGAAAAGGCAGTGAAGTTTCCACCTGGAGCCCACTTTACCTTTTAACACCTGGTGTGCACCACTAGAAGAAAATCGTCAAAAATAACATCATCATTTTATGTAATATAATAACTGAATATTCTAATAACAGAATTTGCAGATGGTATCTGCCAATGGCGGGACCACAAAGTTAAGTTGTCCTTCGGGAAACTTTGATTCAATCTGGATCTCAACAAACACCAAACAAATTATGATCTTATACGTCTCTGCAAACCAAGAAAATAAGAATACCCAGACATAAAATTCTAAGCTTTAGTGAAACTTAAATTTGCTTCAACTTAAAGAAAAATAAACTCAATTATGTCAATAACTTTAGTTTTATAAGTTCTATTCAGACATATGCTACCTTTTATTCTCTTTCAAACTCTCCCTTTCCCCCCCCCCCAATTCACTTTTGAAATTTTTATCTTTTTTCTTTCCTAAAAAATATAACCTGGGGCAAAAATGGATAAATCTCTTTCAAAGTTATTTAAAGGAGTAAGGAGAAGCAGGATAGAGGTTTCTACAAAGACTGTAACAGTGTAAATTAAAAGAACCCCCCCCAAAAGAAGCCAAACATGGAAGTGTTCACTAAAAGACATAATTTTGTCCCCAGGAAAGGGCTAAGGAAGCAACTCTCTCAGTAGTTAGGCAGGAGTGGATCACAAGTACAGAATGTAACAGACATTGGCACTTTGCTTTCTTTCCAAAAAAAAAAAAAAAAAAAGGACAGCCATTTCATTTTGAGTCCTACTATGTGCACATGACATTGCACTAGACCTTGTGGATACTAATACCAAGAATAAAACCATTGCTGCTCTCCAGTACGTTACAGATCAACACAGGAGCCAAGTCTGCCATTTGGATGTTGAGTTCAGTCCATCTTTGCCTAGGTACTGAGACACATGCTTCTTTATCTCTTCCTTGGGGCCAAAATTAGAGAATCTAATGAAGTGTTTCATATCTGACACCCTTGGGGGTTCTTTTCACTTATCCTATCATAGCTTTTATAAAAGCCAATCTGTTGGTTCTTCTAAAAGAGATCTACACATGGTTTCAGGCTACTTTTAAGAAAGAGAAAATGTAAAAAAATGTTAAGAGTAGAGACATCTAAATGAAATGGAAGGAAGGAAAGAGGGGGAGTATCTTTTTGGAGTGGCTCCCTGCATCATGCCGGTCTTTATCTCAAGTCATCAAAGTCTCAGGAAGAAAAGTCCAATTAAGCTATTCATAAAATACAAAGTACAACAGATGTGTACCACCAACACTCTGAGCAGAACTCGGGCTTGCAGAAATGTGTAAAATAATCACCAAATGGCTGAGAAATGTGGTGAAGAACGAGAGTACTGAGAAGACTGCAGATTTGACTCATCAATTCCTCCTAAACTGGAGACTGCCTAACCAAAATTGCTTCAAGTTCATCTACTAAGAGCTCCCCGGACATTTCTGCATCAGGGATCAGGACAAGCACTGAAGGTCCAAATAGGGAAGGGCCTAACCTGTAAATCGGGATCAGGATGCCATGCAAGATAAATGGGATGTCCTCTAATCCTAATGTAGTTTATGCCCTACAAACGGAAGAGATGAAAGGTAATGGCTGGTGGACACATTTGTGTCTGGGATATTTGTGTTAGCTTCCTTTAGGAGGTGAGACTGAGCTAAGTGGCTGAGTTGAGAGGGCAGAGGATTCCAGGTTTAAGAGACAGCCAATGCAAGGAAACATATAGGAGATGGAGGGCTGTATTCAAGGAACTGCAAGGTGTGCAGTGTAGCTGGGAAGGGAATAAAGTAAAAGAAGACTAGAATGGTAGGAAGGATCTAGTTATAAAGAACTTTAACTGTAATCAGAAGTGGGAAACCAATGCAGCTCACTGAGGGATTACCTACCTATACATTATGTTAGACCTAGACGTATTCGGCAAGATGTGGCGGTATGGAGGAAGAGCATTCTAGGATGTTACAAGCCTATGGCAGGTACAGATAAAAGCTCGTGAATGGACAAATTTGGTTGAATGCAGAATGTATGGATGATTATGTCATACAGTTAGAATACTAAGCTGGAACAAGGTAATTCTTTTTTTTTTTATTCATTTTTCCAAATTATCCCCTCCCTCCCTCCACTCCCTCCCCCCGATGACAGGCAATCCCATACATTTTACATGTGTTACAATATAACCCAGACACAATATATGTGTGTAAATCCCATTTTCTTGTTGCACATTAATTATTAGCTTCCGAAGGTATAAGTAACCTGGGTAGATAGACAGTAGTGCTAACAATTTACATTCGCTTCCCAGTGTGGAACAAGGTAATTCTATAACAAAGAAATGTTTTATTGTATTCTGGAGACTGTCCACCCTACTGAGAAGTGGTTTGCCAAAGTTGGGATGGTGAATGGGAATCGGGGGTCTTAGGAAAGAATCCATCAATGATCAGGAACTTTACTTTGGAAAGTCTGGGCCCTGCAATCACAGAAGTGATCATCTAACAGTGCTCCTCTGAAAACCTCAAATTAAACTTGAACTTTATTAAACACATGCATAATGTGCACATGCATGAGCACATACATACAGGCCAACATGAAGCCCCTGAACGTGAAATTATTTTCTAAATGTTTGCCAACCTAACTACACAGGGAAGATTGCCTTAAGACTTCCACTAGGTATGATTTTCAGCAGCCCAATCAACTCTTCCTGCCCCGTGTCCCCATTGTTCTTAATTTCACATCATTATAATTGAAGTGGAAGGGAGCAAGTTTCCCTTAAATGCTGTGACTCTAAGTAGGCATCAAGGCTACAAAAAAAAACCCAAATCTTCTTCATTCTCAAGGAACTTACTGGAAAATAGTTACAGAATGGAAACAGCGGATAATGTGGTGATCCAGTCAAAAAAGTTCTACTAAACTGGAGGCAGGAGAAAACATCAGACTAGTAGGCCTGAAATTTCCAGTTCTGATTCTACAATCCAGAAATTCTAGCATAGAGTGAGCAAGAGGATAGTTCTAGACTTGACAAACAAAAATGATGCTAAAAAGTAATTATTAGGTGAATTGGGAAGTTCTATACCCTCCAGCCAAACAGGAAATTCCATTTGGACCTCTGAGAAGTTACATAGAGCCCTCCGTCCCAAAGCTGCCCTCTGAAGATGAAGGCTTCAGATATAATAATATTTCTGCAGCCACTCAGAGAGAGCTTATGTCTGCCCATCAAGTATTAGGTAATCTACGCAGGGAGGAGAAAATCAGCAATATCTTTGCATATACAATCAAGAGCTATCTAGATAATAAACATTTTTTGTTCATTTTTCAAAAGCTCTTCCCTCACAAGATCTCTGTTCAATAGCTAGTACAAGTATTACTGTTTCTATTTTATAACTGGGAAACTGAGATCAAGAGAGACTGAGCCACATGTTGGAGTCTCTCAACTCGAATCTAGTTCTTTACCACTCTGTATAATACAAAAGAAGGAAATGAATGAATGAAAGCCATTGAGTCGTATAATAACATTTTCTTGGGATAGCATTAGGGTGAGAGGTAATTTTCTAAGAACCATGGGAATGTTTGCTTTTTTCATGTTTAGATTTCATTCATTGCAAAGTGAGGCCTGCAGGACAGAGTAGGAAGGGGTCAGAGAGTCACAACAAGAATATTTGTTAAGAGGATACTCATAGATTTGGGGAGTAAAGAACAATGGGCTCCTTTTTTCAGGATGCTGGCCCTGGAAATAAAAAAGAGAGAGAGAGATGGATGTATAAATATGATGCAGAGGTCCTGGTAACCAGACTCAGTGGTTTATGGGTTGCTGAATTTTCATTTCATCTTACTTAATTTAGAGACTTCTCTGCTTCCCATCCCTTTGAGAACTGGGGAGCCCACCCCATTCCCTATCACAAACATTCACAGACATTGCAGCTCTCTTTATGTGCTATCATTCCCCATTAGAATGTAAGCTTCTTGGGAGTAGGGACCACCTTACTTGTATCTACAACCTCAATGTTAACTTAACATAGTGCCAGGAATATAGTTAAAAGTCTAATGAATATCCTCTCTGCGTATCTCCCTCTCTCTTGAAGGAAATGAGATGGATAGCATAGAAATGAAAATTTTCCTTACAAGAGAAAAAAACTTACTTTGGACGTTTGAATGCAGGGGCTCCTGGGGCCATGTTCAGGATCTGATATGATTCATTCTCCCTAAGTGCAACTGGCACACTTTATCATCCCTTCTTCCCATATTATCATAAATAGACCAGATAAGGTTCTCTCTGAACCTGGAGAGCCACAAATACAGCTCAGCAACATGTCACGGGATTCACTTTCCTATGTCATATCTGCCACTGGAGAGGATGTGATATCTATGTCAAAAGTATTCTTCTAAAACATTCACTTACATGGGTTTTTAGAAGCCATGAAAATACGGCACCAACAATGGAACAAAGAAAGACTTTAAAATAATCCTCAATTTAAGCTATCTATGAATAAAATGTTTAAATAACATCCCTGGAGTTAAGCTCATGCTCATTAAAATCCTGGCTTTAGAATATACCCAATTCCCTTATTCTCTTTTCCTCTTCATGACCCTGAATCGTCCTCTAGAAATACACACATGGAAATCTCTGTAAAGGGGAAAAATAACTAAATGAGTTCTCAAATTATTGCAAGAATTATGAGATAAGGTGACAACTGGGAAAGACAGCTCAACAGGCTCTGGATCAGAAATCTATGCCTAAGAGACCTTGCTCCAATCTCAGAATTATTGACATATTTATAAGAAGATTTTTCCTTCCCATCATTCCACTAACTAGTCAACTCTATAAAACCAAGTTCCTTTGTAAAGTCATATATACAGCAATGTTCATGTCTCCCATGCTTAAGTGAAAACAGAAAAAGAGTTGTGGATAGAAATTAGCAGCAAGATAATGAAAGAAAAAAAGTATCATTATCAAGCAAGGAATACAAAAGAAAAGCAAAGGAAGATGGCCCTAATATGGAGGGCATCTTGTGCAGAGCCCAGATGAGAGGGAGATTCCCTACAGACAGTGAGGTTGTGCAGAAGTTCCTATTTTCTGGATAAAACTATGATTTTTTTTTTTTGTCTTGAGACCTAGAATACTACAGAGCCTTCGGATCTAGGTCTAGGGCTACTTAAAAGAGATTGGCCTAGCAATTCACACAACAGCCAAAGGGGATAAAGAATCAACCAACTAATCATAAAATATTTCTACATGCATTCTATAACTACCACCATCCTAGATTCAAGGGACAGAAATATTTAAAAGTTTGCACTTAGTGGAAAATATGTATGAATTTTGTTATTGTTTAGTTTTTCCATTTGGAGTCTTCTTGGCAAAGACGCTGGAGTGGTTGGCCATTTTCTACTCTAGCTCATTTTACAGATGAGGAAACTGAGGACAACAGGGTTCAATGATTTTCCCAGTACTTTTGCAGGGAAAAACACTGGCAACCGAGAACAAGTCTGTATACAACGTGACATTTCAACTGACAACATTGAAAGATAGGGATTCTAAGAGGCAGTGGTGAAGGTGAAGAGCATTCCTTCCATGGGCAAAAATCTTAGCAAAAGTTGGACAAGAATGTCTATTTTACAAGTTAGGTCCTGACATGGTTGGGTGGACAGGCCAGTAATCATTGCACATGTCAAGATCGACAATGGTTGTGTATTGACCAGGAGAATAAGAACAGTAGAGTCCCACTTGGAAAACTGCACATAAACCTGTCTTTTCAACAACAACCTTCTCCCGTGATGCTAAGTGAGTACCAATCATGGAAAATGAAAATCTCAGAAGGTTCATAATTATGGTCTACTTGGGAGCAAAGGAAAATGAATGGTGAATGCAGTTGGGGTACAACGGAAATCAATCAACATGTAATTACTAAGCCCTTTCTCTCTGCCAGGCACAGGACTAGCCAAGAGTGGATGATCAACAGTGATGTTTATTCAACAAGTGGTATTAAAGAGGCACCGACAATCTGTATGTGGACAACAGGAAATGGGCTGGTGCCATAGAAATTACCTAACACCATCAATAAACAATTGGAAGACAATACTTTTAATCCAGGAGACTTTTATCCAGAATTCTTTGCCTTTTCTTGTGCCATGAGCACTTCCGGTGGAACTATGGTAAAAATTTTGGATCTATTCCATGAAAAATGCTTTAAAGTGCACAAAGTAAAACAAATACAAATACAGATTTTTAAGAAATACAATTATTATATTTTTAAACTCAAATTAATGAATCCTAGTTTAAGAATCCCTGACCAAGAAGAAAACTCTTATCAGACTATATGCATCTTCCACAGAGGTCTCCCACATAATTCCAAAATAAGGGAGTTATGAACTTATTAATCTTTATCATTACAGGAATGTTCTCTTCAACCTACCTGAAAATGGTCCTGTAGATTTCAACTGAAGACCTCTAATGAGAAAAGAACCCACCAGACCCTGAGACAGCCTACTAATAGAAAAAGTTTGACAAGAGTCCCATAGGATGAGAAGGCATGGAAGGATTGGGATATATTTTTTTAAGTATTGTATTTGTATTTATTTTGTTAAATATTTCCCAATTTCATTTTAGTCTGCTTTAATCTATTCTTTTTTAAATTTTATTTATTAATTTTTGACAGCATATATGCATGAGTAATTTTTTTTAATAACATTATCCCTTGTATTCATTTTTCCAAATTATCCCCTCCCTCCCTCTACTCCCTCCACTTGATGACAGGCAAAGGATTGGGATATCTTTGAGAAAGAAAGTAGCCACACTGCTCAGATCACCATTAAATTTAAAGTATCAAAGTGTCATTCCAACAATATTCTACATATGGGGCATTTCATGGCATGTATCATTTCTCTATTACCAATAAAGTGTAGAAAGCCAAAGAGACAAATTCTACCTCCATCTTCCATGACTTCTGTCTATCCCTTGTAGGCACCTCTAACCTCCCTAAAGTGTAAAATTCATAAGATAAAAAGGAAGTTCAGTGGAGCTTGTGGAAGATGCTTCTTACTTGACTTGCCCCCCTTCCTTGTTTTTATTTCAATGAGCTTCCCCTCCTTGGGCTCACATGTCTAATCAAAATTATATTGCATTTGCTGGGTTTTTTTTTTTTTTTTTGTATACACATTGTTTCCCATGTTATGATGTAAACTCCTTGATGGAAAGGAGGATTTCTTTATTTTCTTTATATTCCTGGAGTCTAGCAAAGTGCCTGGTATATAATTATGTACTTAATAAATTGTATCTTGATTGATGAGGAGGGAATAAAATGGGTAATAGATGCAAAATATATTAAATAACTTGTAAAGTCCTTTTTTGTACACTGAAAAATTGGATACAGTGCTTAAATCATAAAACATCTCCCAGGAGGAAGAAATCCAATTATATTTTGCAAAGAAAGTACATGTAAGTAGGTAGCTATGGCCAAGTGATTAAAGTGGTGATGGACTTGGAATCCATTGGGATTTATAAGAAAGTGTGACAGTGGATAGAGCACGGGTCTCAGTCATAAAGATCTATGTTCGTATTTTACATTAGATGCATTCTCTTGGGTAACCTTGGTAAATCATTTCATGTCAAATTTGCAAGAAAGATGTAGACTCACAATGTTAGGGAGAAGTTCCTCACTAATAATTCACTGCACAAGTCCAGTCTCTATCAGTACTCCTTCTCAAACAAGAGTTAGAGGAGAAAGTTCAACATAGAGGACATTTTCATATTGTCTATTGTTTATTTATTCCAAGATATGGGAGTTTGTTGCTGTTTTTAAATAATCATATTCCTTCATCTGATTTTTGGCTTCCTTGATTTCCCATTATGCAGGAAGCATCCATGCACTTCATTTACTTTTAAATCTTCTTTCAGATAATCTTTCTTTCTTTTTTCTTTCTTTCTTCTTTCCTTCCTTTCCTCTTTCCTTCAATTCTTCCTTCTTTCCTAATCCCTTTTCTTTCTTTTTTCCCTTTCTTTCTTTTCTTTCTTCAAATGTGTCTGCTGAGGTGTATTTCCACTGAGTAACTACAAAGTTATATGGAGAGCTCCTTGTTTTCCCAGTGGAGGTAGTCACATCTTGATATTTCACACATCTGGAGGTGATTCCCTCCAACAGTCTGGCTGTTGGGTTTGCTGGCTTGCAAACTCATGCTAGAACATCTGTGTGACAGAGAAATGTGCAACTCTCTGTGAGTCACTGCTGTCGACCTCGACCCATCTGTAAAGCATCCTGTCCTCCAGTTGTTCAACATCAGGTGAGCTACTCTAGTCAGGCATCCAGCTGAGATTAAGGGAAATTCTGCTGCCCAATTATGAAACATCTTTTTTTTCCTCCTCTTTTATCTTTGCACTGACTCATCTGTCAGTGGGACTCTTTCTCTTCATGCTATTGGATAACAATGGCATTATGTGCTCATAAAGCCGCCAGCAGCCCTAGTCAATGGTGGGTTTGAACCAAGAAGAAAAAAAAAAAAAAAAAAAAAAAAAAGGAGGACAGATGTTACAGAGATAGGAGACAGGATATTGTATGGATTTGGTAGTTCCTTTAACGTTCTCAAAATATCATCAAAAGATCCCACAAACTCTATATAGCCAAAGGATTAAGTGTATGCTGGCAACTTCCCAAATCGCATCTGCGTCATGCTCATCCTATGTCTCTTCCCTTCTCTTAGGTATTTTGTAATTCCATTGATAAGGACTGCAATGAGCTAGACTAAAGTCTCTAATGCTACACTCTATCTGCTGTTGGCATTTTGGACATCATCTGGATATCTGTTATCTCACTGACTAAAATGTAAGCCCTTTGTGGACAGGGTACCTATTTCTTCTCTCGATGCTAAAGGAAGATTTGAAGATCTATTTCATACACTCATTTAAAAGCAGCGACTTACATCTGTGCTTTTTCAATTCAGTTTAGGGGTAAAATGCTAGATTTAGGATCAGAAAACCCACATTAAGCTCCACCCTTGTTAGGGCTATAGGAGAAGTCACTTAGCATTCATTTGCAGATCTTAGTTTCTTCACCTGTAATATAAGGCATTTAAAAGAAACTCTAAGGTTTCTCATCATCTATTCCATACTTTTACTTATCTTACACAAAACTTATATTTTCTTCAAACAACTTCAAAAATGAAGAAGACTGACAAATATATTCCATCAGGACCTGGATCTCTTAAATAGGTAACTTGTGATTTCCTAAATGGTCAATGAATCAGTATATACACCAAACAGATGTCTTGCAAAATCACTTTCAACCAGGGGATGAAGGTTTGGATTTTTCTCTCCAATCTCGCATCATAAACAGACTATTTTGTGTTGGCAGTAGCAGGGATTAATGTAAAAATCTCTCCCTTGAAAAATAAAACATTTTACTATAGCATCAAGAAAACCTGATTGTGGGGGCAGCTAGGTGGCGCAGTGGATAGAGCACCAGCCTTGAATTCAGGAGGACCCGAGTTCAAATTTGATCTCAGACACTTAACACTTCCTAGCTGTGTGACCCTGGGCAAGTCACTTAACCCCAGCCTCAGGGGGAGAAAGAAAGAAAGAAAGAAAGAAAGAGAGAGAGAGAGAGAGAGAGAGAGAGAGAGAGAGAGAGAGAGAGAGAGAGAGAGAGAGAGAGAGAGAGAGAGAGAGAGAGAGAGAGAAAGAGAACTTGATTGTATTACAGTGATTCTGGAGTCAGAAGCTCTTGATGTGAATCCAAGCTCTGTAATTTCCATATCTAAGTTTGGACAAGTCACCCTACTTCTCAGTTTCTACATCTGAAACTCAGGATGATGACAGTTGTGATAGATAGACAGTAGAAGTGCTACATAGCTCCAATGAGATTGTATATCTGAAATGCTTTGCAAATCATGAAACTAAATGAATATCAAGTAATTATATTTATTATAAGCACTGTTTTAATTAATATGATTGTGTTTTAATGATTATGTTTATCGTGATAATTATCATTTTTATGAAAATCTGCATTGAGTTTGGGATGGAAGAAGATCTGATTTCTTAAATCCCACAATCATCTGTTCTTTGAGGGGTCTTCAAATATTGAAATAGATGAAAGAGAGAGACAAAGGGACAGAGAGAGAATTATTAGAGTATAAGCTTTTAAAAGGTAGTCTACATTATTCTTTATCTTTGTTTCTCCAGCATCTAGGATAGGGGCTGGAACATGGGATGTGAGACAGGGATGGTTTTAGAATAACAATAAATAAGTGATCAAAGGAGTTGGCTGTTCAACAAAGTATCACTGTACAAGAGGAAAGGCAAATGTAAAAATCTATCATTTGTTGTTGGAAATATAAAGAGATTTGTTCCCAGAAGACCGGCCACAAAGTAGTGTGAAAATGGTAATTTCAATGATGACTGATGCAGCACTTTATAAAGTCTCTAATTGTAGTAAGAGCTTAGGGACATCAAGTCCAAGTTTGTAACCCTTCTATTTCCACTCTTCTCTCCCAATTCTTCCCATTGGGACAAGGAAAACAAAGCCAATCCTGGGGCCCCAAGGCGACTGTTCAAATTCTTAGGGAGGCCTCTTAATTTCCCTGAACCTTCTCTTCTATATTAATAATAATAACTAGCATTTATATAGCACTCATTGTGTGCCAGGCTTAAGACTAAGTGCTTTACCATTATTATCTTCATATGCCTTAAGGGAAATAGGTGCTATTTTTATCCTCACTATACATGAAAGTGAGTCAAACAGAGGTTGTGACTTGCTCAAGGTCACACAGCTAGTAAGAGTCTGATACTGGATTTGAGTCTTCTTGACTCTAGGCCCAATCACTTAGATGCACTACTAGCTAAACAACTCCAATATCTTACAATGATTCTCATTATAACCATCACCATTGTCCTTATCCAGCACTCTTTGGATTATTAATTCCATTCAATTAAAGAACATTTGATTAGATTTTGAAAACATCAGCCCTAATTATTTTGGGGGGGATGGAGAGGGCAGCCTTGAGAGTTTGGAGATTTAGAAAGAACTGAACTTTTTCCACACCAACACTGATAAACAACTATTCTGCAACTTGTAGACTTAGACTAGCCTCTGTCGGAAAAGGGAAGTGACTTACCCAGAATCCCACAGTCAAAATTCAAGATTCTCCTGCCTCAGAAGCTAGTTTTTTATCCAATACATCAGGAGGTCTTTCATTACATTAGTGCAATTGCTGATTTTGCAGACTGGGACTGTTAAAAGGATAGTACAGCTCATGGACTAAGAGCAGTTGGGTTAAATGATATCTGGACAGGGCTTTGTAAACCTTAAAACACTCAATCAAAGGTTCTTAACCTGTAGGTCAGGGATTTGTTTTATTATTTTAAAAAATCTTTTCATTATAATATTTCAAAATAATTACCCCATTTTATTTTATGTATTTTAAAATATTACCCTGAGAAATCAAACTGTTAAAAAGGCCTGTGATAAAGGAGTCCGTAATAAAGCCTGGGGTATCTGGGTGGTTCAGTGAATACAGTACTTTAGGCACTGGTAGTTGTGAGACTTTTGGCAAGTTCCTTAACCCTGCTTGCCTCAGTTTCCTCATCAAGAAAATGAGGTGAAGAAAAAAAATGGCAAACTACTCTAATATCTTTGCCAAGAACACTACAAATGGGAGAACAAAGAGTCAGACATAATTCAGAACCACAATTTTATGAATATCATTATTAATGGCATGCTAATATTAACGTAAGGTAGTTCCAGATATAATTCTATCTATAGACTGTGGAATGCATAGTTCTGTCTTAAATTCCTTATGCAATCAAGGGTAAAGAACACACAGAACAAAAAAAAAATCAGGAACCAAAAATTAATTTAATCAAACGGCAGAATGAATGTATGTTCCTGATTTTTATACCCATAAAGTTGGCATTTCAAATAAGGCCATGGGACTTAACAAAGATTTAATGATTTCATTCTGTCAAATAAAAATACTTATCGAGGCTGCAAATGGCAGGAGGAGACTTATTTTGCTTTAGTATCTCCTTTGAAGTGCCTAGGATTAACTTCAGCTTAAGTGTTCACATATTTTAATTCCCCCTATATTTTTCTTTCCCATATTTTCTTACTTCACAGTCACAATAATCTATTGTTTTTTCATTCATTTTCTAAAAACATTGTGGGAGATTAACTGCCTAGAAAGGAAAGGAGAGGTAAGGCCTCCTGATCTCCCTCTTCCCTCCCCAGCCTTTGGGTTAGGAAAAGAGTTTGGGGATTCTCTATGGAAGTTACAGATTACTTGGCTGCTGTGGTTATTTATTTTCTTCTCCAAACAAAGCATTTCATCACATCTGATGAGAAAGTTTCATTATAGTCTCAAAGATGTAAATGATCAATTAAGTCAATGGGGAAGGGCTTCCATTGGAGGCTTGGGAAGACATTGGGGCTGGGTGGTTTTCCTTAAAACTCATCAAGTAGCTACCATCATCCCGTCTAGATTGGGGCAATCAGGTGGCTGCCTGTGTCCTTCCTGGCAAGGTCAAACTTGCTTTTATAAACAATCAAATAAATGCAAAAAGCTTGAGATCCCAAAACAGGGCTACCATTCTAGCCATGGGACATGGAAATGCTTTGGCCCTCAGGCTGGGAAATATGAAATTAGAAAATGGTCATTAAAGGGCCTAGCTTGGAGGGCAGCTATCACAGGCCTGGGAGGGAATTCAATTTGACAGCAGCAACTTCCACTCTCCAGAATGAGAGCCCAGTTCAGGTTTCTCTATAGCCAATTTTCAGAACTCAAAAAGAGGCTGGAAAGCCTGTCATCCTCTGCATTTTGATTCAACTTGGGAAAAGCAATGGAGTAAACTGCTTCCTAAGAAAAGGAAAATGAGATTTTGTTCTACTTAAGAACAGAGACAGCCTAAGGTCAGACCCAAATCAAAGAGCAACTTGTGACCACAAACTAGGGGCAAGTATTAGATCTTCCAAAAAGATAAGATCACAGCAGAGAGGGATCTTTGAAATGATACCTAGTCCAACCTCCTCACTTTACAGGTGAGTAAAGGTGAAGTAATTTACCTGTTGTAACTAAGATAAGGCCATTGGGACTCTGGCTCAGAGTGTTTAAAGGGTGATCATATCTATATACCTTTATTATCATGGAACCTTTGGGCTTAGCATCGAGTTAGAAAGACTAGCTAGTTAAACTGGGAAAGTAGTACCTAGATGAACTCTTCCCCTTTTGAGCAGAATGGCTTTGTCATGCAAAGAAATCTCTGGCCTTACTACTTAAGGGAATATATCTTTAAAAGTCAATTTGTGGCTACTCTTTAGGGTTTCTTATCCAAAACCTATTTAGTGAAGCTTGTCTGAAGCATGGGAAAAAATCAATATTATGCCTTTGGTGACTTGTCCAGAGTCACACTTATGAAGTGTATCAGAGCCAGGACTCTTTATCCAGGTTTCTCTCATTCTAATTTCAGCACATTTGGCCATTTGCTTATTTATTCCCTCTCGCTGAGACCACACACCAGCGGGTACGTCTTAAGTCATCAGCAGACCCAAAGAAATGTCCCCCCAGAAGAAGCAACATCAAGAGTCGGAGAGAATGTACTGCACAAAAAGGAGAGGAAGGATTGGGTAGGAGTAGGAGCAACTATTCATTCTATCTCAAGAGTCATAGGAAAATCAGTTCTTTGTTATACAAGTTACATTTTCTTATGTTCATCCTATGGAGGAAATGTAAATATCAGCCTCCTAATATCCACTTGGGATATCAATGGAAGGGACAGTACCAAAACAAACAAAATTTCCCATCAATACTGTTAATTTTTGTGGCAAAGATAATAGACTGGTTTGTCATTTCCTTCTCCAATTCTTTTTACAGATGGGGAAATGGAGGATCTCAGGGTCCTATAACTAATAAGTGATTTGAGGCCATATTTGAACTGAGTAAGATGAATCTTTCTAAATCCAGCCCTGGTACTCTGTGCATTATGGTGTCACCTTAGCTGCCACCTCTAAGAGATGAATAACGAAAGAAAGGAGCCAAGGAACAGAGATAGAGAGAGGAAGAAGCAGCGTTGGGAGGGAAAACAAGGAAAGAATAATTTTTTTCTTGAGTGGCTACCCATTAATTGGGGAATGGCTGAATAAGTAAATGAATGGAATGGAATATTATTGTTCTATAAGAAAGGATGAGCAGACTGATTTCAGAAAAGTCTAAAAAGATTTACATGAACTGAGGATGAGTGAAATAAGCAGAACCAGAAGAACATTGTACAGTAACAGCAAGATTGCATTTCAAACATAAAAGACTTAGATATTCTAAGCAATACAGTGATCCAAGACAATTCCACTAGACTGAGGATGGGAGATGCCATCTGCATCAAGAGAAAGAACTACAGAAACTGAATGCAGATCGAAGCACACCATTTTCCCATTTTTGGTTTTGTTTTGTTTCTCTCGTGTTTATTCCTTTTTGTTCTGATTTCTCTTTCACCACATGACTCAAATGGAAATGTGTCTAAAATAATTGCACATGTATAACATATCAGATTACTTGCTGCCTTGGGGAGGGAGAATATAAGGGAAGAAGGGAGAAAAAGTTGGAACTCAAAATATTTTTAAAATGAATTTCTTTATCTTTATATGTATTTGGAAAAAATATAATATAATATAATATATAATATAAAAATAAAATATATAATATAAATATATAATATATAATATTATATATAAATATATTATTATAATATAAGTAATATAATCATATTATTATATTATATTAATTATATTATTAATATATCAATATATTAATAATTATATTATTATATTATTAATATATCAATATATTAATAATTATGTTATTAATATATTAATATAATATATTAATATATAATGATATTATATATTATTATATTATAATATAATTAATATAATTATATTATATATAAATATATAATATATAATATGAATATAAAATATATAATAATATATAATATAAAAATAAAAATGATTTTTTAAAAATGGATTTCCTCCCAAGGATAAAAGAGACACTCAAACTCCTTACAAATGAGTGACAAATTGAATCAGCCTAAAAACCAAATCAATGAACATTTGCTCACTTATCTGCACGTTGGAGTCCTTAGCACATACCCCATTCACAAACCTTTAATAAGGAGCTATGATTTTCAACCGAATTGGTTCCAGGCACTAATAAAGATATAAATGGTTTCTTTTTCCTCAAAGGCAACACCCATGGGTGAGTTCCATTCAAAGCTTCCTATTGGGGGAAAGCACTGGTCCAGCCTCAGTCTACTTATGATTCCAAGGAATTTGCCACCATTGTTCAATGGCCCTCTGACCCTTGAATTAGTGCTTAGGGCTTCTAATGCTCCCCCATCTCTTCACCATGCCAACCTCAGTATCCCTCTGGGGAGTCCCATTCAAGATCTCCATTTGAGGGATGATAAGATGAGCTGTGCTCCGTTCCCTTCCTAACTGAGTTTATGAGCCCTCACAACATGTTCAGGGATATCTCCCCCGCCATCTCCAACACTTCTCTCTCCCCATTCCTTCTCCCCTTTGCATGTTGCCATCCACCATTAAAATGTACATTTCTCAAGGGCAAGGACCACAATTCCTTTTTGCTTATGTTTATATCCCTAGCACATGCTTGGCAAATGGCAATTTTTTTTAAATGCTAGTTATTCTTGAATACCTTTTTCTATTCTCATTGCCACTAAAACAGGCTCTAGATCCAAAGTCTGGGGCTCATTTTCCCAGCTATAGGTATCGACAGAGTCAAAGACTTGGGACCAATAAAATAATTATTGCAAACTCTTCATTTGCTCTGGAGAGCCATCCCCTCCCTTATTTATGAGCTAATGACAGTAGAGAAACACGCTTCTTTTAATAAGGAAAGGAGCTATCCATCTGCTAGCCACTTCTTTAGATCCACTGAGGCATGTTCTCATGAGAAAAGACTCCTTGAATCCCAGGGCCCGGTATCACCAAAATAGGAGGAGAAGAAGTAGAATTTTAGCTCAGCTGCAACTTGACACTCACCCAAGATTCCATCCCACGATTTAGCTCTTCAGCATTGGCCCCTGGCCAGCTGCAGGAATGCATGAGATACTTATCATGAAGTAATTTCTGAGAAAACCATATGAGCAACAAAATGAGGTAAGAGAAGGAAAGATCAAAACGCAAAGAGGTAAGCCACAGACTTCAGGTTCCATTTCCTCAAAGAACCTTCCTTCTTGCTGTGCCGAGCTTTTGAAAAGAACAAAAGGAACAGAGGAGTGGGCAAGGAGAGTCTGTGACCGCGAGTGGCCGCCTGGGGTTGGCAGGCTCATCATGGAAAAGGAAACGGCTGAAATTCAGTTGAAAAGTGAAACTTGTCACCATTCCTTCCACCTTGTGATGGAGAAACAAGGAGCCTGAGCAAGATCAGATGAGATAATGCAAGTAAAATGTGTGACCAATCTCAAAGTGAGGTAAAAATGGGAGTGAGCATATGATTATACTTTGGGTTAACCACTCATAGTATTATCTATACCAACCTTTGCTCTATTTGCAAATACTGGAGACAAGTCATTTCCCCAATAACTAAGTTAGAAATGCTGTGTTGTTTTTTTGTTAATCACTGATTTTTCAGATAGAGTGACTCACATTGCCAATTTGTTTGATTTCACAAATTCCATGGAAATCTGGAGCTCTTGGTTATTCAATTATAGTTTTACTTTTTCCATATTTGAAACCACGAAAGTTTTCAGAACAAGATAACACTGCAAATAACCTCATTCCAATTTGCTTGAAATTGTATTGAATGGGAAAATCTTCAGGATTATTAGATCATAAATTCTTAGCTGGAAGCCATCTGGCTCGGCTCTCTCATTTGGCAGATGTGATGTGTCCAGGGTCTCCTGGAGACTTGGAACCATAGATCGGGTTCCATGACTGCAAGTTCTATAGCCTTACTGGCACTACATGTGGCAGAATATACCGGCAAAAGTTTTCAGGAGTCATGGACATATTAATGAAAAGAATCCCTTTCTTGATATAATTAACTAGAATCGCAGAACTTCACTCTCAATGAGAGAAGCTCTTCCAAGAATCGCAGAACTTCAGGGCTGGGATGTTTAGTTCAATCTAATCTAATAATATTCACTAAGTGCCCGGCACAGAGCTGAGCACCAGGCTTACAATTCTTTATAAAAAGAGAGCCTCTTTTCAAGAAGCTACAATCCGATGGAAGGAGACAACACACAAAGAGAGACACGAAAGCATGAGGGAAGGGGAATTTCCAGAAAGTATTTTGTCCTTTGGAATTGAAACCAGGAGATGCAGAATGAAGTGAGCCCCAAAGTCCAGTTTCTACCCTCTACAAAGAAAGACAACGGGAGGAATTTGATCCTCACTCACTCTCCAGCCTTCCGATGAATGGGGAAGAGGAGACTGTGGGAGTTCGTGCCAGTCAAAATTTACATGAGGAGCTAATTAGAGGTGATGAGCTTAACCTGGGAAGGGCATCCCCTTCTTGGAGTGGAAACCAGGCAGAAAAGCAGATGCACAACAGAGTGAGACGTACATGAGAACGCCAAAATTCTTCGAGTTTGTGTGTGTTTGTGTGAGTGTGTGTGCATGCACAAGTGTGCTCCTGCCCGTGTAGATGAACGAGAAGAATTGTGATACTCCCCCCAATCTGATGATTATTAATATGCAAAATATTTTCATTAAAGAAACTCCCAAATATTTTCACTGTCAGTTCTTTCAAGCTAACAGACTAAAGGCTGCTAGTCTCTTCTCCGCCCTAGGCATCTGCACCATTTTATGGTCTGATCTCATGAGATCTGGACTCCTCTCAGTTCATTTCCGTTCTTTCTGTTTTCTGGTATAGCCTTTGAATTCATCAGCATAGCCAGCACAGAAGCAAATTTGTAATGCAACTGTGGCTGCAAGTCCCAGAATGCATTGAGGCCCCAAATCACACACCAGTATTAGTCTGAGGCAGGACTCAAACCTTTGTCTCCAAGACCATCAGCCCCCAGGAGGGTACTCAGAAGGTCAGGGAAGGCAGAAGGCGTGAGTTCAAATCCTACCTCTGAGGTTTACTAAGTGACCTTGAGCAAGTTACATAATCCTTGGGCCTCAGTTTCCTTCTACATTAAAAAAATTTTTTTTAGTCAAATGGCTTCAGAGGTCCCTCCTAGAATCCTGTGAGCCAAAGAATTTTCTCAACCAACATAATTTATAGCAAACTTTTTTTTAGGATAATACAGTTATTTCCATATTGTTTTATGATTCTCCTTGATCTTTACATAAGAGTTATTCACACAAACCTCAGCATCAAGTACATCAGTACAGAATTTAACCAAGGGCAATGGGCAATGAGCCAATGACCGGGCACTATGCTGGGGAAGAGGAGGAGTGGGCATAGAGATGAATGAATGCTGCTACTCCATCCCAAGTCCCAGGGCTGGGGGACCTGCTCCCTATCATGGGACCCAACAAGATAGCCTAGACTATCCATGCAAGTTTAGACAACTCAACCCTAGAGCTGAGATTTCAAGGAGCATGTGGTGCAAAAAATGAACTCACCTGAATAAATGACACAAAGATAGGTGACCAGGGGGAGCAACGAACAGCATGCTATTTGGGGGAAAGAATCCATGTTGGGGCCTGAGGCCTGAGTTTGAATCCTACATTTGGACCTTGAAAAATGGTTCCATTTTTCCTTCTCTCTATAATGGCCAAGATATGACAGAATGCTAGGTCCAGAGTTAACGCTAAAAGAGGCCTTAGAGGAAAAAATGGAAGTCCAGAGAAGGAAAGAGCCTTGTGCTCCCAATTCAAGAACAGAGCGGTAACCTCCAGGCCTGAGGCAACAAGGGCCCACTTCCTCCTGTGCCGCCCAGCCCCCTCAGTGGCCCTGTCCTGGTCTAGAGGCAACAGCTAACTCTGGAATGATGACAAGGAGGTAAATGTGAAAAGATACCTGACCGATATTACACACAACTACCTGAGAAATATTGTGAAAATAGATGCAAAATGTGATCGATGGGTTGGCACGTTACACTCCTATGCATAGATATAAAAATAGTGACTCACATTATCAATGTATCGGTGTATTACATGAATGACATTACATTACACACCTATGCTTGTGCATAGATATAAAAATAGCAACCCTCATTTCGCCCACGTGCATAGATATAAAAGTAGTGATTCACAGTCCCAATCACAAGACATTCATATCACTAGTACACTAGTCCATTAGTACAGATGTGTTAAACACATGTGGATATATGTAAAAATAGCGACTCCCATGGGTATATTATATATATTTGCATGTAGGTGCATATAGACTTATATAGATATTTATATACTTATCTCAAAATATAAAAGGTCAAATGAGACAAATTTGTCAAGTCCTCGGAAAACAAAGTGTTAGACCAATGCCAGTTATTATTATCGTTGTTACCCCATCCTGGGTGGATTTGCCAAAAAGTAAGGAAAGAGGAACAGATAGACATCACTTGCTCTTTTACCTTGGAATATAGGAGATTATATGTTAATGTGTGTGTATAAACAGGTACATGAACATATACATACATACATGTGTATAGAGACACCCTAGAATTCATCATGTGTATATAATATATAATTGTGTGGCTATGTATATGTGCATCATATATGTGTGTGCCTGTATACATAAAGTGTTTATTGATTCTACATACATAATATATGTTGTGTGTGTGTGTGTATATATATATATATATATATACACACACACGCATATTATACACTCATATTCACATACAAGAGGGACTCCAAATGTAGTTCAGAATTATTTTTCAAGGCATCTCATATCTTGTGAATTTCCCATCCAGGACATACTCAGATTTCCTCTGATTAAATCTAGTCAGTCACCTTTCTGCTATTGCCATCATTCTCAAGCAGCTTTTTTTCCCCCCTTATTTTCTTCTTTCTTCAAAAAACTCCTATTAATGGCCATAAGAAGCCAGAAGCAGTGAAAGCAAACATTTGATGAATGCTTTCTCATGTGCCTGCGTCATGTGCCCTGTTTGTTCTTGGGTCTCCTTAAGTTTGGATTTAGAATTCCCCAATTGATAAATGGTCAAAAGATAAGAATGTATTATTTTCAGGGGAAGAAATTAAAGTCATTTCTAGTCATATGAGAAATTCTCTAAACCATTATTGATTAGAGAAATAAGACAATTCTGAGGCCCTATTTCACATCTCTCAGATTGGTTAAGATGACAGAAAAAAGATAATGATGAATGTTGGAGGGGATGAGGGTAAATTGGGACACTAATGCATTGTTGATAGAGTTGGGAAATGATCCAACTCTCTGGAGAGCAAATTGGAACTATACCCAAAAGGCTACAAAAGTATATACCCTTTGACCCAGCAGTCTCACTACTGGGTCTATATCCCAAAGAGATCAAAAAAGAGGAAAAAAAGGACCCACAATTGCAGAAATATTTGTGGTAGCCTTTTTTGTCATGGCAAGGAACTGAAAATTGAGTGAATGCTCACCTGGTGTGGAATGTCTGAATAACTTACAGTGTATAACTGCAACAGAATATTATTGTTCTGTAAGAAATGATGAGCAAGCTGATTTCGGAAAAGCCTTGAGTGACATACAGGAGCTGACACTGAGTGAAATGAGCAGAACCAGATCAATGTACATGGCAATAACCAGATTATGGGATGATTAATTGAGATGGATTTGGCTCTTTTCAACAATGAGGTGATTCAAAGCAATTACCGTAGACTTGGGATGAAAGGTGTCATCCAAGAGAAAGAGTTATGGAGATTGAATGTGGATCAAAACATAATATTTTCGCCTTTGTTGGTTTTCTTTCTTGTGTGTTTTTTCCTCTTTTGATCTGATTTTTCTTGTATGTCATAATAAATACAAAAATATGTTTTAAGGAATTGTACATGTTTACCTATATAAAATCACTTGTAGTTTTGGGAAGGGAGAGGGAAAAGAGGGAGGGAGAACAATCTAGAACATAAAATCTTACAAAAATGAATGTTGAAATGAGGTGAATTAGGCCAATCCCAATAGACTTGTGATGGAGAGACCCATCCAACACTATGGGATTTGAATATGGATCACAACATGGTTTTTTCATTTTTTTTTCTGTTGTTTGCTTGCTCTTTTTCTACATCATTTTTCCCTTTTGATATGATTTTTCTTGTGCAGCATTATAAATATGGAAATATGTTTAGAAAACCTGCATCTATTTAACTTATATTAAATTACTTGCTGTCTAGGTGAGGGAGGAGGAAGGGAGAAAGGAAGAAAAATTTGGAATACAAGTTTTTGCAGGATGAATGTTGAAAAGTATCTGCATGCATTTTGAAAAATAAAAAGCTATTATATTTAAGAAACAAAAGAAAAGAAAAAATGAATCTTTCCATGTATTTGGAAAACAAAATAATATAAAAAATGAAGAAAAAAAGAATATGGAGATATTCTTTGATAGCTTTGATACTTTGATAGTTCACTTTGCTGTTAGGATGGCCTGGGTTCAAAATCTGCCAGCCATGGGGCCACTTAACCTTCTTAAGGGTTTGCTTCCTCAGCTAAGGGATATCCATGGTAGTCCCACCTGCCTCACAAAGTACTTTGAGAAGCAAGTGAACTAAGGAACATAAAGAGCTTTGGGAATCTTCAGCTGTAAGAAGTGGTCAATTCTTATACTATGATATTAAGTTTCATATACATTTAAAAATGGTCAAAGTGAGGCAGCTAGGTGGTGCAGTGGATAGAGCACCAGCCTTGAATTCAGGAGGACCCGAGTTCAAATCTAGTCTCAGACACTTAACACTTCCCAGCTGTGTGACCCTGGGCAAGTCACTTAACTCCAGTCTTGGGAGGGGGGGGGCAATGGTCAAAGTGTGTTTAAAAGGAAAATTTCCCAATCACGAGGCATTCATATCAATTAGGGGGGACCATAAGACAGTCAAGAAAATGGGTTAAAACTTGCAATTTAGTGAAGTAAAACTTGGTGTCAGAGGGAGGAAAGATATATGTGAGAATTCTATGAGACATTTTAGTAATTGAGTTTCCCATACATACATATCACATATATACATGAACACATACACCACTTTCAGAAAAGTGATACACACACACACACACACATATATGTATATATATAGTGTATATGCACATACATACATACACACATCTCACTTCTCTACAATTCAGACTCATCTGTAAAATGGGGATAATATCTACTTCCCAAGATTCTTCAGGAGAAATACAATATGTAAAAGTACTCTGAAAATGTATAGTATTAAATAAGCATTATTATTGTTGTTGCTTTGTTGTGGTCTCAAGGTGATCATTTGCCAACTACTCAAGGAAGAAGGAAAAGAAGTTATTTGCTTCTTTGATGGCAATCCCGTGAACACACTGGAAAAAAACCAGAGGTAACAATGTTTTCCATAATAAAACATTCCTCTGTTCTTTTCTTCTTTTAATGGCAGGTGAAGTCTTTTCCCAATACAGAGGTTCCCCAGTGTTGCATGCGCCATCTTGATTACACATCTGGAATCCATCCTTAGAGCAAAGCCAGAAGAGCCCTGCCAGTGTCCTCCAAACACCAGAGCTGAGAGGGGTTAACATACAATGGTCTGCTTGGAACTTTGAAGTTCCCTGGTCTTCGTTTTGCTTAATTAAGACAAGATTTAATAACCCAACCACTGGACAAACTCCGTACTGAGAGCCCAGGTTTGTTTCCAATTTTGGGCCAATTCTCTGCAGATTCCAAGGAATCAGCACCACATGGGTGAGCTCCCTGATAAGATTTGCTTTCTCCTGTCGTGTCCTAGAGGGAGGCTGCTTTTCATCTTGCCTCCATCCACAGGGTTGCGGTGAGCATCTGCCTGTCAGAAACCCAGGAGGGACTCAGAAGGAAAAGATGCACTGAACAGTTCTGATATTAATAATGTGACTCAACACAGAACAGTGGCATCTGGAGGTTATGGGGCATGATTCAGTCCAAAAGAAGATTTTTAAAAAGTGTGGGAGGAAGATTTGTATTAGCCAGAAGCTGTGTGGGATTTTCAAAGGAAGAAAAGAATCTATCGACACGTTGACAATCTTAATTCTAATCACCTTTTTACTCCAGAAATTTAGGAGTGTACACCTGGTTTCAGAAAATGGAACTAGAAGAAAAAGAGAAGTTCATCCAACTCAAAATTTATTTTTAAACCTCTGATTTGTAAGCTCTATTATTGCTGGTAAATGTGAATGCCCTTGAATCAACCTCCAATCTGAATATCGGGGCAATCTCCCCATTTTAGAGATAAGGTAACCAAGAACCAAGAAGTCATCTCCAACTAGGTGACAGTAGACAGAGTGCTGGCTGGGAATCACCAAGATCTCTATTATTCAGACGTTAATTACTCATATGCACAACCCTGGGCAAAGCAATTGAGCCAGCCTCAGTCTATCCATAAAAATGGGAATAAAGAGAGCACCCCATTCACTGGGGTGTTGTGAGGTCCCAATGAAACAACACTAATGAAGGGCTTCACAAACTTTAAAGGGCTCCACAAATGTCAGCTCTTAATATATCTGAGGGACAGATTTAACCCGTCTTCTAGCAAATGTCATGGATTTATTCTCATTAATCTTCTTCCCAGAATCCTTTTGTTCATTCAATGAATAATTTTTAAGGCTCCCCCTACTATATGACGGGCATTGCATGAGATACTGGGAATAAAGAAACTTAGTCACACCAGGAGGCCAAATCTCAAAAAGTTGCTGTTTTCCCCTTTTGGTAAACACTTAAACATACCCCATTTTTTTAAGTAACTGTTTTGCCCTGTGCCTTGTCCTTGTGAGTGGGAATTTTGGAAGGACAGCACCCCAGCTTACATGGGAAGAAAAGGGCTTTGGACATGCATCTTCTGCTGGATACAGCTAAAGCACCCCAGAGCAGAACTTGAGCCCTATTCCTATGGAGTTTGGACTTTGATGCTGTTGACTGGATAGGCAGAAACATGACATCCAGAATGGCCGAGGCTCAGCGAAGATGAGCGTTGGGGATCCCAGGTGAGACACAAAACATTAGATCTCTGGTGGCTACCATGAACCACAGAGTCTTGCCACCTGATTAGACCTAACACCCTTCACCGTTATGCCAGGAACAGATGGAAAGCATAAATGTGTTTGGATCAATACGTTAAGTACTCGTGCAAAATGTGATCACAGAAAATTTGGCTCCACTTGGTTGTCTCTATAGAGAATGCAGAAAGGAGAGCTCTTGGATTTCCATTCGAACTGTAATCAGACTTCCAACAAAAAAGGGTCATTTTTAGAAGCCAAGCAATATCTGCGTCAAGTCAGCAGGACACTCGCTGTTGGCTGTCATTTGTAGGTTCAGAGTTTGAGAGATAAATCTTTCCATTCTACAAATAAAAAAGCTGAGACCCAGAGAAGAAGGACTTCAAATCAAACAGGTAACTGGTGATAGATCTGGGGTTAAACCCCGGTCCTCTGCTTTGACCATCAGTTTATCTTGCACTGGACCACGCTGCCTCTCATTTGATTCAATTCAGCATGCGTGATTTAGGTGCCCACCAGAAAAAACCAGGATCTGTCCACATAGAGTTTACATTCTACATGGGAGTGGAGGGAAGTAACAGCACAGGAATAGAAAAGAAAAGAAAAAGCAGATGTAAGGCAGATATCAAGCAATTCCAAAGGCAACAAATAGTATGACCTGATTCTGCCCAAGAAAGCTAAAGACTTCTAAGAAAATTGTGTGTATGTATGTTTATGTTGGTGAGAGAGACAGAGACAGAAAGAGACACTGAGACAATAGACATACACACAGAGAAAGACAGAGATATGAGAGAGACAGAGACAGAAAGAGACACTGAGACAATAGACATACACACAGAGAAAGACAGAGATATGAGAGAGACAGAGACAGAAAGAGACATTGAGACAATAGACATACACACAGAGAAAGACAGAGATATGACAGACACAGAAATAGAGACACAGAGACAGACATCTTTTATCATATGTCAATTAACTCAATGTTCTATAAACGAATTCCTCCAAGAAAGATGGGCTCTCTTTCTATAGTAAAGTACAGCATATTTATTCTTATGACCTAACATCCATTGTAACAGTACGCTATTTTTATAAACAGTTTTACGCACATACAAAGCACATCATTTCATGATATCATGGCTAATTCACTAGAACTCGAGCAATCACAATAACCAGGAGAATATGACCTTTTTCGATGAATCCCATTAAAGCAGGCCGAACCTACACCCATTTAGAATGTTTGTTCTTTAGAAGCTGCTAAAGAGAACCCAGCACGTTATACAAACAGTTGCTTATAAAGGTCACAGTCCTCATCCGTGGCAGCTCTGTTCACTACAAAGAGGCACCAATTGCTCTACCCAGCTACCTCTGAAACTCCAGGGCAAGATAAGTTGTGAAGGCTTTCCTGTGTTTTGTTTTTTCCTTTTCTTCTGCAAGTCTGGAGTCACTGAACCACTGCATATCCCAGTCCTTTAGTCCCCTGAAGGATGTAGGGGTAGAAGGGAGGAGTCTGGTTGAGTTTTTGGTCTCCTGAATGTACAATCCCCAATTCTAATGAATTATTCCTCCCTTTCCATATACTGCATGCATGTTTGATATTTTCTATTGTTCCCTTCCTCTGAGGAAATAGGGGAAGAGAATTTCATCCTTGAATAATCGTTTGAAAGGATGTCCAAACTCATCTGAAAATGATCATCTCTGCCTAGATCTTGAAGGAGAAGCCAGAGGTGGAAGATTCTTGGGAAAGAATTCACTCTTCTTACCATTCTCCACTAGGATGCTCTTGTGTCTCAGCCTATGGCGTCCTTCCCTCTATTCCAATGGTAGCTCAGAAATTCAAGAGTGCTGCTTATTATGTAGAGCTATCGGAGGTCTGGGTTTCAAGGTTTTTAATGGATCCAGCCAACCTTCCTCAGGCCTGCCAGAATCTCAGCAGACTTGTCTTTCCCAACCCAATCAGAATCTCAGGTAACTATCAGGACTGACTTAATTTTTGTTTTGAAATGTATGTCTTCTACATTTACAATGTTTTGTTTTGCTTGCTAGACATGTTTCATATCCCTTCCCATAATAGCATTTCTTCCTCAGTTTTATTGAGGTCAACACGCCTAAATTGTGACCTCCACTTTCAGTCCTGTATACATATGAATATGCACATTAATGGAATTTTTTTAAATTAACGCCAACAATAATCAAAGCACTGATATAGATGATGAACTCACTTTGTTCATGTGGACCTGCTGCTGGTACTGTTTCTGTTTCTCCAGGAATTGCTGGTGCTGCTGCTGAATGACCAACTGGGCCAACGTGCTCTGAGGCAAAGGGGCAGACTGGGTACGATTCAGGGGCCTGTGGCGAGGCAACTTGTGGGCACCTCGAAGGCCAGGTGATACTCTCTCCTTCGTTGCCAGGGGGGACTGAGGATGGAGAGGAACCCCACCTGCAAAGCAAAGAAATGGCATCTTGTTCAGATCACTGGAGATGTGTCACAGAGAACAAAAACAATGGGGAGAGGTTAGGAACCTGGAGGAGGTAGGGCCGGGTCCACAGCAAATCAACTTATGCAGAATGAATTAAGAATCTACCATCTGCTTGGGGAGTACAAAGACAAAAAAAGTAAAAGACTTGAGCTTCAAAAATTTACTCTACTTGAGGGAGATCAAACATGTCCATAAGTGAATAAGGAAATAAGATTATCCACCACATGTCCTTTAGACAACATGTGTCATAAAAGTCTGTGCTGGGTGTTGCTACTGGGTTTATATCCCAAAGAGATCTTAAAGAAGGAAAAGGGACCTGTGTGTGCAAGAATGTTTGTGGCAGCCCTCTTTGTGGTGGCCAGAAACTGGAAACTACGTGGATGCCCCTCCATTGGAGAATGGCTGAATAAATTATGATATATTAATGTTACAGAATATTATTGTTCTATAAGAAATGACCAACAGGGATTTCAGAGAGGCCTGGAGAGATTTACCTCAACTGATGCGGAGTAAAATGAGCAGGACCAGGAGATCATTGTATACTTCAACAACAATACTTTATGATGATCAATTCTGATGGCCCTCTCCAAATGAGATGAACCAAATCAATTCCAATAGAACAGTAATGAACTGAACCAGCTACACCCAGCGAAAGAACTCTGGGAAATGACTATGAACCACATAGAATTCCCAATCCCTCTATTTTTGTCCGCCTGCATTTTGGATTTCCTTCACAGGCTAATTGTACACTATTTCAAAGTTCGATTCTTTTTGTACAGCAAAATAACTGTTTGGACATGTATACATATATTGTATTTAATTTATACTCTAACATATGTAACATGTATTGGTTGACCTGCCATCTGGGCAGGGGGAAGAAGGGGAAAAATTGGGGAAAAAAAGTTTTGGCAATTGTCAACGTTGTAAAATTACCCATGCAAATATCTGGGAAATAAAAACTATTATTATTTAAAATAAATAAATAAATAATAAAAGCTTGTGCTGGTAATTCACAGGTAGGCTGAATTTAATTTTTATCTAGGCACCTCAGAGAAGGAAAATTAGTGAGCATTTCTACTATCAGGAAAAAGACTCTTTTCCTTATGATCAGTGCAATAGAAAATTAAGGAAGATGGCTAGTTAGCACTAGTGAGTTTCAGGAAGTAGCCCAAGCCCTAGATTGATATATCGGTCAGTAGAACCCCAGCTAATTACCAGCCACAAGCAGCTTCTGTTGCCTCATCTGCTCCTTCAATAATAAGTGCTGCAGAAGCGCCTGATGGCTGCTGTTAGGTTTTCCTTCTAGAGCAGCGTGGGGATGAGTCGAAGATGCTGGGATGCTTCCCGTATATTGCCCCGGCAATGTAACTCCTGGCGGCCTCAGTGCCGGGGCCTCGCACTTCTGTTTGTCTTTGATGGAAGATGAAGCCTGTGTCAAGAAATAACAAAGAGCATAATCCTCTTTCATCCATGCAGGCCATTTGGGCTGCACATAATTAGATCCGTTTATTATGTCACCATTTCCCAAAACAATACCCCTCTCTTACCCAATGAATGAGTAAGGAAAGCTGTGAGGCGCAAGCCTGTTAAACTAACTGAATTAAGGAAAGAGAAATAAAAAACAGGATTGAAGCCACTTGAGGGAACTCTGGATTAGGTGTCAGGGCACTAAACTTGAAGGAGAGGTTAGTTTTTGATTTTTTTTTCCACCAAGAGTATTCTAACATCTGGTTCAAGGAGTGAGTTCATTTCTGAAGAGTCTTTGAAACATTTATACTGTGATGGTAGAAGGTTTGCTGGGAACATAAAATTTATTCTAATGACTAAATCCAAGAAAAATTCTATATAGATCAAATTTCTAGAGAGATAAGTGTCCACACTATCAAAGAAGACAAGAGAAATTGCCTATTCACCCTCTCTTGATATTTCCTCCAAGCTGAGTGATTCCAAAAATGGTTATTTTGTTTTTTCACAGAATCCACAGAGGCCCTGCGTTGGAAGATACCTCAAAATCCCTCCAGAGTAACCCATGACTGGCCAAAAGTCCCTTCTGAAACATAACTGATTCATGTTTATCTGCCTGAAAACTTCCAAAGTTTGTTGTCCTTAAAACACCCTCTATGCAAAATATGACGTTTAATTCATTGAATTTCCTATTTTTGCTATTTGAAGACCCTCCAAAATAAATATTTTTATTTTTCTAAAATTCTCAATTATCCATAACAAAATCGAATTTCTCACATGGCTGCACTTCTTTGGGAGTTCTCTGAAATTTTCTCCATGCTCCAAGAAGATCATTATTAGGAAAATCTCATCATCCTATAAGAATCCTTTCCCTCTTAGATTTCCATCTGATCACCAGTCTTTGCTCCCTGGCTGGAGAAATGAAGGGCACAAACTCCATTTACGGCTCAGTCTTCCCCTCATTTTTTCAAACAGTTGTTCCACTCTCCATATGGTTGGAATGGGTCAGAATTGAATGTGGTATCTATGCCTTACTATCTCAAAGAATACCTCTTCTTCCTCTATGGAAGACTATCCAAACTCAGAATAGCTTAATGTATTACTCACAAGTTTCATCTAATGAATAAAGCCTCACAGATGAAACCCATTGTCACGGACAATAAGAATGGCATCCTTCTCCTCTGCTGATCTTATCTAGCTCCAATGAACACATCTTGATTTTTCAAATACTAGTGATTTCACTGGTTTGACACATATCACAACCTTTCTATTACTTCCTCGGGCTGCTATGACCAAAGTGGCTTCTGGATGGGTTCTCCACAAAGAGACCATCACCAAAAATATCTCTGAAGCCTTCCTGGCACTGCAGGACCTTTAAGAGCTTATGCGTCATTGGGATATTCATCAGGGCCTTGAGTCATGTCCATGACTTGATGCATTATCAAAGAAAGACTCCAAGAGAGACGAGAGTTTTTTTTTTTTAATCCACATATGGGATTATTGCCATATGTGGCACTGCAGAGAAAAAAATACCTGAGGTTAGTCAGTCAACTGGCAGGCTTTAGCCAGACTCATATAAAGTACTGTCAGAAGAGTTTTTGAAGCAATTTTTAGTCCTTTCAGTTGGGTCCAATTCTTTGTAAACACATTTGGGGCTTTCTTGGCAAAGGTGCCAGAACTGTTTGCCATTTCCTTCTCAAACTCAGTTTACAGATGAGGAAATTGAGAAAAACAGGGTTGAATGACTTACTCAACTAGTAAATGTCTGAGGCCAGATTTTAACTGAAGAGGATAAGTCTTGCTGACTGTAACACTGATGCTTTATCCACTGTGCTGAAGCTATACTATCCCCAAAGATAGATCTTTGATATCATGAAAGTCACTTAGTTTCATGTATGAAATCAGCTGAGCTCTTGTTCTTTTAAAACAATACTCAGCTTATTTTTAGATGATTTCTTTGCAATAGCCAAGAATGGGAAACTGAGGAGGATTGAACTGGATAAAGAACAAGCAAGAGAATGGCTGGATACGCTATGGCCAACGAATGTGATAAAGTTCCATGTTGCTCGAAGAAATGTTGTGGGGGCGGTTTTGGAAAAAAGCTAAGAAGACTTGTTTGAATGAATGCCAAAGGAAGTGAGCAGAACCAGGAGGTCAATTTATGTAATAACAGTTTTGTGAAAACAATCAGCTTTGAAAGTCTTAGAAACTTTAAACAACATAAGAATGCTCCAGGATGCCAGACAATTTATGATTAAACAGGTTCTACATCTCCTAATAGAGAAAGTTGATGGACTCAGGGCATATACTACATATGGTTCTGGACGCAGCTACTCTGGTGATGTTTGTAACATGTTTCTTTGAGGGAGGAGGAAGAAGAAAAAGTGGATCTTTGAAGAAATATGTAATTAAAACAAAAAAATATTCAACTGATACTGAACTGAGGATTACACTCCATGACCACTTACCACATTCTATTTTTTTTAGAAAATTAAAAAAATAATAAAAAATATAAAAATCATATAATTTAAAAAATTATAATATGAATTCTGATGGATGTGGCCATTTTTAACAACGAGATAAACCAAATCAGTTCCAACAGAGCAATAATGAACTGAACCAGCTATACCCAGCGAAAGAACTCAGGGAGATGACTATGAATCACTATGTAGAATTTCCAATCCCTCTGATTTTGTCCGCCTGCATTTTGGATTTCCTTCACAGGCTAATGGTACACTATTTCAAAGTCCGATTCTTTTTGTACAGCAAAACAACTGTTTGGACATGTACACATATATTGTATTTAATTTGTACTTTAACATATTTAATTAAATTAAAATTAATAATAATAAATTAAATTAGTTAAATTAATATATTTAACATATTGGTCGACCTGCCTTCTTGGGGGGGGGGGGAATTCAAACAAATGGTTTGGCAATTGTCAATGTTGTAAAATGACCTATGCATATATCTGGTAAATAAAAACTATTAAAAATTATAATCAGTTTAAACCTCTTTGTTTAAATGGATTAAAGAAGGAAGATCATTGCCAATCTTTAATATCTGTGCCCAAATGGGCATGTCATAGAAATAATTACACAAACGCTGAGAGAAATGAAAATTTAGTTCATTATCCACTTTTCTAGGATGCTCTGGCAGGCTACTTACACTGAGCTGAGATGGCACAGCAGGGAGACCCAGAGTAATGTTGGGCAAAGACGGGGATGGATAGAGGCTTAAAAGATTCATAGACTCTTCATGAATCAGAAGACGCTGCTGGGAAACAATTTGCTAGGAAAAAAAATGAGAAAAAAAATGGGAAAATTTCAAAAGAAGTTATAATTATAGGCATAAAGTGTCAGATTTCAAGGAGAAGTTATGACATTTTAAATAACTTGGTTTAAACAATAATGAGCTGAAATATTTACAATGAAATATGAATTCTGATGCAAAAATGGAAATACTTTTCAGTGATATTAAGTCTGTAGCAGGATTCCCTTCTCTGTTCATTCCCATGCCTCTTTCCTCTTCTATACTTACTGTGTATTTTCCATTTTGGTTCCACTTTCTAAATAATATCCATCACTCCATAAACATCTTTTTTATCTTTCCTAATATTCCTCATATTTGCTCATCTTAATTGCTTGAAGAGCCCCATTATAATAGTGAATCCCAATGTATTCAATCATCTTCCTTTAATTCCATTGCAAGATACATAGCTAACTTTTAGGTTTTTTGCAACTCTAAATAATGCTTCTTGATTAAAAAAAATTGAATAATCAGTCAGTAAGCATTTGTGCTGAGCCAATAACATTTATTGAAATCATAGTTTTATAGTATTTTTCCAACTATTAAAGTACTGAATCTAAGAAGAGGCATTTTGAAAAATCAAATCTAGGAAATAGTCATATAGCCCTTCCCAAAGATTCTACAGCCATTTGAATCTACCACTAATGTATAATTAGTGTATCAAATTTCTGTATAACCAGCATATCAAATTTCTCTTAATCCCAAAAGGATCATTTTTCATTGCTTTTAAATTCACCAATTTGATGTTTATGCATGTGGTAAAACTTCAATGTTATTTAATCTATAGTACCTTTGATCATTAATGAGGGATTTTTCAAGGACTTATCAAAAATATATGTTTCCCATTAGAAAAATAGCCTGTTCCCATCATTTTTTAATGATTTATCAACTGTGGACTACTTACCTTTGAACATTTTAATTGTTCTTTATGTATTAAACTTTTATTTATCATGTTTGCTGTAAACATGTTGTTTTATTTTGGTTTACCTTACAACTTTTCAATTGTAATTGATATATTTGTGAATCAAATACATTTATATCGTCCTTAACCATTCCATATTTTGATAGAAAAACATCAGCTCCATTCCATAAAAGAAATTGAATAATATTCAATTTCTTCTGTCTTCTTTATCAGTATCTGCTTTTGTTTATTTTTTTTTTTTTTGGCTTTAATCTCCCATCCAGTTGGAATTTACTCATTTTTTCTAAGTACATTTTTAAAATCATGAATTATCACCTTTGTTTCAATTTATCAAATTCTAAACCTTTTGAAAATATTTGATAGGTGGTCGGTTTTCTCTATTCATTGACCCATTTCATTTTGGATTTGGACCAACTACTTATATGATATCACCACAATATATTTGGAATAAAAGACTATCCTTAATTTTATTATTATTACCATACTCCTTGCTACTTGTGCCTATATCTTTTCCCACATAAAACTTATAATTTTATCTAATCTCATTTGATCTTCACAATAACCCTACTGAGACATCATGAATGCATCATGTTGAACACACATGTTCTGATTCTAGATCAAGTTTTTAGAAAGATTTAATTCCTTGTTCCTGGATTTTTTTTATTTTACTCTAAAACTACATAGTCACTCCTGGCACTTTATGTAGCACTTTAAGATATTAAGGACTGTAAGAGAGATTCATGTAGGTAAGCCATCAAACCCATCTTTGAGGGAGCTGCTATCTTCATTTTCACACACACACAAAAAGATTCAATCTGATGGAGGTCATGACTGTCCCCAGGCCCACTGTGCATCAGTGCCAGATGTTGGGGAGTTTGAACTCAGGTATCTCTTCTCTCTCTCCAGTCCCATGGCCTTTACACTATACAATTTTCTACCTCAAGATAAGGCTGCTACTTTAAATATAGGTAGGTGCTCCAGATATATGGCTCTCTTAAAATTGTGAATGAGAAAGAAAAAAAAATATTTACTATGTGCCAAACAATGGACTAAATTGGGGGACAATAATACCAAAAGAAAAGCTATCGCCTGCTCACAAGGAGCTTGTATTCCAGCAGAAGAAGATGGCATCAGGAACGGATGGACCAGGAAGTCACAGAGATTGAAATTGTAGGAAAATTTATTAATAGTTCCTGACACACAAGAGACTCTTCATAAATATTAATTGATTTATTAATTAACAAATGCTTTTTTCTACTCCTGAGTCATTTTGATTAGTACTCCCAGAAAAAGAATACAAAGTATTGGTATATGAATGGAGGGAAAGAGCAATCAATAAGCCAGCAACATGGCAGAACAATGATTGGAATGTACCCTCCTGAGGTGGGGACTGACTACATAGAGAGAGCTCTCATCCATCATAAACCTAGAGACCCAGGACGGGAACTAGATGGTGCACAACAGTGTGCATGGAAGATGGTCATTGAGGGCTTTGTGGGAAATGGCAAAGGACAGGAAAAAGAATTTTGATAATTTCAGATACCTTAGGCATCCTGCTCTGTTTACTGACTCACAAGAGCATCTTGTGACTCACAGCAGACATCTATCTCTAAGGTTCTAGAAAGTTTACAAAGCATTTTGCATATATTCTCTCCTTGGAGTTTCACCACAGCCCTGGGAGGTGGGATCTCCATGCAATGGTTGGGTCCACCATGCCTACAGTCATACAAGAATCAGAGTTGGAATTGATCCCATTCTTTCTGACTCTACCCACCGTTCTTCACTAGTTCTCTAAGGAGACTCATTCACTGGTGGTCTGGTTCAAATACTTATACAAAAATTCAAAAGGAGGAGGACCCTTAAGAAGACAATTTTGAACGAAAGAGACAGAGAGAGACAGAGAGAGAGAGAGAGAGAGAGAGAGAGAGAGAGAGAGAGAGAGAGAGAGAGAGAGAGAGAGAGAGAGAGAGAGAGAGAGAGAGAAGAGAAGAGAAGAGAAATGAGCGTTCAGGAATCCCCCTGCCATCAGAGCCTCTTGTCTAACAACAAGCCCTAAATGGCCATGTATCACATGGCTTAATATAACAAAATACCTTTCAAAACCATTGCTCAAAGTCCTGTTTTCCCACATGGGGCCTAATATGGTTCCTTGAATTACATTTTCTGTTTAATTCTGTCTTCTCTCCCCGAACTTTTACACAATGAGAGTTACAAAGGTCTGACTTGACTTGGGAACTGTGGCATGATATCGTCCCCCAGGGACCCACATCCCTGAAAGAGAATACTACATGTAACCATACGGCCCAGGGACTGCTTTCTTCCCAAACAAAAAGCATATGGGACTCCAATAATGGACCACCTTCAAGAGGGCGGTAGCACACACCGGCTCAGCCCAAAGTAAATATAATAACTTGTCAAGCATGTTGTGGGGAGCTGTAGATTTTCCCCTGGACAAACCTGGGATATCAATTAACTGGGGGAAGGGTCTCACATTAGCACAATGCGAGCTCAGAATGTCACCGAAGACTGATGCAGCTCCCAACACAGGATGTTATTTCAAAACATAACCTTGCTCATACAGTTGTTTGCAGATGAGACCTACCCTTGAGACAATAGCCACTAGAGTCCCATCTAGGAATCTCTGTTGGCACTTTGGAGGCGCTTAGAGATTGTGATGAGTTTCTTTTTAAGAACAAGATACTCCTCAGTTACAAATTACAAGCAAAGCCAGGCTTGAACTGACACAAAATACCCAATAACTTTGGTTCCAACATCATCGGCTTCACTAACTTTACAGTATCTTGATGACATTGGCTAATTTTTAAAGATTAAAACTTTTAATGGGGTGTCTAGAAAAGAACATGCTCTTGTGACTGAGCGTGAGATGGGGGAAGTTCTGTATCCTAAGGTATCTGAAAGGAAAGGCACACTAGTGTTTAACATCAGCTCATTGCTTTTCCCTGCATTTCTTTAGCAGGAGAAAAAGCTTTTTGTCCTTACTGAATCCCTCATGATGCAAAATAATCATTTGAATAATAAAGATGAAAGTATATAATGGAAAAAAAATTAACTGTACCCTTGGCAACAAATACTGGTTTATATTTTTAAATTATGATGCTCAATTAAGAGCATCAGTTTTCCTAATTGGGAATTCCCTTGGCTTGTTCATCACTATCCATGGCAAAGAAACTTGGCATGGGCAATGGTCACATGACTTCAGATCCTTGAGGCATATATAAAATCTCTCCCCAAAATGAAACCTTTCTGCCCCCTACAAGTCCCTTCCTTCCTTTTTCTACTCTCCATGTGGAGTTATTCTCCAATATTACAATTCTATTGAAGAGTACCAAATGTAACCAATTATCTGATCTATTTTGATGATCCTTGGCACCCTTGGTAAATGTTATAAGGTCTGAGTCTCAGCTTCCTAATTTGTTCAATGAGATGGCTGGACTAAATGGTCCCTAAGTTCCCATACATTTCAAATTCTATATTCTATTCTATTCTATTCAATATTCTATAATCTAAATTTATAAACATAGCAAAACATTTCCACTTAAACTAATTAGGCAAGTAAAATAGGAATTGGGGAGCAGTTTGAATCTCTGAAAATGCTTTACTACAAAATATTGAGAATAAAGTCTTTCTAAGCAAGAGTGTGTCGAGCTACTTTCAAGGGAAAAAAAAAGTATGTTGGCTATTCACATCTTTTTCCTTATATCTAAACTCAATATAGAGTTTAGGTGTGAATTTTTATAATTATATCACACTTGAGCCCCCATTGTGTGGGCTCCCCTCATATCAATTAAGCAGTTGATAACAATTATTTTTTTTTTACAAAAGGATATTTGTTGAGAAAGTATAACAAGAACAGAACTTAGAAAAAAAAATTCTCTACATTTTGAACTGCACTCATCCTTCAGAAGTATTCATCTCCAAGGAAAATGGGCTGAAATAAGAGTGCAGTCACATGTTCACATTTAAAATAAAATAAAATAAAAGATCCTAAGAGGTAACTTAAGATTATTATTCCACCCCTAGGATTCTCCCCCTTAAGGAGTTTACTTCTTGATATGTCATTACCTTGGGTGTTATTCTCTCATTCAGCTGGGCTAGCTCCATTTAGGAAATAGTAACATGGTGTATCACTTATGGAGAAATCAGGGCTCTGTCCTAGGGTGGCAATATCTTGGAGGAGGGAATGTGATGCTCTTGCCAAGGCATCGTTTGATCAAGTCAAAAGATCTCGACTTGAAATCCAACCTGCCATATCCACTATGTCGTGCTCTTTCTAATTTATAGTAGATACCGTATAAGTATTTAATTTGGTTTTGGGGGTTTTCCTTCGGGCAGGCAATATTATATAGTCACTGTCCTATTCCAAAGCTTCATCATTTTACTGAGGAGAATTTGGGCTCTCCACCAGCAGAGCTCAACCAATCTGAGTGCTAACAAGTAAGACAAACATTGAGAAATACGATGGTCCAGATGGGTATCACTGGAGGACCAGGTGCTGCCCAAAGTGATTTTCCTTAAGCTCAGATGGACATCTTGTCCTCTACTGAATCAACAACAATGACTTCCTACTGCCCCTAGGATAAGATAGAAACTCCACCATTTAGCTATTGAATTCCTTCACAACACGACCCCAATCTATCTTTCCTTCTCATTGTGCCATCACGCTCTCTAGAGTTCAGCCAAATTGCTCTTCTCTCTGTCCCTTCCCGACCCTCTGTCTCTCATCTCCATGGGTTGCCACTGTCTGTTCAGGTCTGAAAAGCATCTGCTGCTCACTTCTGCCTCATAGACTCCTCTTCCTTTCCATTGCTCCCAACTGCTGCTGTTCTTCTACTCCAACTGCCATGTACTCAACAACTCCATTTTATTTGTATTTATTATATATGTGGCTATTCAAGGCCTTGTTGCCTTCCCCATTAGAATGAAAGTTTGTAAAGAGTAATTTTTTTTTCATTCAAGGTTTTTTATTCCCCGTGTAACGCCTGGAAAATAGTGGGTGAATAATGATTGACTGATTGACTAGCTCTGTTAAATATGAAGAGAAAAGCTCATCATAAGATTGCCTGTAAGAAAACGAAATTCGGAGCATATAATTTTAAGACTCTGGAAGAGTCATTTTCCATCTCTGAGTAAATGTCATCACATACAAAATGGGTATGAGGGGAGTGAACTTGATGTTAGCCAAAGTACTTCCCAGCTTTAAATATATGATCTTACTGCAATGGATGTCCACTTCTTAGAGCAGGGGGTCTAAATCTACGCATATGTATGTGTCATGGATATTTTTGGCAGGCTAACAAAGCCCATGAACTCCTTTTCAGAATAAATCGACATTTATAATTGAAGGGACTACTAAAACTCAAGAAGCAATCAGTGAAAATAAAGGTGTATTTTTTTTGCCCCGTTCAAGCTCACGGACTCCTTGAAATTCATCTGTTGACCCTTTGATGGACTAAAAACATCAGGTTAAGAATCCTTATTTGGAAAACATGGGATTCGCCCTTCCAAGTGAGTCAGACACAGCATCCATATAAAATATTCCCTGGTTCCTTTCAATCCAACATGCATAAGATTGGTGAGCCTGAGGGACAGAACCATATAGTGTTGAGGAGTTTCTGGTTGGCAGGGGAGCGAGAACACAAGACATATACAAAAGATTCTGGAGTCAGTAGTGGAAGTATCCAAATACAGTAGACAGCCAGATCTGAGAACCAATTTGCTTGAGACAGCCCCGCAGTTGAGTGATACACCATGTTACTATTTCCTATATGGAGCTAGCTCAGCTGAATGAGAGAATAACACACAAGGTAGTGACACATCAAGAAGTAAACTTGGTAGAGATTCCTTAAGGGGAAGAACTCTAGGGGGGAAACAGGAATCTTAAGGTACCTCTTAGGATCTTTTATTTTATTTTATTTTAAATGTGAGCATGTGACTGCACTCTTATTTGAGCCCATTCTCCTTGGAGATGAGTACTTCTGATGGATGAGTGCAGGTCAAAATGTAGAGAGTTTTTTTAACTTCTTGTTATACTTTCTCAATAAATATCCCTTTTTCAAAAATAATTGTTATCAACTGCTTAATTGATATGAGGGAAGCCCACATAATAGAGGCTCAAGTGTGATATTATTATAAATATTCACAACTAAAGAATAATCTTTCATTCTGAACAAAAAAAGTATAAAAGTTTATAAAGAATATATAAATAGAGACCTACAGATTTTCTCATTTTCTTCTAAGTTTCACCTAAGAGACTAGAGTTGTTTATTCTTGGTACAAAGATAATTAACCAGTGACCTCAATCTTCTTATTTTATACCAATTTCCTATTTTCTATAACAAAAAACACAACAGAAAAGGGTGACACTGCAAGTTTAGCCTTATTCTAGCTGAATAGCTGAAACCTTGCTGGCATTTTGCTACTAAATATGAAACCAGGTTCAATGGCATTTGCTAAAATATCCCTATGAAGATAAGTATAATCACATTTTCTAAACCTTGGGGGATGACATACTCAGAGTTTTAGCTGCAAAATGTTTAACTTATAAAGGAGAACAGACAGAAATAGGATAGAAAAATTATAAGAACCTAATTTGTATGTGTGTGAAATGCTTATTTAGCATATAGGGCAGATGTGTTCTAGAGTGGAGAAGTGGAACTATCACTGGCCAATGAATCAAAAGCCCAGATTTCTAGTCTGGGCGCTGCTACTGACCTATTACGTGACCTTAGGCCATCCACACTGACCTTCTGAACCTCAGTGTTCTCAGCTGTAAAATAAGAAGTTGGGATCCAGCTCCCCTCTCAACTTCACATATCTATGGCTATTTTTGGCCCAGAGAATTTGAAGGAAGAAGTTCTAGATTCTGGCCTCAACTTCCTTTGGGACATAAAAAATTAGTAATATTCAGATTCATTTGGTCCAGGTAGAAATAGAACAAAAGTTACGTCTTTCTCTCATGGTTTTTACTACCATAACCCTAACCCTAACCCTAAATCCTCAACCGTAACATGAGGATAAGAACAACTTTAATAAAGATCATTATGCAACTTATCTCTTAAGCCTCACTCAAATGACTTTAGGAACAATTAAAATCCCCACCTAATTAAAAGGGGATTGTTAAGCTCAATATAATCACCAATTTTTATTTTTATAATTCTCCCAGTATTGAATCCCCCCAAATATCCATACAGCATATTAAAGGTGAGGCACCCGAACTCCCTGGCAATATTTGAGTAGGGGCCTTTAAAGAATCAACATTTCATTAACAATATTGTTTTCCAAGCTTGACTCACTCTATTCTAGGTAAATGGTTCTTGTATCACGGCAACCTTCATCTCTCTCTATCCAACCAATCTTCTCCCCCCGCCCCCAAAAAAGTGCTTTATTTCCTGTCACTTCAGCCGTGGCTGACTCTCCACCTACTCAAGAGGGAACACAGCACTTTCTGCAAATGTCACAACACTGATTATATAACAACAGGAAAATGAGTCAGGCAAGAGCAGGGCAAAGCAAGTGACATTTGGAGTGATTCTAGAATGCTTAACCTTATTATTAGAAACTTTTGTACTTGTGTATCTGCTAAGGGAAAATATGATTAAATAAACAGCAGTTGAGAGCCAGCAGCTAATGTTCAGCTAGAAATAAACCAGCTGTTTGGCTACTGTTAAAATAAATCTCAAATAAAATGCAACCAAAATGTCAGAATTGTATCATTGATATCCATGGAAAAATGTTTAAAACCCCCAGGCTTGGAGCTTGCACAAGACAGTAACCGAAGAGCTAAAGATGCCTCAGCAAACAGATAATTCGAGGATCAGCCTGGATTTTGGAATCCAGAAGGCTTGAGTCAAATCCCACTCTGGACACTTCCTAGCTGTGTGGTCCTGGGTCAGTCACTTTAACCTAAGTCTATCTCAATTTCTGCCACCGTGTCCAAGTTCTAGAAGATGGGGGGAACACTAAAGAGGTTTACTAGCTATAGAGAGAGTTCCAGAGGGCAGAAGGCAAAGGGCCGAGAGATACAGGGCAGGATGAAGCAATGGGGGGAAGAGATTGAGGTGCATGGAAATGCAGGGGTTGGAGAAGAGCTAGTGTCTTTGCCGTCAGAGGATTCTTTCAGACAATTCCTATGTTTATTGACTTATTCGTTATACTTTTACCCTTAATCTCTCTCTCTCTCTCTCTCTCTCTCTCTCTCTCTCTCTCTCTCTCTCTCTCTCTCTCTCTCTCTCTCTCTCTGTGTGTGTGTGTGTGTGTGTCACTCTATTCAAATAGCAATAGGTTGGGGGAAGTAAAAGGGGGTGAGAATGAGATAATCATTGAGAATGCGGACATTTGGATTAATATAGTTTGGAAGGAGCCCATTAAAGAAGTCATCCCCCCACCAAGGGATGACTAGGAGGCACAGGATCTCAGAGAATTCTGTGTGGTCTCAGCTAAGGCCCCAAGAAGGCAGGACCCGAGCTTGGAGCTGGTGTTTTAAAGCACGTGATGTTCGGTGTTCAAGAAACAAACATTTACCACCTACTAAGATGAATTAAATCCATTCTGATCATGCAAGCTGTACTTTGAATGGATTTATCCATGCTAAGTAGAATTCCACTCAGTAAAGGGCAACATTATTACACCTGGGAATCTTCTGTAGCACTCCTGCCCATTCTCGGACTGTTTCCCTGTTGCTTCTCCTAAAGAGATTTTTTTTTCAAAGAGGTACAAGAACATATTCTGCTTTGTTTGAGCTTTATATTTTCTTCTCATTCATCCTGGTTGACTTATGTGGCCATCCTCTGCTAACGGCAACAAGGTGAAACCCACATGTTAGCCATCAGGGAAACATTTCTTGTTCTGGGCCATTGAGAGGCCACCGCTCAGTCCAGAGGTCCCTGCACCTGGCCTCTTGGATCACAGTTCATACACACAATTAATTCATTATAAGAGACTCCAGGCTTGTGACTGAGCCAGTCATCCCAACTTTGGGGGTGAAAGTCCTTCCACTGACCTGGAGAAATACCTCCCCCAAGTCAAATACAGCTAAATCACATTTCCTTCTGGTATTTTCAAGGATGGCAGGAGCATGGGGGAAGCACGGGAAGGCATGGCGCTGCTAGAACATGTTAAGCAATCAGCAGAGCTGTGGCCCATCAATGGGATCCTTCTATCTAGCATAGAAGAACTAGTCATCTCGGTGACCTTGCAAGTGCTTATGGGGATTTGTGAGCATGATTCCAAGCCACGCTCTTTAATGTATTTGATTTGTGATTCACTTATAAGGGCAGAGATCATGAAGGAAACCAGCACTCCTCAAGAATGAGCCCATTATCCCCCCATCTCTAAGTGTGAGTCACGCTCGAGATACAACCTGCAATAATCCTCAGCCAAAAGATGGGGGTACGTCACAAAGACCAAACTGGCATTAAGGCCCAAGGATTATAGAAGAATCTGAGATCTTAAAATATAGCTAAGATCATCCCACTCTGCAAAGGGTAAAGGTTCATTTAGTGCACCATTATCCCTGGGGAAACAGGAACCCACTCAGCTCCCTGGAAGGCAGGGAACTATTTCACCATCAGCTTCTCCCAGCTTTCTTTATCTCATGGGTGTTTTTCATTTTTGTTTAAAATGGCCAATGTAGATCTTTGGTTCAGTTGACTACACAAATCTGTACTGAGAATTTTATTTTATCTTTTATTCTTAATGGGAGAAGCAGAAATGTAATTTTAAAAAATCTTCAACAATATATATATATATGTTATATATATATATATATGTATATGTATAAATGTATGTATATATATATATATATATATGTAACTGGGGACATTTATTTTGCTTATTTTAAACTAAACAATAAAAGTATTGACAATAATAAGAGAAAATCATTTCCTTTTTATATATTTGTTTTTCTCTTTAGCACACGTCTCCCCCTTCAATGGTTTGTGTTAATTACCTATTTTTGATTTGTGTGATATGTCTCTATTTATGGGCATACATACAGAAGAAAAAGTTATATCCATAATGAGTCAGTTCGTTGTTCCAAATAGCAAAATCCCTTTTTTTTTTGAAGTGGGGGGAGAGCTTTGTAAATTGCCCCTCTTTTAAGCTCAACAGAATGTGCAAGCTTGGTAAGGAGGAGCTGCCTCATTTGTTATTTGGCTCTTATCAGATTCTTAAGGAATATTTGGTGACTGATTGATTGATGTCTGAGATCATCAAATTCAGATGGAAAAAGGAAATAAATGATTTAAGATCACTGTGAAAGTTCAATAGAATCAGGACTGAGTTTCAGATCCTCCAGCTCAGAGCTCCTCTCACGATATGCTGACTCCCAAAAGCCCTAACAATCACTGAGATGTCATTCAAGGTAGTCTTAACTATGAAAAATGGAGGCCCACCTGAAAATGAGATTGGAGCACCATTCTAAATAACGTATTAATGCTCTTTCTGGGAGAGTCTCACTAAAATCAATCCTTCTAATAAGAAGCAATTAATTTACTGAAAACCTGCAGGACCTGGTCAGAATAATAGAGTTTTTAGGGGAAAAAATATAAAAATGGCTTCCAAATAAAATGAAAATGATAAACAGAGGGTGTGATAGAGAAAGAAAGAACATTCACTTTGGAATTAGGAGACCTGAGAGCTAGTCCTGGCCTGGCCCTGGAATGACCTGAGGAGTTACTCACCCTTAGAATAATAACAATGATGGTCATTTAAACAATTATTCTAATAAAAATAAAACCTTTACAAAAGCACATATTTATTTCATGTTTATAAAACACAATTTTCATAGTCAGCATGTGAGGTAAATAATAACTTTCAGTGTCCTCTTGTGAGTCAGGAGATCTGGGTTTGAGTCATCATGGGTGAAAAACAAAATTTTCAGAATCTCAATCCCTTTATCTCCAAAATGGCTGCCATATTTTGGGGAGGTGTAGGGAATTGGAGTTAAGTGACTTGCCCAAAGTCACTGAGTTCGGGATAACTAAGTGTCTGAAGCTGGATTTCAACTCAGAGGCCAATGCTTTATCAACTTTGCCCCCTTGGGTGCCATATTTCCCATCACTACCAGAGGTGTCTTAGAGACAAGGCTTTGCAAAACCAAATTAAAAATAATAGTAGTCAAAGAATACATAATGCTTAAAATTTGCAAGGTACAATGCACATACTATTTATAGAATTTGGTTCTCACAACAACCCTGGGAAGCAGCTGTTATTATTATTCCCATTTTATGTATGAGATCATTAGAGGTTGTGATTTAACTAGAGTCACAAAGTAAATGTCTATAGCAGGATTCAAATTCAGACCAGCCTAACTCTGGCTGGCACTATTTAGACACTTTAATGGGCTCTATAAGTATGTTGTTGTTGTTGTTGTTGTTGTTGTTGTTGTTATCATCATCCTATAATGATGGATGAAATGATTAGAGTTCCAAGAGTTTATGTAAAAGGTCTGGACTACAATTCTATTCACTTTTCACATTTTTAATCTTAGGATAAAATCCTAAATATATCATGAAAGCAGAGTCAAATAAAGAGCTGCCTTCTATTTGCCAATAAAAGACTCTTCAATAACAATAATAACATTTTGATAGTATTTAAGGTTTGTAACATATTTTTCAAATATCTTATTTGATTCTCACAATAATTCTGGAAAGTAGATGATATTTTCATCTCCATTTTCCACATGAGGAAACTGAGGCAGACAAAAATTCAAGAACTCGCCTCGTCATTAAGTTCCTGAAGCTGTCTTCCTGATGCCAAATCTAGAGCGCTATTTACCATACCATCTAGCTTCTCCTTGCCAGTTTTCTAAGTCATAAAAACACTGCTATTTCAATTAACATGTTGTAAGGAATAGTCAAACAGGTCTTTCTATCAGGACTCAGGAACCTAGCAGTGATCTCCAAAAAGTTTAATACCTAAAGATGGGGAGAATCCCTCCCCGGCTTTGTTCCAGTCTTGGGGTAAGTCTCAAAGGAAGCAGCAAACCACAAGGAATACTGAGTAAGATTACACTACGGTTCACAGTCCAGACAGTATTGTTGTTGCTATTCTTATTGTTATTACAGCAAAAGAAAAGCCTCCAGCCTCAGTTTCCTCAACTTTAAAACAAAGGGCTTTGATGAGAAAATCTTGAGCTTCTCTGAGCCCAGAGACTCCCTCACCATGTGAGGTAAAGACAGCAAGGATCTAATACCTTTGGTATTTGGGCATGTTTTATTTTTTCCCTTTTTTGGCCAACTTTGAACACTTTTCAAATTTATATCTGAGCTCACTGGTGCTCGCTTTGGGTTTTGCTCCTTCTCTTACAACCTAATGACCCCTTTCCTGATGCCATTAGCCCTGAGCTCTATTAAAATCACAAGAGGTTGCGTGAGAGAGAAACCTTGCCTCTCTTGGGGTGAATCAGAGATGTTTTTCTTCCTCCCTTTCCCTGCCATTACAACCCTGTAAACCTTCTCTGCCAGCCCTTTAACCTCCTCTGTGCCATTCCTCATCTTTCAAATCAGAGGCGGGGGAATGGGGGCAGGGCTGCTCCCCGCTGAAAGGCCAGTCCCTTCTATCCTAAAGATGCTACTTCATTCTTCTTTTCTCTTTGAAAAACATATCAAATCTCTAACAAGAACTTATCTATTGATGGAAGTGGAAATCTTCAACATAAAGAAGATCCAACTCACTTCCAGTTGATCAGTGATGGACAGAAACAACTACACCCAGAGAAGGAACACTGGGAAGTGAATGTAAATTGTTAGCACTACTGTCTATCTACCCAGGTTACTTATACCTTTGGAAGCTAATAATTAATGTGCAACAAGAAAATGGTATTTACACACATATATTGTATCTAGGTTATATTGTAACACATGTAAAATGTATGGGATTGCCTGTCATCGGGGGGAGGGAGTGGAGGGAGGGAGGGGATAATTTGGAAAAATGAATAAAAAACAAAAGAACTTATCTATCGAAATCTTAGTTACTTAGTGCTGGAACTGAAATGGAACGAGGGCCAAAATCCTGCTTTGTACATTAGGAAACTAAGACCACAAGAGATCAGATCAGATAGCTATTGAGTGGTAAACTTGGACTCAACTCTCAGAGTCAAATGTTCTTTCTTTTATACTACGCAACTGCTAGGACAACCAACCAACAAACAAAAGGATGAGTCGGAAGGATTATTTATGGAGACTGGAATGGATAGATGGGAGAGTCCAGAGACTAGATGTAAGATTTCATGGTGTAAGGGACTTTACAAATACACATCTTCCCTACTTTGCCCCTTTGATTTTTCAAGAGTTTACTGAAAAATTGGTTCTATGACTTCCCTAAAGTCACACAGTCTATAATACGTCTTGGAAAACTCGGGTCTTGCTACCTCTGAGGGTGACTTCCTCTTCTGAAGGACCTTTTGGATGAGTTAATGAGAAACTCTGTTTTTCTACTGAAAATATCTCAATTGTGTATGTTTATTGTCTCGTACTGAGGAGGATTCCTGTAGCCCCAACGCTAGCCTATCCAATACCAAAGAAAAGATTGTTTATCAATTGAGAGGATTCATTTAGTCAATGTCTGCCATTTTTCAGACCATCTCTGCCCACTGTGCTGTCCACTAACCATTTCCTTTCACTATTCCACTCCTACAATTCTGCTCCATGGATTTCACATTTCTCATCAACTAGCAACCATTCAGATTCTAAGATTCTTTCCTGTGTGATTTTCCATGAATTTCAAGTAAATATTAGTTTTTAAAATAATAAACAAACAAGGGGCCTCTTGGTACAACAAAACAGGTGTGACATAGGCTTTTCCTTCATAGTGATGGGAGACTATAGGGTCATGAAGAGCCATATACAATTGAAATGACTGACCAACAATAATACTCGATGAATACACCTTCTTTGCAGAAGGATGACGAACCATCACTAACTAGTTCTCCAAAGCATGACTTAGAGGTGAGTCTGGAGTCCTAAAGAATATTACCAAAGAGCATGAGCTCCAGTGGGTCCTGATGAAATCTCCTTCAAGGTCAAGCCTGACATCAGAAGGACAGCTAATAAGCATTTATTAAGTGCCTATTACTATTATGTGGTAGACATGCTAAGCTCTGGGGAAACCAAGAAAGGCAAAAGATAGCCCCTGCATCCAAGGAGCTCACGTTCTAATGGAATGGCTAACAAGCAACCAACCGTATGCAAAAAAAAAAAAAAAAAAAAAAATGAATTCAGGATAAATTGGAGCTGACCAGTATTCTGCAGATCAGGAAAGGCTTCCTGGAGAAGGGGCTGTTTGAGCAGGCAGTTCCACTGAGAGGATGGTCATTGAAAGATTGATTTTGTCACCAGAGCAGCCATATTGCCTTGGAAGATTAACTCTTATTTTCATAAAAGCTTTAAGGTTGGAGGAATAGCTCTTATAGCTCCCAATGAATAGCATGAGCCTCTCTTCTAATGGTACTGGAGATGTCGCTCTATTTTCCATGCCATTTGCTACCATTTATGGTGTTCTATTGCACCCCTCTTGGTGTACAGAATGCACTCTGCTTTCACCTCTGGTTCCTATAGCTCAGATCACAACCTCTCCTGATTCCCCTCCCCCGAGTCATTAGAATTCTTTTACACTATTGTACACAATGATCAATAGAATGTCAGCTCCTTGAGGGCAAAGCCTGGTTTTTGTGTCTCTGGTTTCCCAGCATCTAGCACAGTACCTGGAACCCATCCGGTACAATAGAGATGATTGCTGAATTCAGTTGAATCCTCTGAAATCTTCCCTGGCAATAAGAGAGATGATTGGTTTTGAGCCAATTGCCACTGAGGAGTGTGAGCTTACCTCTGGGTGTGGAGCAGGCGGAATGAGCAACGTCTCACTGCTTTCTGCCATGTTGGTGGAAGGCCCATTGCTAGGCGAGCTGGGGCCAGATCCAGGAGAGCTGCTGCTGACTGAAGACTCTGAAAGCCAGAAACAAAGAAGGACAGACTATCAGTTATCTAATCTCATCACCGAGAGTCACGGTCAGCCATATTGCCTCGGAAGATTAACTCTTATTTTCATAAGGGCTTTAAAGGTTGGAGGGGTCTTCAGGTGTCATTCAGTCCCACAAAAACTAAGTGGATTCCCGCTGCTCCCACAGACAGTGTTAGAGTCAGAATTTGAACATCATTATTTCCATTGGACTATACTGGCTCTCAATCACTTCAACATATCACTTCCTGATAGAAAATGAAGACCCCACAATGAGTCCCAAGGCATCCAAGAAAGGATAAGTGTCCTTGGTAGATCACGGATCACAGAGCTCTGGATGTGACCAAAGAAAAGAAGTTTATTTGGCTTTGCTCTCTCTTATTGGTTCAATAGATAAAAATGATAGAGACAACATCCTCTTAAAGGTCATGAAAAATGGCATCCCCCTGTGAGATCCACCATTACTCTTATGCTGGCAGATTCTCTTCCTCGTCAGGGATGCAAGGATCCATTCTATAACAGTCTCTGCCAGAAGAGCTCGGGAATCTTTCAGGGATTTTAGATCCTCTGGAATCAAACATTAAGTCATTACTGGGAAGTGGGGAAGGGATTCAAGAGTATGGAAAGGCATTCTCGCCATCATCAGAAGGGCTTGGAGTCTACAACGTGAACTCTCAGGTTGTCCCTGTTCATTGATGACTTAAAGTCACAGAATCACCCTTGGAAAGAGCCCATGTCATCATCCCATCCAACCTAGACCTGAAAAAATAATCCCTTCCGGACCTTGTCCAATAAACACACACTATCTGGCCTCCGCTGGACCTGAACAGGTCAAGTGAGAGGAAGCCCAGTATTACGCAAGGTGGCCCCTTCCAATCTTTGTACAATGAACCAATTTTAACAACTCTTCAATGAAAGAATCGGTTGAACTTATGCATTGGGGAATAAATTTGTCATTTTATCAACTGTGCCAATTAACTGTTTTGAACATGGGATTCCATGGGTGTGAGGACCTTCTAGTGTGGACTCATCAATGGAGATCAGCTGTTGCTGTCTGGATGAGGAAGTGAATCTAGGACAGGAGAGGGGACTTGCCTAGAATGTGTGATGTGTGATCGCCTCACAGTCAGAGACATGATTTGAATCCAGGTCAGAGTTCAAGGTCAACCACTAAACATTTTGCCAACATCCCTGCTGCATCCGTCACCAATCCTTACTTTTTGGTTTATTTATTTTCTTTCTTTATTGACCCTATCTTGAATCTAGAAGAGGTCATTTTAGAAGTTGCCACTTGTAATCTGCCCCTAACCTGACCCTGAATTTTAAAGAATTTTAAAAGAAGAAATGTTCAAAACATTCTGGACCTCGGAAACCATGGGGCCATAGATCCTGGACCAGGTCAGTACATGTTTGAGAAGAGGAGGATGCTAAACAATTAGATCAGCCCTCTTCTTCGGACGCAAGTCACAAGGGAGAAATAAAGTTCCTGACCACACAAGACATTTTCCAGGTCGTCCTCAATCCTACCTAGTAAGACAACCTTAGAAAAATCAAACCAACCTATTTCAGTCCACTCACCTAACCCCCTGTGCCCACATTGCTGTTGGCCAATCATCCCATTCATAGCTGACTCTCTGAGAACCTGTGGACCATAACATTCCATGGAGTTTCCTTAGCAAAGATAATGGAGTGGTTTTCCATTCACTTCTCCAGTGGATTTTTCCCATTATACCTAATCACTATTCATTAAACTTCTGAAGCTACAATTCTTTTTCAGGAAATCACAATGAAATTTTTATATAAATGAATATTTTGAAAAAAAATAATGAAAAAAATCCTCATGCTATCTCTTCTTAATAGTAAAAATTAAAAACAAAAAACAAAAATCTTGATCTATCTTTCTTTTTTATCTCCTTCAATGACCTCCAATTTATTTATTTATTTTTTGAAATTTATTTATTTTTTTAACCTCCATTTTTTTTTAAATAAAGGAAATATCTGTTATTTCTCTAGCCCATAAAAAGTAAGTTAATCTTTGTTTTTACTTGTCCTTTCATGCCGTATCTCATTCCTGAACAGGCAAGTTCCCAATTCTTTACTTGACATCTCTTGTCATTTTCTGTTGTCTTGCATGTGGAACAGTTCAGTTCACTTTCTGGCTGATAGAAATCTTTATGGGATCCTATTCTGAACCAGAAAGGGCCTTAAAGGCCACTGAGTATAATGCCTTCATCTCACTTGAGGAAACCGAGGCAAACAGAAGGTTAATGACAGACATATACCTAGTGTCTGAAGGCAGAACTTGATCTCAGGATTTCCTAGTTCCAGACCTAGATATTTAGCCTTTGCTCCACTGTGCCCCCTTGAAGTCTCTAACTGCTGGCTCTGTAACCAAAGCCCTCCATTCAATAGGAAGAATAGATTCAATCCTTTTTTTTTGCCCAGAGGAAAGAGGATGATTAAAATCATCCCCTGGGATTATTCTACTTTATCAATCTTATTTTTTTATCCCCAATCTCAGGGAAAAAAAAAAAAAACAAAAACAAAAAACAAACTTCTGTAGCATGTGCTCCCCTGAAATAGTCAATATTCTCCAGCTCAGAAACTCACTAACCCAATCACCCATGTCTAAGAAGCTGCTCTGGGCTCTGTCAATCCCCCAACAGTCTTTGGCCCAAAGCAATAAAAGCTAAAATAGAGTTTATTACATTTACACGGATGTGTTAAATCTATGTGAAATGAAGAACAGGAAATAATGTGCTTAGCAAACATGGCCTGGTAATATGTACTGTGCTGGTCTAAATAGGGCTAATGGTGAAACCAGAAGGAGTCTATAAACAATTCCAAAATAATCATTATGATTATTATGAACATAATAAATGTAGTTTGTGTTGTTATTTTATATAGCTAGTCTTAGATAATGCTTGAAAGCTTTTAAGCATCTTATATATGTTATTTAATTTGATCTTGTTCTGACTTCATGTTTATACTGTCTTCCCCTTTAGTACATATTTGTTCCCCCTCCATTGGAGAGTAACGGCTTTATGAGTGCGGGGCTGTTTCATACCTTGCATTCCAGCATTTGCCATAGTACCTGGTATACAGTAGGCGCTTAATAAATATCTAAATTCTTTTAACTTCAAATCTTGAAATTCAGAGCTGCCCTTTTACCTCAACTGCCTCTCATCCCCTCCCAAATATCTTACAAGCAGAGGTGTAACTGGAAATTCCAGCCTCAAGTCTCCATTTCTTTCCCATCTCCCTTGTTCCAAAAGATCCCTATCTAGGGATTTGTCATCCTTATCCTAGTGAAGAAAGGGAGCCATCAAAGAACAAAAAAACAGTAAGTAGAATGTTCAAAGCTGTGTTTTAGGTATTCAAATGTGACAAGAAAAAGGGAAAAGATTAGAACATGGGAGACCTATTAGAAGGCCATAATCCAAGTAACAGGTGATGGGGGAGTGAACTAAGTGCATGGAGAGAAAAAATAAAAAAGGCATCCAAGTACAATAAGTAGGAACTGGCAGATGCCTGAGTCTGGGAATTGAGGGAAGAGGAAAAGGCCAAGGATAATTCCAAAGTCATAAACTTGAGTGAAAGAAGGAATGATGGTACCCTGAAATAGGCTACCTACTTCCTGGGAGGTGAAGCACTCGAGGTGAAGAAAAAGACAGCCATTTTCTTACAGAGATACTGCCTGCATGGATTCATCTAATTTGAATCTTGACAATTTTATTTTTAAATTTTCATGGGGGGGGGAGTGAGAGGAGGAGCTAACAATAGTGATGAAGAAGAGGAAAACCATGGATGATTTTTAATATAGAGAAAAGGAAGGAGGAATTTCTGAAAAGAAGAAACTAGGGCTACTTCTAAAGTAACAAAGCATCTAAAGTAATGTGTTAAATGGGTTCCACACTTTTAAATTTTTAATTAATCAATCACTTCATTTTTTATTTGTTTTTCTGGGCAATTAAGGTTAAATGACTTGCCCAGGATCACACAGCTAGGAAGTGTTAAGTGTCTGAGATCAGATTTGAACTCAGATTCTCCTGATTTCAAGGCTGGTACTCTATCCACTATGCCACCTAGCTGCCCAATTTTTGAATTTATTGATTTTTAATTTTCATCTAATTTATTTTTTTTAATTTATGGAATAAAATAAGCATTTTCATAACCTAGTATAATAAAAAAGATTGTACATGAAATTGCAAATCTATTATGTCCACTTTGTTATTGCTTTTAATTATATAATAAAGTTGCCATATTTTTTTTCCTTTTTCCCTTCACTCCCTTGGTCCTCGAGATGGCTATCGTTAGGCACAGATGTCTAATGGTGTATGTCTGCATGTGTGTGTATGTGTATGACTGGCTATATAAATATGTATGTCTCTATAGTCATACATATATATGTATTTTTTAAAATCAAGCTTAAAGGAACAGAAATTCTCTGTTTCATATCCAAGTCTCTATTATCTTGAATTTGGTATATGGAAATGTTCATGCTATTTTAGTATTAATGAAGTATAGGATAAGATGAAAAGGTGATGTCATTGAGATAAATAGGGACATTTGGAGAAGTTTATTTAGAAAGAAAGAGAATGAATTTCATTTTAACCATATTGGGTTTGAGATCCACTACGGGACATCCAGGTAAAAACTTCCAATGGGTAATTGTTTCTCTGGCATCCTAAACTCTCCATGTTCCCACATTCTGTTTACCACATAATAGAAAATTGTTTATATACTTTTAGCAAAAATTTCTCCCAAATAGGATGGATATGATTTTGTTCAATTATTTTTCAGCATATACTAGATTAATTACTATTTGTTAATTTTCAACCAGATCCCATTTTAGAAGTACAATATCAGCATCCTGGCTCACATTGTAGATAGCTCAATGTCCCTTCATGGAAACTAAAATAAATTATCAATAAATTTATAAAAAGTAAAGTCCATATCAATTCAACAGAAGAAATTGATGGTATTTAAATAGTGCTTTAAGGTTTGCAAAGAACTTTACAGAAATCATCTCATTGGAGCCTCACAAAAACCAGAGGTTATTATTTCCCCCATTTGATAGATGAGGTAACTAAAGCTAAGAGAGACTTCTTTCAGTGACTTATTTAGGGTCATTCCTACTACTCATTAAGTATTTCAGTCAAGATTTGAATTCAGGTCTTTCCATCTCACAGTACAGCATCCTATCTTTCATAATAACTATCACCTCACAAAGCAATTATGGTAGAAGTGCAGATTCAAAAAAAAAGGAAATCTAGCCCAGAAGGCTTAGCATGTGCTTTAGATGAAGAACTATACCCCAGTACTCTTCCTCCTCAATATGGAGCTTAATGGAGCCATGACAATGCTAACCTTAAAACAGCATAGGGAATCTGCAACGAGTGTCCCAGATTAAGATGGGGGGAAGAGTCAAGTTGGATGGAAAGACTGCGATTTGGAGTTGGAGAAATAGGTTCATATCTTAGTTTTGCCACTTCCTAGAGTAACTCAAGCAAATCATTTAACTGCCCTGGACCTCAGTTTCCTCATCTGTAAAAATGGAAAGATAAACAAGATGGTCATCTCTAGGTCTCTATTTTTAAGATCCCTAAAGGCCCTTCTAGCTCTAGAATTTTAGAATTTCTAGAGTCATTATAAGAGATCCTAGAAAGGACACCCCTAAATTTAATCCACTCCCGAGATAACTCAGTTGGGGGCTAAGTCATATTCTATTGGCAAGAAGTCTGCCAAACAAAGTGAGCAGCCGAATGATTTCAAGGAGATGCTGACCTTGCTTTAGAGAACTATTTAAAAGAAAAACAAATTTTAGAAAATCTTGAAATCACCCTTTATATAAACAGTGGGAACTTGGATTTCAGAGCTCTTCCTTCATTTGTGCGGCACTAAGGATGTCACTCTTAAATTAAGCATGTGCTAGAGCTCTAACATGCTCAAGAGTGACTTAACTGGATTCCATCTAAAATCCCCTATCATTCAGAAATTTCCCTAAATGAGTCTTTGATCTAATTCTGAGTTTGAAATGTATGTTTCACTATAACCAAAATAAAACTTTATTTAAAAAAATCTGCCTCTGTGAAAAGTCTCTTCATCTCACTGGACCTCAGTTTCCTCATTAATAAAGGATTCAAAGGTTCTTAGCTCTAAGTATATCACTCAAAGACCCCAATCTTTCTCACTAATGATGTCTTCTCTGCTATTAGACCCAGTGCCCACCATGTCAATGGTCAACTTAGAGCTGTAGCTCTTAACTGGAAGTTCATGATTTTTTTTTCTTAACTTCTGGAAACTATTTCAATATAATTGGTTTCCTTGGTGATTCCATATATGTGTTTTCACACATTTAAAAATGGGCCTCGGAGAAAGGCGTCAGGCTGCACCAGAGTGCCAACGGGGTCAATGACACAAGTGTTAACTTGGAGAAGCTTCAACAGCTAAGACCATAGGGACCAACCTCTCAAAGCTGGACATATAACCAAGATGAAACGTTCCAAAGCAAAGGTGATGACCAAGAAGTCAAGGTGGGATTGCTTGGTTCAAAGTAAGATAAGATTTGACTCGAATGGAATTTGTTTGGATGGAATTTGTTTGGGTCTTTATAGAATCACAAACACAAAGGGTTCCTATTGCTTCAGTTGCCCATCCACCCTTCCCCAAGAATACCTAGATGTTCTCTGATTTTAGACCAGATCAAGCAGGCAGAAGGGGCTCTGGGAGACAACAAGTTGTTTTCTCTACCTGTTTTCCCCCTAAGCCAGTGGTTGGGAGGGGAAGATTATATCAGTGAAAGTTTAAAAAAAAAAAGACTAAATTCATCTGAGACTGGGGAAAATGGCAATTTTCCTCTGTGAAAGTTGACAAATTGCCCTCTCCTTTCCTTCACCCCAGATACCCAGTTAACACAGAAAGCCATTAAGGAACTGAGACAATATGTGGAAGAAACAAAGTTTGGATCATCCAACGAGAGGTTCATTTCCCAGATGCACATGTAAGTACAGTGGGGAGAGCTGGGGGAGGCTGCTAGACTTTCCGAGTCCGATTTCGTTTTTTCAAAAAGGTGGTTGGAATTTCCAAACTTCACTGCCTGATTCTGCAGAGATTACAGTGAGCTTTGGCCTGCCGGCCTTAGACCCGGCCGCCACAGAGTTCATCCAGTCATTCATTTTGTGTTTTACCTCGTTGGTTAAAAAAAAAGACCCAGCTTCAGTGCATTTTCATGACAGGCTTTTCTCAGAAATGATGGCCCCCTTTAAAACAACTTTCAGATGCTACAAGCAAGAGGCACACTTATGCCTCTGAGGGTCAGTGTGGCTCGGCCTCAATTACCTGTCACCTCAAACACTCGTTTCTTGAATGAAGTGACAACATTTCCATCCTTCCGCCTGAGTAAGGGGCTGCTTCTCCTCTCTGTCACTTTCTGTTTTAATCGGGATCGCACCTTCAAGTTGGGCTCTGAGGCTGGGGATTGAGACAAAAAAAAAAAAATCGATAAAAATTTTTTCAATAGAGCTCCAACTGCTTTTTTGTGTATTTTCAATTTTTCAAAAGCTCATCCATTCCTACATTTGCTATTCTTAACCTCATCTTTATGGGCTGGACCCAAAACAGTGACTTAACAAGCAGAACTGAAACTGATACAGGTCAACACAAGAACCATTTGTTTTTGCTTTCTAAAATAACAATAATGATGATAACGAGAACAAGCACAACATCTGTTACTCCGGCCTCATTTCTGCAAAATCTGAAAAAAGAATTACAGATATCCTTATGTATATAGATGTAATGGACATATAGACATATGTTTATTTTATATATGTGCATGTATATATATATATATAAACCTACATATGTGTGTATATATGTGTATATATATATGTGTGTGTATATATGTGTGTACCCATATACATGTATATATACACACAAAATGTATATATATATATATATACATGTACATACACATACTATAGTTTTACATATTGTATAATATGTATATGTATGTATAGTTTACATACATAGGTTTACATATGTATAGTATCCATATAGTATAGTATAGTAGGTATGTATTTCTATATGTGTGTGCATGTATCATGTAGGACTATACGTTATAAAATAAGGGCTGATCTGGGAATTGCCTACAGTAGCAAAGTCACACAAGTGACATGTACACACATACAAACACATTCTGCACATGCATGTGGAATGGTCTATACATGCACTTACCATGTGCATGTTACTGATTAAAAAATATAGGTACGTGTAGTGAGAGACATAGAAAACCACATGCATATGTACATGTGTACACACAGAATAAGGGACAGAGCTTACAGTGGGACTCATTCCCTCTACTCTGCTGATGTCTTTGTTTTCCTCCGGGGTTATCTACCACTAGATGGTAGAGTTACTAATGGGTCAGTTAATCATTGCAGTGACAGAACAGTCCCGACAAGATTTATGATATGACATTGTCCCCCGCTCTTAATTTCTCAAAGGTGAATTCCAGGAACAATCCAGATTGGAGGTCTATGTGATTTTAAAGACTTCTGTGTGACCCACGGGACTAGAAAGATGCCTGTTCAGGCAGGAGCAGACACCTCGTATAGCAGACAATTTATGGGAGACTCTGTCTGCTGGAGTGTTGGGGTATCAGTAGTTCCAAGCCCGAGTCCCTTAAAATAGATGGGGGTGGCGTGGAAATCTGCCTACATAATAGTCCCCATTAACCAAGGCTAATTGCCAAGTTCCCATGTCTGCCTGGTCAGCGTGTAATCAGTTGAGCCACACAAGAGACTGGACGTCCCATGGAGGTCTCAACAACTCCTAGGCCATGCACACAGTGATTTCTTTTCTGGGTGTGAGGCATATCTTAGAGTATCAAGTGGTTTAGCTATTGCACGGGCAAGGCGATGTCTGGGCACAGAGAGTGTCATAATTGGAACCGCAAAATGTGAATTCAAATGTTACATGTGACGGGCTGATGAGATCCTGGACAAGGCAGTTAATCTCTTTCAATTTTAATTTCCTCACATATAAAATAGGAATAATAAGAATACCTACCTCACTGGGGTGGTTAGGAGTATCAAATGTGATACTTTAGGTAAAAGGTTTAGAGAACTGAAATTAATTTTAAATGACTTTCTGAAAAATGGAGTCACTCTGCAAGCAAGGATCTAGGGCCAGATTTGTCTCATGAAGAGTCTTCCTGACTCCAGGGCTGGCACTACACCATTGATCTACGTGGTCAGGGAATATCAGTTGAATGAGGATCCAGATCCCTTCAAGGACATCAGTTTTGGCCTGAAGTCTAAGGAATTATTTACAATTTGAAAAGGAAAGATCTGGAGGTTTTTTGGTTGTTTGTTTAAGGATCTGACTCTAGGCTTAGGAACTAGAAGTTATCCCATAGGATGCAACCACCCCTCAAAAACTTTGGTCAATGCCATCTCCATGAAAACTTCCTAAACTCCCAACCAGGAATACTATTTCTTTTCTCAGAACTTCCCTACATTTCTTTCAAGCTCCACATTCCTAGTGCCTTTAACTGCTTCCCCTTTCACCATTCTCTCTGGACATGCTTTCCTTTGTTCCGTGTCATTCCTGAAATGGGTCATCGAGAACTGGCCACCACGTGCTCCACAGGCTCTGAGGCAAGCGGCCTTTTGCAGAACTGCTTCCTCTCCCAGCAAACACTCCTTTTCTCAATGTGGCCTAAGATTCAATACCTTACCTTCCTTGGCTTCATATATATATATATATATATATATATATATATATATATATATATATATATATATATATATATATATGTATGTATATATATGTATATATATGTATGTATATATATGTATACATATATATGTATATATACACATACATATATATGTATATATATGTATACATATATATGTATATATATACACATACATATATGTATGTGTATATATATATGTATGTATATATATATGTTATAGTATTAAGAAATATTGCTCTTGTGGTTTTCTAGAGCCCCTCAGAACTTTTTCATATGAACTATATCTTTCCAAGTAAAATTTTCTTTGTCTTGTATTTGTGAAATGGAGTTTCCTTAGGAACCCAGATTTCTAGCCAGTTAATGAAGGAAATCCTGAAGACATGGAAAAGAAACTTCATGGCAGATAAGGAAGCATCTTCCACTTGTTGGGGAGAAAGAAACAGGGCTTCCAAGACTGGAGGGGAACTGGACTTTCCTTTGATTCAGAAATAGAGACTCTGCACATATTTATTTCTGATAAAGTAACTACAACCAAGAGGAAGGAAGCGACCCAAGAGAAAAGCCATGGGAAAACGATGGGGATTGAATGGCATTGTAATAAGAGGACTAGACTTGGGCCAAGGAAGTTCTAGATTCAATTCAAACCTTGAAATGACTGAAAAATGTCACTCCGCTGACTAACTTCTCTTCCTGATTCCTCATATTGCTTAGCTCAAGGTCTAGATTGCGCCTTGTCAACAGGCAATCACAACATCATGAAACTTACATGAAAAACTAGGTTTATCACAATTAAGTGAGATAATGTATGTAAAGTGCTCTGTCAGCCTTAAAGCCCATACTGATGATGGCAGCTAAAACTATTTTTCTCTTTCCCTGCAATGAAAAATCCCAAGTGTTCTACACATAGAGCTACTAAAAAGCCCAGAGTTGGGAGCCCATGAGAATGTTCTATTTTGGAAATTCCAATGAGCTTGACCAATTCCAAGGAGCTTGCTCTTAAGCAGAAAATTAATTGAAGTATCATCATTTCACAGCCTTTTAAATATGAGTCCTTTTACCCAACTTTCTCTTTCCCTCAACAATATAATGCATGCAAAGCATTTGACAAACTTTAAAACAATATAAAAATATTTCTGAATATCACTAACAATTGTAGAAACTGAGGCACAGAAAAATCATGTAATTTATTAAAGTCATAAAATTCTGGATCCCATGTTCCACACATTTCTTTAAATGAATTTCCACCTTATAATGGGCATGCATTATGCACATTAATTAACGCATAAACCTCTACCAAAGCATTTCTAGGACAATCACTGTAAGATTCTAGCCTCCGTTCCATAATGCTAATCTCATTTGTGCTGATCCCATACTCTGGTCCACTACCTTATCTATCTCCAGTTGCAGAAACCTAAGGGGTATGTATCTGTCTGTGAGTGAGTGTGTGTGTGTGTGTGTGTATATGAATTTGGAATGTATAGATACATATATAAATAAACAATGCATGCAGACATAGATGTACATCTAAATGTCTCCAGGATTTGGGGACAATGCTTTCAAAGTCTCCTTTTGAGCTTGGTTGTCAGGTCCTAATTGCAGCCCATCACCATGGCACCATGGCACCATGGTGGGTATTTGGAAATGAGGAGAACTACCATTTCACAAACGCAAAGGTCCAGAAACTCTTCGGGAACGTGTCCCAAGAAAGCCCAATCAGCTCTGCTCCTTGGGCACATTGCCAATTCCCCTCCTGAAGCACCTCCATTGGAAGAAAGGGTTAATTCTATTTTTAATTCTCACATGTTCCCCAATGGCACAAAATTTCCATTCCAGTGACTTCCTAATGGGATGTAAATCTCCTTGCCTAGAAAGAGAGTTTCGGGAGAGGGAGAGGGAGATGGGGGAGAGAGGGAGGGAGGGAAAAGAGAGAGAAAAAGAAAAAGAGGGGGGAAAAGAGAGGAAAGAAGAGGGAGAAAGAGGGAGATGGGAAGGGGAAAAGAAGAGAGAGGACGAAGTAAAAAAAAAAGAGGGAGAAAGGGAAGAGAGAAGGAGAAGGGGAAGAAGGAACAGAAAGAGGGAGGGAGGAAAAGGCTCTCCTTATGCCTGAGTGCATTTCGTGCCCAGCCTCACTGACTGCCTTTCTATTTTTATCCTCCGACCAATCACATTCTGCATTTCAATCAATCACATTAACAGAAGGCAGCCTGTGTGCATGTGTGTATGTGTGTATATCTGAAATCCTTGCACCTGCTGAGATAACCTTGCAGAAAAGATGGCTTATCATTATTTAGATGAAAACAGCCAATTCTAAAATGAAAAAGAATCCTTTAGGCTTTTTTTTTTCTATCTTACAAAACCAGAAATGTGAAATACCGAGTCAGTCACTGAATAATAATAAAACCTTCTGAAAATGGCTTTCTAGCCTGCCCTGGAGGAGATGCAGGCACCTGAAAACATTATTCTTGTGCTGAATTATTTATGTGAACATAGAGTTGTCAGGAAAAAATGTGGGACAAGTGACAGGTAGGATTCAGGGGACAGGGTCCCAGAAGGCAGAATCATGGGCTATTCACCACCCGTAAGACAATCAGTTCAGTTCCAAGGGTAGTGAATCTAACTCCTAAAACTCTTATGCTTTAAATAGATGTTTGATTAATGCAGAAAGTCTCCACAACAACAACAAAAGCCTTCCATATTGATGGTGAGAGTCTCTAGAAGCTATTTGCAAATGGTTTTGCATTAATGGCAGAATCAGAAGGGACCTCTCTCAAGTTATTTGGTCCAGCTTCTACATCCAAGATAAATCTCTTCTGGAGTATTACTCACAATCTCATAATTTCGCACAATCACAAGTAAATCTGACAATTTCTTAAAGATCTCCAATCAGGGAAATGAGTGTAAACTGTTATTTTTACCTTCTGAATCCAATTTTTCCTGGGCAACAAGAAATTCGGTTCTACACACATATATTGTATCTAAATTATACTGTAATATATTTAACATGTATAAGACTGCTTGCCATCTGGGGGAGGGGGTTGGGGGAGGAAGGGAAAAAATCTGAACAGAAGTAAGTGCAAGGGATAATGTTGTAAAAAATTACCCATGCATATGTACTGTCAAAAAAAAAGTTATAATTATAAAATAAAATAAAAAAACAAAACAAACAAACAAACAAACAAAAAAAAGATCTCCAGCCTCAGAAGCTCACTGTTTTAGCATTTACCTATCACATGGTGAATCAAAGCTTGAATTACTAAAAAGTGTTTCCTTATATCATCCCCAAATCTACCTTCCTAGAACTTCTCGAATAGTCCCAGATCCGTAGTTGTGTGATGCTCAAAAGTGATTAGGTATCAATCAGTCAATGAACACTAATAAAACACTTCTTGTGGCCTAAGAACTATTAGGCTCAAGAGATTCAAAATAAACACAAAACAGCCCTTGGAAGCTATTTTAATTACCTCTATTTTGAGGAAGTATTGTAGAAGTATCTAATAATTCCATCGCACCCATTCATAGGCAGCAAGAATTCCTTTGCTCACTCCTAACTTTGTAGATGAGAGCATAGAGGTTTTTATTTATTTCTTTTTGTTTGTTTTTAAACAGAAGACATGAGCAGGGGGAACATGGGGAGGGATGTTGTTTGGAAAAAGCCCTGCATAAAGAGCATCATTCAATAAGTCACGCAGTCCTTCCAATGGAAACCTAATGTTGCCTTTTTCTTGAGGGTGCTCTTAAGAAGCAATCCAACTGTAAATGCCTAGAGGCTAGAGATGGATTTATTTTTGTTTTTGAGTTTTCTGAGCTTAGTATAATCTCTGGCTCATTTACACTGCATCTTCTATCTTGGGGTCCTTTCAAAGTCTTTTTTCTTTTTCTTTTTAATTAAAGCTTTTTATTTACAAACTACATTTTACAACTTTGACCCTTGCAAAACCTTCTGATCCAACTTTTCCTCTCCTTCCCCCCACCCCTCTCCCAGATGACAGGTAGTCCACTACATATTAAACATCTTTCCATGGTGACAACCCAGGATTCCCCATAATACCCTCAGGGAGGCGCCTCCCTCCATATTACGGAGGATAAGCTTCTAATGGCATCATCATTGGCAAAGTTTAGAACTGCCCTTCTATGATTCATGCTAAGTGGGGCAGCAGAGTAACATAAACTTTAGATCCATGTGGATCTAAGTCCAAATTTGGCCATTCAGAGACACTGCAAGCAAGTCACTTAGCCTCAGTTGCCTAATCTGTAAAATGTGTAAAAACCATAACATTTACTTCACAGGATTAATAGAAGGCTCAAATGAGATAAAGCCACATGTAAACAACTTTGCAAACCTTAAAGATAAGTGCTCATATGACTGCTTATGAAACCCTGGATAACATTTCCTGGATATTAACAAGATATTGGCAAGTCAACATCCTTATCAGCATTCTGGGTTCGAATAGATTTTCCATATAGAATGCTGTTTTTACACCAATTCTTTTTTGAGGGGCTAATGAAGAAACTGAGAAAGCTGAAGAAAGTGGCCAATTTTCAGCTGAAGAAGAGAATGCTTCAATGGGGCGTAGAAGTCATTTAAAGGATTTAAAGAACTGTCACGGGGAAGAAGAAGCAAAAGTGTCCTATTTGGACTCTCAAAACCGAAAGAGTAGAAGTTGAAAAAAATGCAAATATGAGCTCAGTGGAGGAAAAACTTCCTTCCAACAAGAGTCGTCCTATGGAAGGGAGCAGAGACTGCCTGAAGGAGCAGACAGAGGTACTCCTGCACTGGGAGCCCTTCAGCCAAGGCTGGAAGAGTAGACGCCCACTTCTTGTGGCCGAAAGGACTCCATGTCAGCCACAAGTGGGACTCAGTGTCCTCAGAGGCAACACGTCAAGATGGATTTGGAATCAGGAGATGTGGACTTGAATCCTAGCTTAGACACCCATAAGCTATGTGGGTGAGCATAGAGAAATCACTAAATCTAAGCTTTAGCTCCTTCTCTGTGACATGTGAATAAATGAATGCTTGTATCTTCTACATATTGCCCAGAGTTATTAGGGAAATGCTTTGTAAAATTTAAGTATGATACCAATAGATGGTCCCGTTATTTTGACATTTTAGAAAACAAAAGATAACAAGCAGCTGCTAGAATCTTCTGCTTCCAACTTGTGCCTTCAGGACACATGGAACCTCACTGTTCCTTAGGCTGAGTTTTATATGGGATGACAAAGAAATAAACCTGATTTTTCAGAACCTTATAGTGGCAAAGAATCAAGAGGATTGCAGTGTATTTCCATAGAAGATTGTTCTTCTGTCTTCTTCAGGATAATCTGAACTGTCCTAAGGTCTAATGAATATATATTTTTTTATTATCCAGAAGAAAAATGGTCAGAAATTATATGAAGGTAGGAGAAAGACAAGCACATTTCATTTAGCTTTTAAAAGCATTTAACCAGCTGTTGTCTAAGCAATGTGCCCAATTACAGACAATCAAAAGTAAAAAGGGAAAAACCACCTTAAAATATTTAAGGGCATAATATATTTCATGCAAATGATGCACTTAGATGTCTATAAATGTTTCTTGCATAATAAAATGCAAGAATCAAATTTCAGTACAAGTTCATTAAAAATGAGACTATAAATACTACTCACTGGAAATGAAAGCAAAGATGCTGCTGCCCATTTTTTACTTGTTTTTTTTTTCCTTATTTCTCTCCCTCCCTACTTGCCTCCTTGAAAATGATGGCTCCTTTGGTGACTAGAAATGGTTTGTGGTATAAGGTGGCTTTTTACTATTTCCCTCACCCTTTTAGAACACACCTATTATGGAAGAAAAGTATCACACCACAGAAATCCCAAGGCTGATTTCAATTAAATTGAGCACCTGTTTTGGGCAAAGATACAAAAATAAATATTGCCCATGTTTTTAAAGAGCTCAGTAAGAGATTCACAAATGAAAGAGACTTTGGAAGCCATCAAGTCCAACCTCGTTGTTTTTGAGTGAAAATCAAAGTATCAAGTAGGTAAGAGGTGTACCCAGGCTCTCAAGAATTCAAATCTGGGTCTTCTTGATTCTGAAACCAGTGCCTGTTCATGTGATCTGATTTCAGATTATTCTGATTTCTCAGGGATCAACCAATGAGTGAGCAAATAAACAATCCTTCTACCATCAATTCTCAAAACTCATGTTTTCTTATTTCAACTGGAGATGATTTTTTCATATCATATTTTTGTTAATTTTTTTTCAAAACATGTGCATGGATAATTCTTCAATGTTAATCCTTGCAAAATCTTGTGTTCCAATTCCCCCCTTTCCCCACCCCTCCCTAGATTGCAAGTAGTCCACTATTTGTTAAACATGGTGGAAGTATATGTTAAATCCAATATCTGCATACAAATTTATACAATTATCTTGTTGCACAAGAAAAATCAAATCAAACTGGAAAAAATGAGAAAGAAAATAAGATGAAAGCAAACAGCAACAAAAAGCGTAAAAATGCTTGTGAACTACATTCTCTCTGAGTGTAGATGGCTCTCTTCATCACAAGACCATTGGAACTGGTCTGAATCATGAAGATTAATGTTTTAAAGAATTAAATTAAATTAAAATTTTTTGTCAAATTCACATTTTAGTAATCAAAATCTCAATGAAAGTTTTTTTTTTTTTCTCAACTTCACCAATCAAATAATCGGCAACATCTGAGAAGGAAAATGTCCATGTTCATTATTTTCTAGGATGAAATGACAACTGTTGAATTTCCAATTTCTCTGACATTTTGGATAATATTTCTTTTATCTCGATTATTAAGTACCCTTTGGATTCATGGGCAAATCATATTTCATGAACTACATTATAATGTCACTGTCTAGTTCTATCTCTAATCCAAAAAAAAAGGACATAAAAAAACCCTTCCTTACTTTCTACCAATAGGTAGCACAATGCATAGTGTTGGACCTAGACATAGAAAGACTTGAGTTCAAATCCAGATTCAGGAGCTTACTAGCTGTGTGAACTTGGATAAGTCACTTAATCTTGTTTGCCTCAGTTTATTTATCTGTAAAATGAATAGGAGAAGCAAATGGTGAACCTCTTCAGCATCTTTGCCAAGAAAACCCCAAAAGAAAAAATGCTTCCTTCCTGTCATCTCTGCCTCCATTTTTCCATTTTCCCTGCTAATAAGGAGAAATAAATCCTTGGCTATAGATGACCCACAATAATTTGCAATCTTTACTTAGCTCATTGGTTTAGAATTTCCAACAAGACGTTTATCACAATTATTTAAAACAAGATTGAACCATCACCCTAGCTCTCTCAACCTTGTCTTCTCATGGAAAGGAACCCGAAGAACAAAAACAAATGGAAAAAGGTCAGAATGGAAACAGGAGTTCAGGATGGGGCACAAGGACAGGAGTTTGAATAACTGATTTACTGAATCATTGGTCATTGTCTATGAAGGGTCTTCATCCCTTTGCAACCCTGAAATATCCTCATCTATACCTGTGGCAGTCTCCTCTCCCTTTCCAAATTTTATGAATGCTTTGTGTTCTTTAGAAGCCATGCATTTTCCTAACTAATGTCCATTCATAAAAACCATTCACTTGTTATAAAGAAAAACAGTTCAGCAAAACCAAGCAGCAGTCGTATACAATAAATTGCACATCCACAGCATTTTTCTGGAGCACAGGGAAATGGGTTTCGTCCTATGTCCTTCAGAACCAGAGTTCACAAGGCCTTTTATTTGTACTCAGCCACTATGGTACCTTTATAGTATTGTTTTGTGTCTTTTATTGTTTTTTTTTCTTTTCTTTTCCTTCATATTCTTTTTGATAGAAATGAGAAAAAATAATTTGTTTCATGCTGGAGCCACAAAGGAATACGCTTCAAATTAAGGGATAATCGATAGCTTGTAAGAGCAACGAAGATACATTTTGGGGAGTTTCTATGTTCAGAAGCAGCCTCTCAGTGCTCCAGTCACTCCCTGAAAGCAAGAATTATTCTATTTTGTCTTTGTATCCTCCAAACAGTTAAGTCAGTTGGTCAAAAAGCATTTATTAAGTGCTAACTATGTGCTAAAAACAAGGAGCATAAAACTGCTTACTTGAAACAAGAACTGTAGGTGATAGGAAACCAGTTTAGGTAGAGGTGTTCCCAGCATTCCTTGGTTATCTACCAAGTGCTAGAGGGGCAGAAAGAAGCCTGTGGGAGGCTCTACATCATCCTGGGAAAGAGGAAGAATGGAAAAACACCTTCCCTTCAACATTAAGATGAAGCTGGGAACCAGCAAAGCAGCCTCAAGGAAAGATTTCTTTACTTAGGAAGGAGTTGGCCCCTAGGCAATTACTCAAAAGGACTTCCTCTGAGCAGGAAAAAAGACTCTTTAATTGCAAGAGGTGAAAAGAAAAGGTCTTCAGAATCCATAGTTTTACTTTAATAAAACATCTGGGGAGCAGGGATCACTTTGGTTAAATGAAAAGGTTAAATAAGGTGGTACCCAACTGTCTACCCACTTCCCAGAAGCCACAGCAATGGAGACTCTGGTTATCCCCAGAGGGTCCCCTAAAACATTGGAGTCTGAGCCTGTGTGTGTGTGTGTGTGTGTGTGTGTGTGTGAGTGTGAGCCTGTGAATGTACAAGTATGAGCGTGTGAGTGTGTGTGTGTGTGTGTGTGTGTGTGTGTGTGTGTGTGTGTGTGTGTGTCTGGGGGTTTGAGACTGTGGATGGGCCCCTCAGTGTGTGCATGTGGGTGAATGTAAGTGCATGAGGGTATCCAAGGATGAGTCTGTGTCAGGGTGTAGGCGTATGAGCGTATGTAATGAAAGTGTGTGTGTGTGTGTGTGTCATGTGAGTGTGCGAGTGTAGAGTTGGTGTATGTGTGTTCGTGAGTCTGGCCATAAATGCACATTCAGTCCAGGTCTTGCTGGGCTCCTTAATTTTTTTTTTTTTCTGAGTGTTACCTGGGGCTCATTCTTCCTTAAGAGACACAGTTGTCAGACCTAATGTAATTAAAGAGTAATAGAGGAAATGCTGAAAAGGACCCCCCTTTTTTAAATGGGGCTCTGAGAAAATAGACATAAAGTGACTCACCTAAGGTCACACAATTAGTCATTTTAGAACTCCGAAGCAAACATGGACCCTTTAAGAGCAGCCAAAGTTTGCCCCTGCCCTGCCCCTTCATAATCACTCCTTAGGCACCTTATCCTCTCTATGGGCCTTCCTTTCCTCACCTATAAATGGGAACTGGGGCTGGAAACTTTGGGGAGGTCAGAATATAAATAGCTTTTCTTTTTATGAATTACGGGGCTGCCCCTTCACAGACCACACTAATAACACCCTTAAAATACAGATGGTTACAGGATTAATGAGGGCAATGGAAAGGTATAGATACTTTATAAACAAGGATTTATGTATGAATTATATATAAGGATAACCCTGAAGAACACTAGTAAGGGCTAGTGTTTATATAGTGCTATAAGGCTTGCAAAGCACTTTGTACATGTCACTTCATTTAATATCACAACAGTCCTGGGAAGAGGCGCCATCAGGATCCCCATTTTACAGATGAGGAAACAGAGGCCAGATTGGAGATAAGGCTTTTCTGACCCCAGGCCCAGAGCTCTATTCACTGATCGACCTTGAGTGGCTCAGAGAGTGACTAAATAAAGTTCAGCTGGTGATGTTATGAGAGCAATGAGAAGCCATGGGTGATGTCAGGAAAATACGGCATACTTGGAAGAAGATTAGGGAAGAGTCAGCTGGGATGGGCTGCAATCTGTATCCCTGCAAGGAACACCTACATCAGAATAACCAGGGAGCCACTGGGACCATAAGCACCTTAGCAGACAACTGAAGAGCTGAGTTCTGACTTCTCCCGACATTCTCCAAATAATTAAGTTTCCTTCATCACCAAGAGACGCCAGTAATTGTGAAGCCGTGAGACAAGAGCCCCCAGCACCTCTGCTGTGCACATGGGGCTCCCAGATCAGGGAAAATCCCTATGGTCACTCATGACTCAAGTGTATGGAATCTGAAAGGATGACACACTCCAGCCCCAGTTCTAAGGTCGCAGTAGACAGAAGCAAACAAGTCTCTGAGTCATGTCTGCTGCTTCTGCCTCAGAAGCCAGAACTGCACGGAGTCCGGCACTCAAACTCCCACCTCAGGCCCTGACACGCCAGGCAACTCTGGGCAAATCCTGGCACCCCTCACTGAGGAGCTTGGACTCCATGGCATCCAAGATCTAAGACACAGAACTCTGTCAAATTTCAGTAAATGTCAATGGATGCCACATCTGTGATTCACAAATCGGACTCCTGGGCCTCTACCACTAAGAGCTTAAACAAAAGAAAAAATACACGTACACATACAGAGACAGACACACAGACAATCTCACAGATAGATACATAGGTAGATAGGTAGACAGGCAGTGAGATACAGATAGATAATCACACAGATATGTAGATAGATAAGTAAATAGGTAGACAGACAGAGATAGAAAGACAGACCGACAGAATATCACACAGATAGATATATAGAAAAATAAATAGATAGAGCAGAGAGGTAGGGAGGTAGGGAGGTAGGGAGGTAGACGGACACAAGTGGATGGACTGGCAGAAAAATAGACAGTAAGACATAGGAAGGAAGGAAGGAAGGAAGGAAGGAAGGAAGGAAGGAAGGAAGGAAGGAAGGAAGGAAGGAAGGAAGGAAGGAAGGAAGAAGGAAGGAAGGAAGGAAGAAAGGAAGAAAGAAAGGAAGAAAGAAAGAAAGAAAGAAAGAAAGAAAGAAAGAAAGAAAGAAAGAAAGAAAGAAAGAAAGAAAGAAAGAAAGAAAGAAAGAAAGAAAGAAAGAAAGAAAGAAAGAAAGAAAGAAAGAAAGAAAGAAAGAAAGAAAGGAAGGAAGGAAGGAAGGAAGGAAGAAAGGAAGAAAGGAAGAAAGGAAGGAAGGAAGGAAGGAAGGAAGGAAGGAAGGAAGGAAGGAAGGAAGGAAGGAAGGAAGGAAGGAAGGAAGGAAGGAAGGAAGGAAGGAAGAAAGGAAGAAAGGAAGGAAGGAAGGAAGAAAGGAAGAAAGGAAGAAAGGAAGGAAGAAAGGAAGAAAGGAAGAAAGGAATAAAGAAAGAAAGGAAAAAAGAAATGTAGGTAAGTAGGTAGGTAAGTAGGTAGGTAGATAGTTATCAGACAGACAGATAGATATAGGCAGACAGACCAAAGCATTTGTGGCTACCCTCTACATGATAGGAAAATAAAAGAAATTAGGCATATAATGGGTATTAATCAAATGGAGAATGGACAAATTGTGGCCCATGATGTACCAGAATACCAGGATGCTATTAAAAACATGAGAAATTCAGAAAAACTTGTAAAGACTCCTATGAACTGATGCAGATTGAAGTCAACAGAAGCAGCGACCACTACATATGAAGACAAACACGCTAAGATGAAGTCAACATGGAGAAACTGTAAAGACAAATCTTGGCCTCCAAGAAAAGATAAAAAGGGATTATGGGAATGGAAGTCTGCATGCCTTATAAGAAGCTGTCACTGTATCATCAGCTGGTTTTGCTTAAAAGTTTTTCTTTATTACAAGGGAAAACTCATTTGGAAGGGGCAAGGGCATGGCTGGAAATGATATTCATGTCAAAACAAAAATCATCAGTGCAACTTACCTTTTTAAATAAAGGTGCAGGAAAGCAACCCCCCACCTTCTGCTCCTATGAACACGCCGTAAGAAAGAAATCTGATCTTTTTCTTCCCTCCATCACGCCTATGACTAACACAGTGCTGGATCCTCTAGGGGCCCAGTGGGGGCTCACTGGATCAACTTCTGGCTTTCTAATGAAAGAAGGCTTCTCACCTCAGGCTGGAAGATTTCTGAAGTACCTTTCCTCTCACATCCCCTGATTCCTCCATACTCCACTGCCACAATAGACTGGGGAAAGGCAAATTTTTATAAGATGATACACACCCAATTTCCCACTAGTCCACATGGAAAATGAAATGGGCCTTCCAAAACCTGAGCCCCGTTTTTGGATTCTTTCCATCTCTGAGCCGCGTTCTGGTGATTCTGGGTATTAAAATGCATGTTTTAATGAGGCTGGAGAGGTCCCATTAGCCCAGAAGCCTGATTTATATGACTCGTGGGCTCCACGGCAATAGAGGCAGGCCAGCCAGCTACTCCTGCTCGGCCCATTCAGCAGAAGAGCTGCAGGCATCCGAGGAAGGCCAGGTTCCCAAAGAGAGAATGGAGGAACACAAAGGGACACGAGATCGGCTCCAAAATGTACCCTGACTCTTTATGACGCGTTTGTTTACTTAGGCTGACAGAGTTAGGTCAGATCAGGGCTTCCACACAAGCAGAAATTCTCTGAAAAATCGACAGGACTGCCAAGAATTCCGAAGCCAGAGGCCTTCTCTCCACAGAATACGGTGAAGATTCAGGAGGCGATGTGGTGAAATAGAAAAGAGCGCTGCCTTTTGAGCCAGAGAACTTGGATTTGAATCTCAGTGCTGTCTAGATCTTAGTTTCATAATCTTTAAAATGGGGGAGAGGGGTTTTCTGAGATCCCCAACGGTTATAATTCTATGTAACATTAATAAAACTGGGTGATCTATCCAGAGCCAAATTGAGAGTTTGGGGCAGATGATTCTGAGCCAGGTGAGGTCCATGAACCCTAGATCTCAAGCTGGATGGGGCCTCCACTAAAGCCCCACCCCTTGTCTTCTAAGTAAGAACCCCAGAGAGGGAAGGTCACTTACCCAGAGTCCTGCGGGCAAGAAGTGTCAAAAGTAGGATGTGAACTGAGGTCACAGGGCTTAGAGTCAACGACTTCCTGTAGTCCACACAGCAAATGTTTCATAGATTGGGCTGGTCTAAAATTCTAAAGTCTGGATGAGAAATATAGACATGGAGAGAGCCGACATCCATATTTCTTTGTGTCTTTGTTGTACACAAGACATCCAGAGGTATTTGAGTATGGCAATGTCCCTTCTGAAGAGAGCAATTAGAATGAGAAGAGATCATGATTATTTTATTTGGTCTCTGAAAATATAGTTAACACAGCATAACGTGCATCAGCTCGACCGCCTTCCTTGGCCGGCAGCTGAAGGGCTGTACTCTGGGTTAGTCAGAAAACAGGCAGAAAAGTACTTTCTGTTCCTCTTTGGAATTATAATTTAAAGGGGATTTAGTGTGCCTCCCTCTCTACTTTACAGAGATAAAGGACCACGTGTGTCCACTATCGTATATAGCATCAGCCTCGGCTAATGTGTGATTGGTTATGAAAAACTGCTTTTTTCCTTCTTTATTAAAAAGAAATAGTTATAAGAGATGGATTGCTGGAAGGGAAAATATATGACAGAAGAGTAAAAGATACTGATACCAGCTTATGATGCTGTTGTTATGTTTTTTTGTTTTGTTTTGTTTTGTTTTTTATTTTCAAAAAGGAGGATTTGGAAAGACCATCAAAAATGCACACAAATCCCAGGACTCCAGTTTAAATATCCAAGTCCTTCCAAGTGCCAGTGGCCACAAGGATCCCTCCCTCAGGGGAAGGAAGGAAAGGTCCACCCTGAGTGACAAAGGTCAGATTTCTGCAGGCCATGGCCCTTCTGGAACTCGGACGCTCCTGGGCTATCATTGTCTGACACCGTCCCAGGGGGGCAGGGGCGGCTCCAATCTGTCCCCACTGCCAGAGGGAAGCCCCTGTGGTCACTTTAATCAGCTCAGGGTCACCAAAATTGTGTTGTACTGGTTCCTGTCACTCCACCCCCGCCCTCTCTCCCCTAAATCTGCCCAATAATTTTGGGGAATTCAGTGCTGATGTCAGCAAAAGCAGAGTTAAGTCCCAAGACCTCAGTTATCCTCAATAGGGGTCTGTCTTGTCAGTTTCCATGCACAGGTTTTTTCCTGAATCTGGGAAGGAGCTGAATGGGCTTTGTCGGGACAAAGGATCAAGACTCGGCTCAAAGGCCTTTGTGATCCCAGTCTTCATCATCTGGCAAACTTTACTATTTATTTTAGTTCCTTTTAATACTTGGTTCAGATTTAAATAGATTCTTTCTTAAATAAAACCCCAAATGTCACCGAGATCATAAAACTCATATAGAACATATTTTCAAATAAAGTCACTGGTCACTGCCTAAAACCTTTCCATGCTAACCCCTGGTACCACTGGCTCTCTACTTACCCTAGGTGTGTTAAAACACGCACAATTGTGAGCATGTGCATTTTATACACATATGTCTATTTCCTCTGTGTACAGGTGTATTGCATGGATGTGTATGTGTGTATAATTTGTATTTTTCATGCATTGAGACGGCGCGGTCCACTTTTAATTAACAAAGTATCTGGTTGGGCATTTTATATCACGCACCCAAAACATCTGCCCTGAATTATAGCCTGCTTCTCTTACACAGACAATGGGAATTGAATTAAAGAATATTTGGAACCCCCTGCAGAGTTATGAAAGCATTAACAGCTGCGTGAGAACTGAACTGTCACAATGTCTGAAGAAGGTTTTGGGATCGACAGACAGCCACGCTGTCCTTTCAATCACAGACTGTGAAGGAGAGGGAAGAGAAAGCAAAGCAAGCTCTTTCCTGCTGAAAAAAGGAGGAAAGAGCGTGTCCCAGCCCCGCACCCCGGTCCCCTCCCCACTTTTCAACATGAATCCCTAGCTCAGCACACACATTCTGCATCTAAGCCCAACAGAGAAAAAGAAAGAAAAAAAGAAAAGAAGGAGGCATGAAAAGAAGGGAAGGAAGGGATAAAGGAAGGAAAGGAGGGAGGGAGGAAGAAAGAAATAAAGAAAGGGAGGGAGGATGGAAAGGAAAGGGTGAAGTAAAGAAGGGATGAAGGAAGGAAGGAAGGAGGGAAGGAAGAAGGAAAGAGGGAGGAGGGAGTGAGGAAGGAAGGGAGGGAGTAAGGGGAAAGAGGAAGAGAGGAAGGAAGGAAGGAAGGAAGAGAGGAATGAATGAAGGAAGAAAGAGAGGAAGAAAGAGAGGAAGGAAGGAAGGAAGGAAGGAAGGAAGGAAGGAAGGAAGGAAGGAAGGAAGGAAGGAAGGAAGGAAGGAAGGAAGGAAGGAAGGAAGGAAGGAAGGAAGGAAGGAAGGAAGAAAGGGACCTTGTCAGATAGTAAATCTACAATGTCTGCTGTCACAGAGAAAACAAATTACATTGGGTTTGCCTCTTTTGTCCCAAAGCAGTTCTCATGGAGACGGCTGAGCCCACACTCTGCATTTCTAGCTGCTCTTTCTCCCTTGGCGGCAGCAGATAGCAGTTTGTCGGGCTTGTCCCTATGGATGCTTACTGGTTTCAAATGCCGCTTTTTTTCAACATCAGAACCAGCCTCGCCATCGGCTTTCGGCCTCCTGGAGATGGAGACCCATTCAAAGGCTGAGGCACAGCAGGGGCCGGGCTTTCCCCCGCGCCTGTAACCGTATCACTCATCGGCAGCCTCCTGCATCAGGGGCCAGTGTTTTCTTTCAGTGTCCCCTTGCATTCCTAAATGCCAGTCATGGCCCTAAGACCCCAGGCCGCAGCCTCCCCGTCTCCATCAATAACCCCTACAGAGGAACAGGGCAATTCTGTCCAGCCCAAAAGCAGACTTCTATGGACACAGGAAGCTTCCAATGGCATAAATCCCCACAAACTTACCTCTTCTCTAGATCTTGCCTCATTGAATGTATTCGGCAATAATGAAATTGGTGTGTGTGTGTGTGTGCGTGTGTACATGTGTGTGTGTGCGTGTGTACGTGTGTGTGTGTGAGTGTGTATATGTGTGTACCTGAGCATACAGACACACACTCAGGCCCGTGTGGAAAGGAGTTTTGTCTAATCAGAAACAGAAACTGTGCCAGCAGCGATTGGCACAAACTAGGAGCTTAATAAATGCACGTTGGCTCGACTTGAATCATGATGTATAAAACAGCTCTTCTCTACTACATGAAACCTTTTTTGAGTCTTACTTAGAAAGAGGCTCTACCTAAAAAGAAAAGAGAAGCTACACAACTTCCCAGGAGCAGGACAGGTGTCTTTAACCTTTCTTACACACCTCCCCCTCCCAGTGCCTAGGACAGGGTTGATACCCAGAAGCTGCTCCATAATTGCTTAATGATCAATTTAACAAAATAGTTTCTGCTTAGAGACATGCATGTGTGGTACATGACTACAACAGTGCATTAATGTGCCCGCTGCAAGAAATGTCAGCAGTCAGCAAGCATTTATTAAGCACTTACTAGTGTCATGCTTATGAAGGATCATAACATATAAACATAGCTGCAGAATCCAGAGAGCTATGGAGAGACTTATATGAATTTACGAAGCGCTAAGGAAGCAGAATTGAGAGAAACTACCACAATGCAGCAGCCACAACCACATGATGCACAACAAACACTAGCAAATTATAATGAACAAATCTGACAACACAGAGAAGATCTGAGCAGACCACTAGCCTTGCAAAGGTGGGGGATTATGAGTGTAGAACACTACTTACATAGGATGACCATTCCGTTCAGTGTGTTGATTTATTTGGTTGTTTGTTTTTTTCTCTTTTTATTTATGAGTGATTCAAGATTATTTTTGAAGGGCTAAAGGAGGCACTTATGAACTAAATCAAAGAGCTTCCAAACTACTGAAGAGAAATGAATGCAAAGAACTTTCACATGTATTTGTCCTGTTTTATATGTTACGTATGAAATTATACACAGGATTAAACCCCTGCAAACTCATGGCCTAAGTAAGACAAGAAGAACAATATTTTTTCAAACAATGGATTCTCAGAATATATGGACGAAAGAGAATATTTTTTAAATTTTACATCCTCAGGAGCTGCCATGTCATATGGAAGCTTATATGGGAAAGGCTTTTTAACCCATTTGAATAAAAGGCATAAATACATATCTATATACATATGTTTATTGCTTCACTTAAAGAAACAGAAAGTGAGAGAAATAGCATCTAAACAAGGTTAGCACATGAATTCTAAACAGTTTTCCCATCTAATTTATTCTGATCTTGTGAACAAAGGATTTCCCAGAGTTACATTTCCTACAAAATTGATGGGCAAATCGGTCAGCCTCTCTGGCTTTCCTTTCTTCCTCACTGAAAGGGGAACTTATAAACCCCTCATTATTCAAAGAGATTTAACAAGAAGGAAAAGGAAAGAATTTTTTTTTCTCATCCCTACCCATTATTCCTTTCTTCTAACTGGAGTGAATCCTACAGTCACTAGATAGTGAAGAGCCCAAGTCACTGAGGATGCACACATTATAGCTGCTAAGGAAACCATTTCAGTTTCATTCTATCATGGGACTTTTGAACACTTGAATGTTATCCAAAAAAGGACTCAGACAAGACTTTATAGGCCTATGTCAAGCCAGGTAATGAAAATAATTTGAAAATAAAAAATTATCTTAGAAACATGATCGAAATTAAAATGGCAACCAAAGCTAGTTTCAGGAACACCTCAAAATTGAATATTCAAAGCATACATATTCTATAGGATTTCATATATATGTATATATATATGTTTGTGTGTGATATTTATGTATGTATTCATGCACACATGCTATATCTATGTATATATATATGTGAGCATACATATATGTGTGTATGTATGTATAGATAGATAGATAGATAGATATAGATATAGATATAGATATAGCTATCGGGTTAAAAATCTGTCTCTTCTCCCTCCTCCCCCTGTAATCACGTCACTTGCCTCCATGAGTTGAGTTTGGAAGCCTCTTTGTTAAATCTACTCACCAGTTTTCCGCAGTGGGAAGTCATCTTTCGTGTCCTGTGCTCCAGGCAGTGGTATTTGTAGGACGGTGAGGTTCCGCTCAGAGGTGGAGAGCTTTGATCCAGGGAGGTGTGGTGAGCCGCCCTGCCAAACACAGATAAAGTCACCAGTCAGCAGCACTTCAGGTCTCGCGTGAGACAGAGCAGACGCTACTCGTCGGACACACTCTCCGCTTAATGACACGACTGTAGTCAGAGCTTTACTTTTTGATGGAGGGACAAGCCATGACCTCACCTGACCACTTCTCATGGGATGATGCATCACAGAACAGCCATGTCCGATTGCGTTTCACAAACCTTTAGTAACTCAGCAGGCGCCCCCAAAGAGCCTCCATCCTACAGGATCCCCAAGAATGCCCATTGTGTAGTTGGGAAAAGGATCGTGCAAAGTGGTTAGTTTCACCAGAGATCTTGTGGAGAGACTTTCAATTGCGATGTACATTTTATGTTTCTCTAAAGAAACACACTAGGAAAGGGGGAAAAAGAGTATTTCTATTTTGGAGGCATAGAAATTTGATAAAAGAGAATGAGGTTACTTCAATGTAACTTTTCAAAAATAATCATATCAATAACCACGTATCATTAAGCAGAGTGAGAAGGAGTGGGATATACCTCTATTTTCCTGGCAAGAATAGCAGCTTCGTGCCTTAGAAAAGTTTACTAACCAGCTGCTCTTCTAACAGAATTAAGCACTGTGGATATGCCTTGATTTAAAAAAAAAAAAAAAAAAAAAAAAGGGCCATATCAGAAAGATGTGAGCTCCGTGCTTTGAGAAGCTTGAAGATCAGTGCAGACCCTTATTTATTTCATATTTCCCAGACTAATTCTGGTTAAAACAATCACTCCAATAGCATGTAGTTTCATTAGGAAAAAATACACCATAAATTTGTAGCAAAGTAGATCAAATGCTGGAGTTAGGATCTGGGCCAGTGATTAAGCCTTGGTTTCTTCATTTGCAAAATGGGACTGATGACCTTAATTTAACTGACATGGCTGTTGGAAGGATAAAATGGGATAGCACATGTAAAGCTTTTTGAAAACCTAAACACAGTAGAAATGCTAGTCAGCATCATTTTTTCTTATTTTAATATTTTATATTTATGATAAGTCCAGCTGAGATGGCCTGGGAAAAGCTCTAAATCTATTGAAAAGATCTGCCAAACAAGGGCATGTTTTATTTTATATATATAAATATAGATATATATCTGTATATAGATATATATCTATATAAATATAGATATATATCTATATATAGATATATATAGATATAGATATAGATATAGAGACAGATATAGATATATATAGAGAGAGATGTATGTATATGTATATATATGTATATGTATATATGTATATATATTTTTTTAAATCTCATTTTATAAAAACAAACTAAACCACTTTTATATCTAATAGCTTCAGACAAAAATGCTGCTCCACATTATGAGTTATCTCCACTGAAAACATTCCCCAGTTATCTATCATACCTGCTTCCCTCCTATCCTTACACCTCCTTAAATGATCCTGTTTATATATTTCGATGATGTTTCTCTCTTCCCATCCACCCTTACCAAGGAGAAAGTAAGCTCCCCTAACAGCAAGGATGGATTTTCATTTTGTGTTTTTTTTTTCCTCCAATGTTTACTACAGTAATTGGCATACAATAGGCACTTAATAAATGTTTATTGGCCAAGATGAGTCTGATCAGGTAACTCAAATTATATGTACAACTGCAAATTGTGCAAAAAATGCAATCTAAGTCAGCTTGGGCTGGCTTGTCCATGGTGGGGCCTTTCAGTGGATGTTAAGTCCTCACACTATCCTCACATATTCTTTTTCTCCATTCGGCAGAACAAGGAAGTTATTCTTCTTTCATACTAAACTACTATGGGTCTTTGCATTTGATAGGGGTGTCTTTTTTTTTTTTTACATGAGATTGTCTACTAAGTGACTGCATTAAATGGTAAACAATATATCTCAGTGGAAAAGGGAAGTCCCAGGAAGCATTCTGGAGCGGGATAAGCCAAATCTTCATCAGGCGGGGTCTGATGTGAAGGTTATTAAACACACAAGCTGGGATGTCTAAAATTGGTCAGCCACTTTCTTTCTTTTTTGATTTTTATTAAAACAAAAAGAGGAGCAATTTTTTTTAAATACACTTTCTTAAGGTATAATAATATTTAACAATATAGCCCTCATCCTTCAGCTAAAGGACTCCGCCCTAAAAACACAGGCCCAATTAAATGAGGAAATCATTTTACCCTCTCGGTTCGTTTCAGTCGCAGAAATATAAACACATCAGAGGCTCTCCATTATGAGAACATTTCTGCCTTATTCTTTGAGAGTTTGAAACCACATCATTTCAAAACACAAAACCAAATTTAATTGCTGCAGATATTTTTTTCAAGAAGAATATTTTTAATTGTTAAAATAAAAGTATCATAGATTTTAAATCCAGAACAGGTTTACTACTGTCCTAATTCATTCAACCTATGAATTTACACAAAATCCCACTTTGTCAAGTGAGTTATTCTATGGGCCAGAGGTAGTTTGTGAGTTAAGTTCCTCGACCACTCCCAAACAACTCATCACTTATCTCTTCTGGAGGAAATATTTCCCAGTGGCTCTCCTCACCCATGTAACCTGTGGGCTTTACCCTGAGGCTGTGGGCTTTGATTTTGAAGTTCCAGGGCACCTGCCAAAGCCAATTAAGGATGGGAAGCATGGAGGGACGAAGAAAAAGAAAAACAGCGAGATGCGAAAACCTACGTGTACCAGAGCTTGGGGTGGCGGCTCACGGAATGGTTCTTTCCGTTAGTGGGAGAGTCCTTGGTGGCCGACTTGCTCAGCAGGAACTCCTGAAGTTTCTGCTTCACCTCGGTGCTGGCCACAGCTCCTGTGCCACACAAACACACACAACATCTGAGCCGGGGTCCGCTCTCCTTCCCCGAGAACGTTCAAAGAAATTCAAAATGGCAAAACACAACCCAAGCAGCAAACAGCTTAACTTCTGCGAAGAAAGTGGCTTTCGGATCCAAACAAACTTAACTTGGAAAAGAGGTGCATTAGGGGAAGGGAAGTTTCAGAACCAGAAGTTTGGGGGAAGAGGGATCACCTTTTTTAGATTTCTCCTCTATTTCTATTACGGAGCATCCATAGATTTGTCAAGTTCATTTATTTTAAAAAAGGATAATTTGCTTATTTCTCAATATTTTACCAGGCACGGCTAATTCTCTCCACCTCGGATCACCGTTAGGCTTTTAATAGCTAATTCTGCTTGTCCCTTACAAGGGGGGGACAGCTGTGGGCAGCATCTCTAGCTCAAACCTCTCTGCATCAACTTGTTTTTAAACTGGTTTCACTTGGGAATTATTTGTATCTGTCTCCCTCTTGTGGACGTCACTTTACAAGGAGTCTCCTTTGGTCTCCCCAAAGTCCGAGCCCTGGAAGCCCCTAGAGCAGGGGGGACTGCAGAAAATCCTGACACTGGGAGAGAGGGGGTGAAATGGGACTGATGATATAGATCTCTCCATGGAAAGATACCAAAATACAGTCCGATTTAGAACTCAAATCATTCAAAATTAACACGGGCTCACTTTTTAGTGCACTCAGAGACTGTGAAAATAATGCCAATTAATGCAGCTTTACATTTAAAAGTCTCATCTTTCACTGATTTTTTTCACAAATATGAGATTTGTCTCCTTTTTTCCTCACCAGATTCTTTTCTGAGTGAGAATAAGCCACGCCCAAAGCTAGGGAAGGGGGACAGGATGCACACATCAAGCTGAGGGGAAGATGGAGCTCTCTGGGCCAAGCCTCTTACTTTCTCGCCCTCTCTCCTTGCCTCGGAGAGGGGGAAGCTGCTGCTGCTCCCGCCGGTGTCTCTCCACCTCCTGCTCCTGCCGCTGCTGCTCCAATTTCTGTTCCTTCTCCAGAAGTTCCTGTTGCTGCTTTATAGCTAGAAGTTCCTGTTGCAACTTGCGAGAAGAGAAAGACATGAGAGTTTGGAACATGCTGGGGTCCTCCTGCCGTTGGCCAAACTGGAGTCTTCCCCCATCTGGGCTGCCATAGAACTCTGCACTTCTTGGTTAATGAACCCAAAGCTGAGTACCAAAGGGGAAGGGAAAGAGAATGAGGAGAGAGAGAAAGACGGGAGAGAAGAAAGAAAAGAGAGAAGAGAGGAAGAGAAAGAAGTGAGAGCGAGTGAAAGAGGGGGAGGAGACAGGAAGAAGAAAAAGGGAAGAATGGGGGATACAAAGAGAAAGAAATAAAGGGAAAAGAGAAAGAAAAGGAAGTGGTTGGCCAACATATTGCATGCATGAAGTTTATTCTGATAACTAAATTTGATTAACTAAAAATAAATAACTAAATCATCTTGGTTCAATGAAAAAGGTAGAAAAGAACAGAATAGGTTGGTGAAATCTGAGTAAATCAGTGGAAACGGGCCAACAGAGAGACAAAATTCCAATCCCGCCAATTTGGATCTGGGCAGTTCATGAGAAAATTGTTCCCAAACACTGCGGCAGACCTGTACGTCTAACCTCCCCCACTCAGCCGTCCCCTCTTTGGTACAGCAGCCCTCCAGTGGGCTCACCTCATTACAAAACTGCCCATTAAAGGCAATCGCCAAGAACCAAGCCTGGCAACCAAAGCACACTGCTAAACATTATTTGTGGCCCTTATTCTTTCCCTTGCTTGTCAGCCCAATGAACTTCCTGGTATTGTCCCCTTGTCTTTAGGTCCTGAGCTAGAACTCTGGCCAAGGAGGAGGATGGAGGATGGATGGCAGACATGGAGATGGCTACATCCCCCCAGAGGTAGCTGCTCGCTGTCTCCCTCACTTTAAGTCTAAAATTCTGCCTTCTTTACTCCGTACCCAGAAGAAGATTCAAAGGAGATTGAAACCCACCATTCGGACTCCCCTGAATTTCAACTTGTCCAAAGTGGGTGGCCCACGGGCTTCACAGAGGAGCTTTTTCACAGAATTTGTCTCAGACCCATCAGAATGTGTGTGTGTGTGTGTGTGTGTGTGTGTGTGTGTGTGTGTGTGTGTGTTAACCATATGGACATGTGCACATGGGTGTGCATGAGTCTGGGTATGTGTAAGTGTGAACACACACGTGTGTGTGAGTATCTCTTTTTGATTGGATCTGTGAATAATTTCAAAAGCAAGCCCCACAGCTGAGACTCAAGGGAGCTGCAGAGGAAATGGCCCCTCCCAGGCTGTCACAGAATGCTGGAAGGAGAGCTGGATTTGGAGTCAAAGGTTTGGGGTGCCAGGCCTGGCCCTGGTACTCACTTCCTGTAAAATCTTGGGCAAGTCTTTTTACCCTTCAAAGTGTCCCTTTTCTCATCAGTGAAATTGGAGGCTTGTGCCAGGGGCCCAGAGCTCCCTCCCAGCCCTTCCGCATCTTCACAGGCAGCAGGGCTGAGCAATGGGACAGCGGCAGTAGACACTGGATGAAAATGGGAACTTCCCATAATCCCTACCAACCAGGGGACTCTCCCATCCCCCAAAGCTAACAAGCTTTAAGTAGCATACTCAGGAGTCAAACCCAGGTCCCTGATGTGACCCCTTTTCTCTTAGTCACAGTGGCTGGTGCCATCTGCAGAAGTTCTCTTCATCCTGTGCACTCCCAATTAGTAACCACCTTCCTAATTTGTTTGTTTCTGTACTTGTCTAATGTCTTAGTCCCAATCAACAAGCATTTATTAAGCACCAGTTGTATGGCAGACACAATGGTCTCTAGTGGCAGTAAAAGACAAAATCAAAATATTTCCCGCCCTCAAGAAGCTAACATTTTCTCTGGTGACATTTCCTCTGCCAAAAATATGACCAAAAAACGCCTCGGGAGGAACCTGACAATGGAGCCTCAAGAGTAAGAGAAGGAGTCTCCTTCCTCCAGAGAATCAGCATGGTCACCCAAAGGCTTGGCCTTTTTTGGGTCTTTCTTTGAGGACTCCATGGCAGGGCCATCCCTCAGAGACCCCACCAATTCCAGAGGGGCTGTGCACATCCAATAGGATATGATTGCTGGGTAGCCCCCTTAAATGGAAATTGTGGGATGACTGCATTAGAGCTAGAAAAAGCTCCAGAGGAGAGGTTGAGGCTGATGACTTTGCACAATTATATTTCACTTAAATCCAATTCAAGCTCAAGCAAGTCAAGGCATTAGTCTTCTTTGAGAAAGAAGGACAATTTTCCAATTGATAAAGAGTCAAAGGATATGAACAGACAATTTTCAGATGAGGAAATTAAAGCCATTTTTAGGCACATGAAAAAAAAATATTCTGAAGTACATACCTCTTAAATTGGCTAAGAGGACAGAAAAAGATAATGATGAATGTCGGAGGGGATGTGGGAAAACTGGGACACTGATTGTTGGTGGAGTTGTATACTGATCCAACTATTCTGGAGAGCAATTTGGATCTATGTTCAAAGGGCTATCAACTGTGCATACCCTTTGCTCTAGCAGTGTTTCTACTGGGTCATGTTCCAAAGAGACCATAACAAAGGGAAAAGGATCCAAAATTGAAAGAAAAAAGAGAGAGAGAGAGAGAAAGCTCTAGGACCCATAGTCAAACCCATACTCCTTTGCAATAAGGAAAGGGAAGCAATGAAGCAACTCAAAGACCAGGTTCCTGTGTGCTGCATCCCAGCATCTCTCTCATCATCCTCGTTATTGTCATCATCACTGTGGTGCTTGTTATTTTTAATATTAGCAGTAAGAAGAAGCATGGCTAACAAGCTTTAAGTAACGTACAAAGGTCTGTGATTCCCCACATAGCCCCTTTTCTCCTACACCATCCTGTCAAGTGCACTGCATAACCTGAGCCAGTCTTTAGTTTGCTGAAGCCTCAGTTTCCTCATCTGGGAAGTAAAGGAGCCATCACTGATGTGAGAAAAAGCAACGGGAAAGTGATGGATGTCCAACAACTGGGGAATGGACGAAAATGGCATTGAATAGAAAAGTGACAGGATGCTAACATGCTCTTAAAATGATGAAGAGGACAGTCTTAGAGAAGGATTAGATGAATTGTGAAGGCGGAAGGAGAACCGCCTATATCATAGCAAGAATATTGGAAAGGTGAACCCCCGGGCCAATCACAGTTCCAGAAGAACTCCAGATAAAACCCACCATTCCCTTATTGACAGAGGGGACAGATTCCCCCGAGATGTATTTTTGGACGTGACCGATGCAGGAATTTATCAATGGAGGATTCGTTTTTTTTTCTTTCTCAAGATGGGAATGATGGGAAATGGAGAATAGGCAGGTTTTTAATTGCTTTTTCACAAAATAAGAATAAATTCATCAAAGAAGTTGTTCCATACATGGGAGATAGATAGAATCTCTCTCATTATTCACATGCTTCTCTGCTGCTGGTGACCCATAAGGTTCCCAGATAAATTGCCATCCTTCAGAAAAAGTCATGTTTCCTGTGAATTGCATAATTGAGGCAGCTTTCCCTGATATACACCTGGGGTGCCGCCCATTCTCTGAGCCCCCCCCTTGATGACTGGTCATGAGCCCCTCCCTCCCCAAAGCAGGATGGGGGGAAGAGAACGTGGGCTACCTTGATGTGCTCCTGGAGCTGAGCCTGGTGCTGCCTCGTCAGGTTTTCATGCTGCTTCTGGAACTCGGCGATGAGCAGCTGCTTCTGCAGGTGTTGCTGCTGCTGGATGAGGAGCAGTTCCTGCTGCAGCTGCTTCTCCCGGAGCACAGGGTCTACCATGGGCATCATCATTCTGAGATCCGTCCTCAGGTCCAAGGGGGAGACGGGGTCCAGAGTCACAGGAACCTCTGACTTCACTTCCACTGCAGGGGACAAAGGAACAAAGAACCGAGTCACACGGGATGATGACTGAAGCTGAGGGGACAGCAAAGGCATCTTTGAGAGCCTGAGCTTTAGGAAGAAGCTTCACAAAAACCCAGGAGTCATTTACGTACACTCGGTGAGTGTCAAAATCAGACAAAATCAAGTTTACCAGACAGAAAAGCATTCACCCAAAGAATGTAACTAGGGTCAGGGGAACGGAGCTTCTTCTTAGGGTGCTGAATTTGGTGAGATCCAAGTGCACTCAGACCATTCAGGATCTTTGAAACAACAAAGTTGGCCATCACAGAGCTTCCTCCCTAGTTGCTACCGGTCCACATTTACAATCATAATGCACATCTCAGCAGGGATATAGATTTCAAAATCCTGTTCCTGCCACTTCCTCCCTCTTTAAATGAAGAAGCATGTTGGGCCCCTATTGCCCTGCTTGATGGGCATGCAAACATTGCCTGTTCCAGCTCTGTGGACAAAGCTGCGCCCTGGAAGCTGAAAACAGAAACAATGCTGGATGGCGGCCAGAATTCTGACTGCCACGTACTCTCTCTCTCTCTGTGGCCTTATGGGGGTTTCTCCACCTCTCGCTTTCCTCAACTTAAAATGATGGGGCTGAAATAAATGGCCTCTAAGAATAAACCTTTGGATTAAGTGGGTCAAAGAAAAGCGATAAACTTGAAAGGGAACTGCCATGGAACCGAGCAAGAGAAGTAATTCAGTAAAACACTGGTCTTCCATCAAACATGAAATGAAAGAAAGCAATCAGTTTAAACAGAAAAAGGTGGGGAAGGGAGTAGAAAGGAACAAACATTTATATAATCCCTATTATGTGCCAGCCACTAAGCATTTAACAACTATTATCTCATTTGATCTTCACAACAATGTTAGCAGGCAAGTGCTATCATGATGCTCTTTTTACAGATGAAGAAACTGAGGCAGAGAGTAGTTAATAGCTTGCCCAAGTCACAGTAAGGATCTGAGGTAAGATTTAAATTCAGGTCTTCCTCATTCTAGGCCCAGCTCTAGCCACTGGGCTACCAGTTGCCTCTAGGATAGAAGCTTTATTGATTCCCCAGTTCTTCTTTTTTGAATTGAAACCCCTGCATAGTCTGGCTTCAAGCCACCTCATCCAAAGCTACTCCCCTGCATGCAACCGACATTCCTGTCAAACTAGACCAGCCTCCTAAAAGGCAGCCCTTGCCCCCCTCAACATCGAGGCAGCTGCCGTCCCTGCCTGCCCCTCTCCCTGCCTCTGCCTCTTGGAATACAGAGTTCCCTCCAAGATTAGACTCTATACAAAGACTTCTCTGATCCTTAAGGAGAATACACATCACCCAGACCCACTTCCAGCAGAGCAGAACCTTCTTAAGGGCAGCCGCTATCTCCCTTCTCTCTTACATCTCGTACCTAGGACAATGTCTGCACAAAGCGAATGTTTAACACTTGTTGAACTAACTTGGCTTGATGATCAAGGAATAAGTAGTGTCCATCAAAGAGCGGCACGTCCAAACAGTTGGATGAGAACCAAAGATCAGACCCAGCTCAAACAGCAAAGGAGCCCTCACTCAACTAGCCCGGACAAGCAGCAAATGGCGATTCAGCTTCTGCTCTAAGACATCCAGCAAGGGAGGGAGAGCCCAAAATTGCCGGCAGTACAAACATAGTACACATATGCACACACACATAAGCATGTGGAGAATTATATATACACATATGCATATGTACAGACAAATACACACATACTTTATTTGACTTTTTTTTTATTTTGCGTTCCAAATTATCTTTTCCCCTCCTACCTCCCTTGAAAAGGCAAGCAATATTGTATGAATTACACATGTGAAGTTATGTAAAACAGATTTCCATATTATTCATGCTGCAAAGAAAGAAGAAAAAACACAAAGAAAGCAAAAAAATATATACTTCAGTTTGTGCTCAGAATTCATCCATTCTTTCCCCAGAGATGAATAGCATTTTTCATCATGAGTCCTAAAGGATTGTCTTGGATCACCGTATTGCCGAGAATAGCTAAGCCTTTCACAGTTAATCATAGTTACAATATTACTGTTCCTGTGTATAATATTCTACTAGTTCTGCTCACTTTACTTTGGATCAATTCTTCATTTTTCCCATTTTTTTTTTGAAATCATCCTCTTCATTCTTTCTTATAGCACAATAGTATTTCATCAGGATCATATACCACAAAAATGAGTTGCTAAAAATATTTTTGTACATATAGATCTTTTTCCTTTTCCTTTGATCTCTTTGGGAGACAGACTGACTAGCGGTATTGCCACATCAAAGGGTAGGCAGTTTCATAGCACTTTGGACAGAGTTCTAGATTTTTCTTTTCCAGAATAGTTGAATGAGGGCATAATTTCAATAGGGTCTTAGTGTCCCTATTTTCTCACATTCTCTCCAACATTTGTAATTTTCCTTTTCTGTCAGGTTAGTCAATTTATTAGGTATGAGATGGTACCTCAGACTTGTTTTAATTTGTATTTAATTAATGGTGATTTGTCACATTTTTTCAAATGACTACTGATAGCTTGGACTTCTGAAAATTTTCAATTCATATCCTTTTGTCATTTGTCAATTAAGAATACTCTCTCTCTCTTTCTGTGTATATATATATATATATGTACATATATACATATACATACATATATACACACATGTATATATATATATGTATGTATATATACATATATATATACATGTGTGTATAAATTTGACCCAATTCTCTATATATTTGACAAATGAAGCCTTTATCAGATAAATCTGTTGTCAATTTTTCTTCTCCAGTTTTCTGTTTTCCTTCTCATTTTGGCTGCATTAGTTTTGTTCATGCAAATTCTTTTTAATTCCATATGATCAAAATTATCTTTCTTACTTGTTGTGACACTCAATGTCTTGTTTGCTCATAAACTTCCCTTTTCCATAGGTCTAACAGGTATATTTTCCATGCTCCTCAAATTTACTTAGGATCTCTCTCTAAATCATTTATTCATTTTGACTTTATCTTGGTATTCAGTGAAAAATGCTACTCTAGGCTCTAGTATCTATCTAACTACTTTTCAGTTTTCATAGCAATTTTTTCAAATGTTGAGTTCTTGCCTCAGAAGCTTGGACATTTTGGTTTTTCAAATACTAGGTTACTTAAGTCATTCACTACTATATATTGTTAGCATGATCTATTCCATCACTCTTTTTTTCTGAACTAGTAAAAGACTGTTTTCTTTTTTTGTTTAATTAATTTATTATTTATTAAAACTTTTTATTTACAAAATATATACATGGGTAATTTTTCAACATTGGAACCTTCTGTTCTAAATTATCCCTTCCTTCCCTCCATCTCCTCCCCTAGGTGGCAGGTATTCCAATATATGTTAAATATGTTAAAATATATGTTAAATCCAATATATGTATACATATTTCTACAGTTATCTTAGCAGACTGTTTTCAGGATTAGCATTTTGTAATATAGCTCAAGATCTGGAACTACTAGGGCTGGCTGCACTTTTGAACTGTTCACATTATTAGCAAGGTTTTCCGGTGGCCCCTTTGCAACTTCCCCCCATGGCTGCTGGTTCTATTCTCTGGGATTCCCCAGAAGAACCTGGCTGCCTCTTCATGGAACAGCCCTTTCAATACCTGAATGAAGCCAACATATTGCCTTTGATTCTTCTCCTGGCCAACTATAATCAGGTTCTTCCACAGATATTCATGAACTCAAGACCTTTTCACAGCCTAGCGGTTCCCTCCTCTGGACATCAATATATTTAACCTGGCTTCCAGGCTAGAAATCTTCCTAAATAAGCTGGTGACAAAAGGCTTCATCCTATAAAACATGAGCAAAAGAACTCACTGTTCCTTATAACTTCAAGGGCCTTAAACTCAAAGATCCTTTTCCACTTAGAGATGGAGGCTCAAGCTCCTTCTTACTCATTATTAGAGATGATGTTGTGGGGATGTCTTTCAAGCTTAGCTCAGGCTGGATGGAAGAGGAGTTTCCTTCCCATTTATACTATGGTTACCTCCAAATAGCCAGTCCTGGAGAATGTCAATGATAGCCTCTCATCAGAGTTCAAAAGGCCATACTGCAACTTCTCTTTACGTGGAAATCCCAATAAACAGAGATCAGAATTCAGCCCTATAAACACACACAGAACTTAATCTTTAGAGATGCATGGGGCATAGGAGACCCCACATGTCTATTTTGTCTGGTTTTCTTATAGTCAATAAACTGGAAACATCAACCCTTTAAAACATGCACATATAACACACACGCACGCGCACGCACACACACACACACACACACACGCACACAAAACAGTTCTTTCTCCTTTCCAATAAATCTCCCAAACCCCTGAACCAGTTACTGAAACCTCAAAGAGTAATTTGCCTTCTTAACCCGCTATCCCAACAGAAATGATTGGGTCTAACTGCTTGCTTTTGTTCAGAGTCTAATCACTAAATTGTGAAAAATCACCCTCAACTTACCCAAAGTGCTAGTGATTATAAATAATTGCCCCAGACCGAGAGAAAGCGGCAGGCAGGATCCCAGTCTTTCATCCAATTTATTCAGCAGCCATCCACATTCCATTTGTCTAGACTAAATATAGCAGCATTTATACAAGAAATCAGGAGTGCTAACCGGGAGCAGAGAAAAGACATGAATATTTCATCAAACACAGGGCAGCCTGGCAATCAGCAGATGGACGGAAGAGCTTGGGGCTGGTCATCTCTGGCCTGATGGACACAAGGCTGCTCCTTGGAAAATGGCTCATTTGTAGTCAATCTCCATCAAGTCATGGGGCCAAAGGCATCTGTTCTGGGTTCAGTTTGGTTTCTAACATAAATTGTGACAAAGGTTTGTCCCGCTCAAAAAGAGAATGATGAGATTTTTGATGAAGAGAAAATGAATGGAATCCAAAGAAATGTGAGCAATAATCTGGAGAAGCTGGCTGCTTCTGGACATTGCCTTGTGTCTGATCCCTGTTTCCAGCACAGGATGGTACAGAAAACCACTGTCAAGCTGCCAAGTCAGCACCATGAGCCAAAAAACAGCCCACCAAGAAACCCTAGCCAATGGGGTATCATCCCAGGATATGGGGAGCTTAAGTCCTTCATCAGTAAATGTGCACTTTGGGTTGGCAGGGATTCAAATGCCTCCAAGAACAAGTGGTTTGTCGTGTGGGGGAAGGAGAGAAAGAGAGAGAAAATGAGATAGAAACAAAGAGACACAAAAATACAGAGAAACACAGAGGCACAAAGAGACAGAGAGACTCAGAGACAGAAAGAGACACAGAGACAGACACAGACATATACAGAAAGGGACACAGAGAGACATTGAGAATAGGCATGGAATTAGTTTAAAGGACTTATTATCACTTATGATGTCAGAGAATTGCCAAAAGCACTGAAAGAGGAAGAAACAAAATGAATTTTCATTCTATTCTACTCAAACTACAGTTTTTATTAAGTGTCTGTGGACCTAATACTGTGCTAGGATGTAAGGAAACAAAAATAAAAATAAAATACACCCTTCATTTTATGAGCTCACATTCTTTTGGGAGACAATAGCATGATTATAGATAAGTTGATTGTGTGTGTGTGTTTGTGTATGTGTGTGTGTGTGTGTGTGTGTGTGTGTATATATATATATATATATATATATATATATATATATATATATACATATATATATAATGTATATATGCTGAAGTATGCAGTATTATATACTATAACTCATTATAGTATATAGTATTATTTCATTATATATATATATATATATACGCGCACACACATAAAGAATTTATACCATTTATACATACACATAGAGCTATATGTGCGTATATATACACAAAAATCAAACAACTGGGAAAACCAAACTAGGACTCTTGTAAGATGGGGCTCTTCCACTGAGTTTTGAAGGCAGCAAGCAGGAGCTCCTAGAGGCAGAAATGGGAAGTAGAGGCACTCCCAATTGGGAAGATGGTCTTTGGGAAAACAGAAAAAATGCTTTGCCTGAAGAACAGCACAGAGAGCAGTTTATTCTGAAGCTCTGTGTATACAGGAGGAATCACTCCTTAAAGTTAATTCAATGTAATAAAACACTCAATGAAGCACAGGTTGTTGTCCCCAATCCCTTTTTGCCCAGTGTGCTTTCAGCCCTCATTGTACCCTCCTGGAATCACTGGAGGCCCAGCTCAAATCCCCGCTTCCACAAGAAGCCCATCCTGACTCCCTTCAGTATCTTCCCTTTGCTGATGACCTCAAGTCTATCTTGTCTATACCTTTTTTAGGCAAAGCGATTTGCTCATTGGCTCCCGCCAAGAGCCTGGGAACTCCTTAAGAGCAGGGTCTGTCTTTCTTTGTCTCTCCATGGTTTAGACACACAATAGGCATTTAATTAATGCTTGTTATCTAACAGAAAAGTTTTATCCTAGGGGCCATAAAGAAACACAGAACCTCTTAGAGTCAGGATTACTCATTTTCTGGTAACAAACATTTGGTTAAGTCCTAGATAAAAATTTCTTTTCCTATACAAAAATCTATCAAAGTCTGAAGATGGGCTTTGGGATAGGACAGCCAAGAGATCTAATCTTCCACCAGATAATTAATAAGACAGTAAGAACCTGCAGATAAAAGGCCATCCTGCAGCTGAAATCATGACTCAGAAGAACTATATTTGGGACATGGAATCTTCTGATCAGCTCTTTAAGTCTACACACAAATTCCAAACAAGAATGGCAAGGAATTGGAAACTGAGTGGATGCCCATCACATGGGGAATGACAAAATAAGTTATGGCATATGAATGTTATGGGATATTATTGTTCTATAAGAAATGACCAGCAAGAGGATTTCAGAGAGGCCTAGAGAGACTTACATGAACTGATGCTGAGTGAGGTGAGCAGAACCAGAAGATGTCATACATGTCAACAAGATTTATGGAATGATTAATTCTGATGGGCTCTTTTTAACAAAGAGGTGATTCAGGCCAATCCCAATATACTTGTGATGGAGAGAGCCATCTGTATCCACAAATAAAACTATGGAGACTGAATGTGGATCACAACAGTTTTTTCACAGTTTTTTTGTTTGTTTGTTTGTTTTTGTTTTGTATCATTATTATTGTTGTATGATTGGTTTTTGTTTTCTTTCTCAGTTTTTTTTTTCTGATCTGATTTTTTATCTGATTTTTCTTTACAGCATGATAAATGAGGAAATATGTATAGAATAATTATAAATGTTTAATATATATAGGATTATCTGCTCTCTAGGGAAGGGGGTGAGAGAAGGAAGGGAGAAAAATTTGAAACATAAGGTTTCACAAGGGTAAATGTTGAAAATCATATTTGTATGTATTTTGAAAATAAAAAGATATTATGAAAAAAAAAGAATTCCAAACAAGGTGGAACTGATATGCCTTGTCAAAAGAAGTTCCCACACTGGGAGTTCTACCACATCGATCAAATATTGTGGTCCCTCTTGTTTATCTGCTCCTCCAGCATCCCTGAGTCCATTATGGCCAAATATTTCCCAACTGTACTTATATCACTCTTCCATAACCATTTTCTTCAAATAACCCTAACATGCTACCCCTGTTCACACACCGGCTCTCATCTCATCTCAAAACTTAAGTGGTGATAGTAGACAATATTGCAAGGCATGTTCCTGACATAATAACCAGCTCTGGGGTACCATATGCCATAGAGAGAGGCTCTTCCATCCACATTTATGCTTCTCTAGCAACAAAAGATTCAAAAGCCAGAAGATGATGGCATTGATATTTAGAGAAAAAGGAAGAAACAAAAGAAAAATCTCCAAGCCAAAAATATGAATTCTAAGTCCAGTTACCAGAATCCACTGTGTCTGATGTAAGGAGAAAATATACATTTAAATTGTGTTTGGATTGGCTTAGGATTATTTTTTGTTTGTTGGCTTTTTAACTCCTCTCACTGTAAAACTATCAGGACTATGGGTCACAGAGAGAAACAGATTTTTGTCTGGTTTTGCTTTGAAGATTTGTTTTTTTTAGTTGAGTTTTGTTTGTTTGTTTTTTTTTTCAAAATTCTCATGAATATAAATTTCTACTTTTTAACTATTCAGTGTAAAATCTTGTCATGTGTACAAAAATTAAAAATTCCCAAATTAAAAAAAAAGCTACACAAGGAGTAGAAAGAAGAAATGAAGACTACTGATTGTCCAAAATGAAAAAGTCACAAAAGACATTTCTTTATCTGAAAAATTATAAAAAGTCTTAGAATTGTGCCTCTGTGTACAGATGACAGGTTGTTTGACTCCAGGACATGTAAGGTTTCTTCCTATTCCAAGACACTAAAGAATAAAACTTATTTTTATACAGAAATGGCAAAATGAGGGTCATCTTGTTTCTTTCTTCTGTTCCTAGTGCCTTGCATGTATGGTCAAGTCTGAGTTACCCAGACTCTTTGTGGAAAATATGAAGTCTAACTCCAGTTACTGGAATCTATTGTGTCCGAAGTAAGGAGAAAAATCAACTGACTAAATTAGGTAACTGACAGTTATCAAGCATGCTGATTTTATGAGAATTTTTAACAGTCATTAAGTTCTAGGCCCAGACTAGTACAATTCCTTAAATTTATAGCTGAGGAAACTGAGGCAGATAAATGAAGTAATTTGTCCAAGATCAAGCTATACATTTTCACTAAAACTATCATGATCTCTATTAAATTTTAAAATTCCCTGACATATTTTGTTTTGACAATAAATTCTTCACAAGAAACATCCCCAAATCCCTCAACTCAATGTATATTCCCTGACAGCAGTGAGGTAAAAACAACCACCATGTGATGGTGATCATATACATGTATGGTATACATGTATACATGTGAGATATACATGTGATGATATGATCACATGGATATATCATTCCCATTTTTGTAGCTTAGCAATCACTAACAGAAAAGAAAAATATATGCTTTACTTTGATTGCAAAGTATAAGTCACTATTTTCTCTTTCAATTATAATTTATAAGAGATGGGATTGCCAATCAAGGTCAACAACAGATAATGACCATTAATTAGATACTACTAGGAATCCCCCTTTTTCCTGTTTTTCCCTTCTCTCTTTCAATAAGACAACAAGTCTTGTATTTTTTTTCCTTTCAAGATGTCTCTCCATTTCATTGTTCAGCACCCATTTCCATCAGCATCATCCTCCTCTAGGCCCTAATTACTTTAAGCCTGTCCCACTATAATAATAACCCTATACCGGTCTCACTGCTTCCAGTCTCTTCCCCGCTTCAATCAATCAACCATTACCAGATTTGTATTGCTTTGAAACACTGTATTATCAATTTCATTCTTCCATCAAAAACATTCTGTGGCTCCTTGCAGCCAACTAAAAAGAGCCCAGACTCTTTAGGATGGCATTCAAAGCTCTCCACACAGAACCCACCTTTTCAATTTTACTTCCCATCTCTGCCTTGTAGAAAACATCTGCCCCCAAGAGTGAATGAATGAAACTATATTGACTAAGGTTCCCCATGTGCAATGCATCATACTATCCCCTTAGGGGTTACAAAGCAAGACGGTCCTGCTCCCAGGGAGCAACATGTGAATAGTGAAGGCAGCCTTTATGGGAGGTATCTAATTCAAGTTCAGTGGAAAGGTCCCATAGTCCCTGGGATGCATCTTTGATATTATTCCCAATGATTACAAATTATATTAGTTTCTGATAATGAACTATTTGACTTTGGTAATAAGGGTTTTCTTTTTGTGAGTCTCCAGTAGCTGGGGCATCTGAGGATGGAGCAGCTGCACTATGGTAGAGACAGGTAGCAGGGCATACTTCTAGAGCTGCTGCTCCTTTGTACCAGTACTACCTTAGTCATTTTACTGGCACAGTCAGGGGTCTACAGGACACTGATATTCCCCAACCAGTTGTCCTCACTGTGCTCATCCACACTAGTCATATTCCCCTTCTCTATCTTTATTAACTTGACATCTCCCATCTAAAAGGCCATTTCTCTCTTTGGCATTCTTCCCTTCCAAGAACTCCATATAATATCCAGACTACTTCCAAAAGTCATCGATTCATTTCTCATCTTTGGATCCATTTGCTTGAAATGTGTAGATTTTCTCCTTATTTCCATTTCTCAGAATCCCTTGCTTTCTATAACCCTCCATTTAAGTATCTCCCCCATCCTTTTAGCTGCTAAGGGCTTCTTCTTCCTGCAATTATATTTACTTATCTATTAACATCCTGTATTAGCACGCAAGTGTTTTAAAGGAAATAGTGGGTTTTTTTCTGTCTTTGATCTATAGCAGGTACCTAAAAATTATTCTTTGAAGTGAAATAAAAATAGACATAAAAAATTAAAAGACAGAAATGTAGGAAACTCCAAAAAGTTGACTTGGTTTTTATCAGAAATCTTTAAATTTGTTTTTAAATTAGAATTTCCTGAAGTTGTTTCCAAAGAATGGTAAGGACTCAACCAAAAAACTCTCCAAAGTTTGTTTATTAAAAGGTGGATTATTTTTTTTTCTCAATAGTCACTGAAACCTGTTCCTTAGGTCAATGTACAACATAAATACACATTAATGAGATCTTCATCTCCTTTCTGCAATCCATACCTTAGAAGCCTCCAGAAGAGAAGACAAAGATATTGACAAACATCCTGAACTGACCCAGGCAGGAAAAGAAAAATAAATGAACAGTCCCAATCTCATAAACACTCATGAAATACGATCCTCTGTGTATATCTGGGTAAATTACTTTAAAATGCCAGAAGTGGCTCCCTATCACTTCCATGATCAAGTACAAAATCCTCCCTTTGGCACTCAAAGGCCTTCATAATCTGTCCCCCTTCTTCTCTTTCCAGCCTTCTTATATCTACAAAGCTCTGCAGACTCTGTGATCCAGGAAAACGATCTCCTCCCTGTTTTCTACACAAGATCCCATATCCCAAACTGGGGCATTTTCTCTAGCTGGCAGTCCCATGCCTGAGATGCTCTCTTTCCTTGTCTTGCTGTTCAAGCCCCATTTGCTTCAAAGGCACGTAGCCTGTCCCTGCCCCCTCATTGTCTCTCAACTAAAAATCAGGAGATGGCAATGTGACAGTCAGGAAATTCAGAGTGTCACGCAGGAAGTGCCCCTTCCTACACCACCCACTGGGGCAAAACCTTGTCCACTCTACCTTAGTTTTAATTCTCACACAGGATTTTTCTGATATTTATGACAATGAAAACCAAAAGTACCCCTGGAGTATATGTAAATTTTGTTATGAGACTCTTAAAAATAAACCTGCTAATATAAAAATGTGTTTTACATCTATTCACTTGCTGTGAAATGGAAAACATTAATGCCTTCTCTTCCAGTGTATGGAGGTAAAAAACAAGAGGGACTCTTTATTGCCTCTCTCCTGGAATGAGTGACTCCATCAGTAAAACAGGCTCCTTTTCAGCACAAAATGAGCAATCGCTGCAGTCCGATACACAGGGTTCAGACAGCAATGTCCAATTCTCTTATTCTGCTCGTCATATAGCAATGCAATGTGGTCTTGTTCTGTCCCTACAACCTACAGGCCTATAATCAATTATTATTAAGTGTCAGCCCCCACCTTTAAGAGTCAGACTGCTCTCTGTTAGGTTTTTCTTTCCTTCTGTTTTTTTTTTTTTAATTTTACTTCCTACATGGACAGATGTCAGAAATCCTCTGCATTCAGAGTCTACTTGGCTGACAAAAAAAATATCAATCAAATGATCTCTCCCTGCCATAGCTGCTATCCATAAAGGAACCACTCTTTACATCAAATTTAGGACCTATAGCACTTTTTTCCATGATCAAAGGCATTACTCATAAATGGAGGGCAAAGGAATGAATGGGCAGATTTTTCTACAATTTTCATTCCCTTTGAAGTTGCAAAAAAAAAATCAACAGTTATAAAGAAGGCAGGATTAAAGGCATATCTATTCACTCTGGCCTTTTACAACATTTTATAGCTTGTGATATTAAGGAAAAGTCCTTCTCTAAAAAGTTACTTCCCAAAAAATTCCTTTCTTTGCTGGATAAGAGCTTTGTTTATATCGAACCTCACAGCTTACAAAATGGTTTGCATCCATGATCTCACTGGAGTTTCACAACAAGCCCATAAAACAAGTCTTCAGTGGCTTCCTATGGAACATACAAAATTCTCAGCCTGTTATTTAAAGCCTTCCACAATCTGGCTCATACCTGCCCTTCCAGAACGATGATTCTTTTTATCACACTCTCTTATCCAGCCAAACTGGTTGACCAGCTGGCTGTTCTTTATACATGCCATTCTATCTCCCTATGCTTAGGTTATTTTTTGTGTTAGTTAATAGTGTGTGTGTGTGTCTGTGTCTGTCTGTCTGTCTGTCTGTCTATCTCTCTCTGTGTGTATATGTCTGACTGTCTCTCTCTATCTCCCCTTCTCCCCCTCTCTCCTCCTCTGTCCTTCTCCACAGGTCCCCTTCAATTGGAATCTCCAGTCCCCTTCAAAATCCAATCCAGCTGGCACCTTGAACTCCTGCCCAACTTTTTGCTTTCTCCACCCCACTGCCATATAATGACTTTGTAAATAACTTGGCACTTATTTGACTGTATATATTCTACATCTGTCCTCAACCTCATCCTTCCAATAGAAAGGATTCTTTAGGAACTGCGGCCTTTTTGTCCTGGCAGCCCAAGCTTACAATCCACTGGGAGTGATAGGATGTGGACCTAGCAAGGCAAGGAGAGGCTAACTGCAAGGAGAAAACACTTCACAAATACAGAATTTGAGAAAGACTTCCAGTAAAAGGGGCAGCTGAGCTGAGCCTTGAAAAAAGGTAAGGAGCCCAAGAAGTAAGGAAAGAAAGCTTTGGAGGTCGGGGTGGGGGATGCATCAGTCAGATCAAAACCTTGGAGGCAAGAAAAGATCCCACCAATGGGACAACTTAATCCCGTTGTGGACAAGGTTTCTGAATAAACTAACAAATATCTTTGAGCTTTCTTTTGTTTTTTTGCTATTTCAACCCGTAAATAGTCTACTTTTTGATAATCACATGTCAATAGTTTGAACATAAATTTGATGTCATATAATAATATTTTCAGATATTTTTGCCTTTCTCTATATAGTAGAGAAAATATGGGACAGTATAATATCAGACACTAAATAACTGCATCTTGAATTGAATTTTCACTTTAAATTATGGCCCCAAGCTAGATTAGATTTCCATAGATATTTCCACAAGAATTATACTAAAGAAAGGAGAAATTATATGAATACAAATAAGCCAACCCACTTAAATCATATATTTAGAGCTGGAAGCATCTCAGAAATTATCTAGTCCAAAAATTCTTAGCAAGTATTCTGTCATGGACCTTTTGGATGAAGGTTTTATGTCCTTTTGCTGAAGGATGTTTTTAAATGCAAAAATAAAACATACAGGATACAAAGGAAATCAATTATAATGAAATACAGTTTGTGCATGTTTGTATGTGTGGGCAGGTGGGAGGGTGTTCGAGCATGCACACACGTGCATTTAAAGTTCATAGATTCCAGGTTAAGAATCACCAATTTGTTTTTTTTTTTTTTTTTTTTCATTTTATAGCTAAGGGAACTGAGGCCCAGCAAAGTTCAGACACTTGCTCAAAGTTATAAATAAAAAGTATCAACGGGTGAATTTGAATTCAGACCTTCTGATTTCAGAACCACTTTTCTTTCCACGACAGCACATATTTCTACAGAATTCAACATTTAAATCATTTTAACAGCAAGCATTTAGACATTTAAAAAATAATTAGTGAAATGGCAGCACACAACACTATTTAACTGTGCAAGAGTTCAATTTACTTTGTCCTGAATTGAGAAGATCAAGGTCTGAAGGAAATACCTCGGGCCTTTATCAGCAACCCCCAGTTGAAAACTGTACTTCATATAAGAGGAACTTCCAAACTTTGAAAGAAACGATCGTTCCTCTAAGAAAATGGCCCCTCTAAGTTGACATTGAGTAGAAAGGTTAACCATTTTAAGTAGAAAATTAAAAAGCAACATTTTTAACAGATATGACTGACATAAGTGAAAATAAATAGGACCCAGATCTTCTTGGGAACATCAAAGCCTGGCCAATCTTGTTCTCATCTTCCTGGAGTCAGTCTGCCTCAAAAGCAGATTTGAAAACTCTCTAGTTCAATCTCACCCACTGGATGATGTTTCGCTAACTTGAGAACTCATCACAAGAAGACAAATCAAGAATCTTTTTAATTCTTTAGTCTCAAAAACGCAAAGAATGGATACTACCATAGATCGCAAGGTCCAGTGGGTGCCATGTGTTACTGAATACAAATGATGTCAAAAGAACTAGGTTCAAAGTGGAAAAGCCACTTATTATTCATGTAGTGTTGGTACATCATTTTACTTATTGGAGAACCAGGTTTTTTCCTTTATAAGATTATGGGATTAAAAAGGGAGACCTCTGTAGTTCTGCTTAACTCTAAATGCTATAATCTTTATGCTATTTTATGCTGAAGAGGGGGAGGAGGGAGAAAGTACTTTAAACATTGTAATCGTTTATGACTCCTTCAAAATGAAACAAAGATTGGAAGTCCTATTTCTAAATACAAAGATAAAAGTCAACTCAAATTTAATTGGCCAATTTAGAATCCATTTCTCTTGCAAAAGTCAAAGTTTGTAGGTTGTTTCAGGTTCTTCTACTTTGAATTACTTACAGCAATACTTTGTGATTCTCTGAAACATGAAATCATCATCATCATCATCAATTAAATGGTTAAGTTAGAATGACAGGACCAAAAAGCTTTTCATGATCAACATCTACATGATTTTTTTTTTAAATTAAAGCTCTTTATTTTCAAAACGTATGGGTGGATCATTTTTCAACATTAACCCTTGCAAAACCTTGTGTTCCAATTTTCTCCCTTCCCCCCACTCCCTCCCCTAGATGGCAAGCAATCCAATATATGTTAAACATGATAAAATATAAATTAAATCCAATATATGCATACATATTTATACAATTACCATACTATACAAGAAAAATCAGATCAAAAAGGAAAAAATGAGAAAGAAAACAAAATGCAAGCAAACAACAAAAATAGTGAGAATGCTATGGAGCAATCCACACTCAATTCCCACAATCCTCTCTCTAGGTGTAGATGGCTCTCTTCATCACAGGATTTTTGAAACTGGCCTGAATCGTCTCAGTATTGAGAGGAGCCACATGCATCAGAAATGATTATCACATAATCTTGCTGTTGCCATGTACAATCATCTTCTAGTTCTGTTCACTTCCCTCAGGATCAGTTCGTGCAAGTCTCTCCAGGGCTCTCTGAAACCATTCTGCTGGTCATTTCTTATAGAACAATAATATCCCATAGCATCCATATACCATAACTTCTTCAGCCATTCCCCAACGGATGGGCATCCACTCAGTTTCCAATTTCTTGCCACTACAAAAGGGGCTGCCACAAACATTTTTGCATGTCTACATGACAATCTTAACCAAAACCAGTATCACAAGTCCATGAGGCAAATGTTGCAATTGGATTTATTGTAAGAGAAAGGCACTCCACCCGCAACAAAGAATGGCCAATTCATGGGGAATCATCTGCAGAAATGGCAGGGTCAATGACAGTGATACAAGACTAAGACATTGATACCAGAAATGATGAAAAGGTCATTCAGATGGAGCCGAAACCTTCTGACCCATGATGATTTTCTGATATAACTCTCCCAACTATTAGCCGTGTAGCATTCCTAATATCAAAAACAGTAGCACTTTCTGAATACCTAGAAAGAAATCGGTCAAGTGGCTAAATTACAAACCATGAAATTGTTTGTCTCCATAAACAAAGATATGGCCTTTCTGAGCAGCAAAACAAATCCTTAATTATCTTTGAATATTTAAAAAATAAATTCTATTAGAGTCAGAGCATTACAATAATCCACAATCACCTGGGTAGGACACTGCCCCCATGAAAATTCAATCACAATGTTTTTAATTCTGAACATGCACAACCTTCAAGGTCAATAGAGCTACAGAACCCTTACAGGCAAGCTCAAAAGCACTGAGGAGGAAGCTGATGAAGGAAATATGTCTTCCTCATGGCGTCACTTTCTACCAGGATGGGACTAAAGATGCTTTCAGTGAATCTAGAGGAGATAAATTTGCATTCTAACATTTAAACTCAATCCCCAAAATCACCCAATCCACAGAATCTCCCAAAATGTAAAAGGACAGTAGGACGATGAGGATATGATCCAAAAGTGTCTTCATCTAGACTTTGTCAAAGCATAAAATACGCACAAAAATAATATTAATGCTTGGCATTTATCTAATACTTGAATTCTTGAGGTGTTTTTCTTGCATAATGACATTTTAGCTTCATGGCACTATATAGGAATTACTAAAGATAAAATCCCCTCATCCGACAGATAAAGAAACTGAGGCTCTAAGACAGTGATTTGTGACATCTAAGGTAAGACTGGAACCCAGCTCTGCCAATCAGTCAGAGATATTTTATACACTATCCAGGGGATTCCTCTCTACAAATAGCACCTGGAGGTGCTATTCCACAAGCCCCCACACCTCTTTTTTTTTTTTAAAGAAGTGAGAGCACCCAGAATCCATGGCTTCCCGTATTTCTTGAGCCTTTAGGGAATCCGGTTCTCATCGTTGTCATCGCTGTCACCTCCAGCATCTTTATTATTATTGACTACAGAGCTCTAGCCTCCCAGTTGGTGAATAGTACCTGGCAATCTTCCCTCTCTCTCAGCCATCCCAACTGCCTTTCAGCAGCGAGAATGGGCCAGACTTATCCCCGGAGCTCAGGAACAGAAGGCCAATGATCTCCAGTTCCCAATGACGGAGCCCTAGCAGGACCTGTGAGCACTGAGCTGCCACCGTCTGTTCATAGAACAGACCAGAGGAGAAAACCTCCTTTTAAAAATAGGTCAGTCATAGAAAGAGAAGCTTAAGGTCTTGAGTCCACACTACAAATAGGCTGAAAAGGTCTATGTTTACAGCTAAAAATTAGGGGATCCCCGGGAAGCATCTCTGCTATTGCATTCTAAGTCTTCCTTTACCCACTAAGGTCTTGAATTCTGGTGTCAGTTTTTTGCCCCTTTAATCAAACATCAACCGCTATATTACTCATGTACATTTTAATATGAATAAAGACTGGGTATTTAAATCCAGCCTCAGATAATCTTCAATTTTCTTGCCCCAGTCTATTCATCTGTAAAATAGAGATTTCCCAAGGTGGTTTTAGGGATAAAATGAATAATAATAAAATAAGGCAATTTGCAAATATAGCTATTTGAAATTTCACAAAAGGTATATGGAACCTCTTTCATTAGAGAAGTTCCCATCATTCCTCTACCTAACCATTAATTCAACAATTGATCTTCATCCTTTTTATCTAGAGCCCAGGCCTCCCTGGCGATCGGGCATTCTCCTTAAAGCTTCCCCATCAATAGCCCTCCCCCAGAGCATCAACCCTGCTCAGCCTAACCCAGCCATTGTGCAGGGAAGAGGCCCTGTTTCTGCAGGGGCCACAGCTTCCAAAGGAAAGCACTCACCACCAAAGTTTCTGGCTTTGCTAATGGGACCGCACCAGAATAGGATGTGGTGTATAGATAGAAATGACTTTGAAGAAGAAGTAAGACCCTGAGGATCCACCAGACTTTGCCATCTGTCTTAAAATGGAAGCTTCCTCTATGTGCAATCTCCCCCTTCAAACCTGAGGTCCTTGAGAACTCCCTCTGAGCACTCTCTTACTATGGAAAGGGCACCATGTTAGACAATATTAGGCCCAATGACTTAGGACCCCTCGCCCCCTGGGTATTGACACTTCCCCAAGGGCTACAGCATATCCCCAGGTGAGTAAATGAAAGATTAATTTGGGGGAAAAAACCATGGCCAACTGATGGGTGCCCCCTATCTGGAGGAAGGAGTCCCTGAGCTCCCCCTTGAAGGGATAGAAGAGGAAGGAGAGGCTTCAGGCACCAGAGGATGGCTTGGGCAAATGAAAAAACAGAAGAGCCAGGGACCCAGTCTGGCTGAACACAGGAAGCATCAAGGGGATTTCTATGCAGCAAAGATGGAAAAAGTAGATAGGTTGCAGATGTGAGGGGATGGGATTGAGTCTTCCATGCCTGCCTAAGGATTTTGTATTTCGTCCCTGAGGTAACAGGGAGCTATGGAGTACTTTTGAGCAGGGGAGCAGCATGGTCAGACCTGCATTAGAGGAGGATTAATTTGGCAGCTGTGTGAAGGAAGGACTGGAGAGGGAAGAGACTGAGAGCTTTTTCCTTCCCATCCCCCCCAACTTGGCTTCAAATCATTGCTGTTATTCTCAGTCCAACTGTTCCAGACATATGCTGGCTCAACTAACAACGGTAAACACAGCGGGCTGTCTCCAATTTAGTGCTGATTAAGTCATCTTGTGAACAAGCAGAGTTGGGATTCTAAGATGTGAAGGGGTAAAAAAAATCACTGTAAGAAAATTCCCCTCCCTTTGGAAAGCAGTCACTGGGAAGACTAGTTTGCTGACCAACGGATCTGGGGGGCAGGGAAGGGGGGGCTGCCATGACACCAGCCTTGATTTGGGAAACAAATCAAAAACCAGTCCAGGTGGAGAATCCTCCCAAACCCAGCCTGTCTGGCCTTGGAAATCCCAGAGCATCTCACACGATGACGGACTCCCTGAAACTATAACCTGCTGCTCCAGCAAGAGATGGGTCCTCTGGGCTCCATCTTAGCCTTAATTCTCCCATTTTCGCCACCTAATTCTGCACAGGGGTGCTAGAACAATGCCCATTTCCTCTGGAAGGCAAGCAGGAACTCCCCCATCAATGGCCAGCCCTGCAGATTTCAGATGGTTTCTTCTGACATCTCAAGGTTATGACTGTGAATTACTTTATCCGGGTCATTCATTCTATGAATATGCATTGGGTACCTCCTGGGCTCTGGAGATGAGAAAGACAAAAACCAAACAGCCCCTGCTCTCCAAGAGCTTCCATCGCCAGCTTGTGCACGGAATGAATAAGAGGTGATTGGAGGGGGAAGCTCTGGCTGAGCTGGCCGGGATGCTGCAGCTGGTAAGGGCCAAGGTGAGGAAGTGAGCATTTCAGATACTGGGACATAGAGACCAGTTTCTGAATTATTATAGCCTGGATTCTTGGTCATTTGACGAAAGGGATGCTTACATTTGCCAGTGTCTTTGTCTGGATCCCATCACCACCATTTTCACAAAGAACCTTAACTCACTCTTTTTTTTTTTTTTTGAGGCAATTGGGGTTAAGTGACTTGCCTAGGGTCACACAGCTAGGAAGTGCTAAGTGTCTGAGGTCACATTTGAACTCAGGTCCTCCTGACTTCAGGGTTGGAGCTCTATCCACTGTACCAACTAATTAGCCCCACTTTTTCATTTTAACTGTGATATTCTCATTAGATTGTAAGCCCACGAGGACTCCTCAACCACAGTCATTTATGTATGGGCAACCCCATAACCTTACATACAATATGTCAACAATAAATGTTCATTAACTTGAATTTTCTGGTGGACTGTCAGAACCAGGGAGAGAGGCTGTGCATGTATTGTATGCCCATTTACACATAAGATTGAGGAAGAAGGATTACATTGCTTGCCCCAGTCACCATGATACCAAGTGGGGAAGGTCAAGGGCATAGCCTAGATCTCCCAACCACAAATGCTGCTATGTGTGGTGTGTGTACCACCAGAGAGTCCCCACCTCTCCCACACTCCCCTGCCGCTAAGAACTGTCTCTCAGCCAAGCAAACAAGACAGATTCTATCCAGCCAATTAACTCATTAAGCTGGCCAACCAGACTAAGGTTTCCAAGCAACCAGAGAGGAACAATACAGAGCAACAGGAAATCCCCTCAGGGCCATTCAAAATGACTGGCTCTGGCATGGGTCAATGATGACCTGTCCTTATGTCAATGAAGGAGCTGAGGAATCAACACACTTTGAAAACTGAAAATGTTGTGATCTGCAAAGAGAACTGGGGTAGAGAAGAGATGAGGGAATTTGATGAACAGAGAAGAAAAAGACTTCTTTACAGGCTCCCTAAGCCCTTCTACTGTCTCTCTATCCAGTCTTCCCAGCAGGCAAGTGAGGCTGAAATGTCCATCTGACTGGATTGGATGGAAGGCCCAAGACTTGCAAGGAAAACAATGATGTATCCAAGCCAACTCAAGAAGAAGGATACAGCCATAATCCTGGGGCAGGACGAGGTTCTAAAGCCAATTTTGTAAAAGTCACTTGTCAACATTCACACACTCAGCGAGTTCAGGGCTGTGTCAGTCCTTCTCACCAAACTGGAAAAATCCCACCATCCCACTTCCTTTGGTCAATGAGAACAGACACTCTGAGACTGCAGTGTGTGAGAGGTCAGAGATTGGTGATGACCATCTGGCCCAATCCCCTTGCTTTATGGGAGAGGTCAGGTCAGTCCTATTCCAGACTGATGGGAAAAATAAGCCATTTTTTCCTTGAACTTCTTATAATACAAACATAATATTACTATGTCACATTTTTCAAAACAGCTTTATTCCCCCACCATGCTTCCTTGTTTTCATCAAAATACAGGCAAAATGGCTTTTTTTTTGAGGGGGAGGGGGTGTTGATATAAACAAGGCCTATTGTTTATTCCTCCTCCACCCCCACTTCAAAGGGATCTAGTGAGGAGCAAATGTAGGCAGTGTGGTGCAGTGAAAGGTATGCTTGAAGTCAGAGAGTCTGGGTTCAAATCTTGTCCGGTTTTTTCCCCATGGAGAAAACACTTTTTTTATTTTTTAAAAAAATTAATTTTAGCTTTCCAAATACATGCAAAGATAGTTTTCAACATTCACCCTTGCAAAAACTTGTGTTCCAAATTTTTCTCCCTCCTCACCTTCCCCTATATAATATATATAAATATATATATATATACGTATATATATATACGTATATATATATATATATCCAATATGTTAAACATGTGCAATTCTTCTAAACATATTTCTATATTGATCATGTTGCACAACAAAAGTCAGATCAAAAACAGGGAAAATGAGGAAAAACAAACACAAAAAACCAACAAACAAGAAAAGTAGAAATACTATATTGTGATCCACATTCATTCCCCATAGTCCTCTCTCTGGATGTGGATGGCTCTCTCCATGACAAGTCTATTGAATCCCTGTCACCGTTACTCCTTACAAGGCAGTTTGGTCAGTAGAGCACTGAGCTTGCAGTCAAGAAGATTGGATGGAGTTCAAACCTGGTCCAGATACTAATTAGCAGCATGATCCTAGACAAGTCACTTAACCTTAACTTAAACTGCCTCAGTTTCTAAATGGTAAAATGGGGACAATAATAGTTCCTACCTCCCACACTTGTTATAAAGCTCAAATGATGTATTCATGAAAGAAAAAAAAAAACTTCACAAACCTTAAAGTTCTATATAAGTGCTAAGCTTTTCTTCCTCCCCTCTCACTGATACTACTATTACTACTACTGTTGCTAGTGCTATTGCTAATATTGCAGCTGCTGTTACTGCTTGTATTATTACAGTTAATATTATTGTTGCTTCTGCTGCTATTACTGCTTGTATTGCTGCTGCTACTTCTAGTATTGCTACTATTATCACTACTGCTACTACTGCTGCTGCTGCTTTTAGTAGTAGTACTACTATTATTAATGCTGATACTGCCACTGCTAGTATTGTTGCTAAGGCTGCTACTACTGCTAGTATTGCTGCTAATTCTTCTACTAATGCTGGTATTGCTATTATTACTGCTACTACTAACATTGTGTTGCTGCTGCTATTACTGCTAGTATTATCAATTATGCTGCTGCTGTTCCTATTACTTTCTAGTATTGCTGCTGCTGCTGCTATTATCTCTATTCCAGCTGCTGCTACTTCTAGCATTGCTACTATTACTACTGGCACTGCTGCTACTACTACTGCTAGTATTGTTGCTACTACTACTGCTAGTATTGTTGCTACTGCTGCTACTTCTAGCATTGCTACTATTACTACTGCTGCTACTACTACTACTAGTATTGTTGCTACTGCTGCTACTTCTAGCATTGCTACTATTAATACTGGCACTGCTGCTACTACTACTGCTAGTATTGTTTCTACTGCTACTTCTAGCATTGCTACTATTACTATTGCTGCTACTACAACTGCTAGTATTGTTGCTACTGCTGCTACTTCTAGCTTTGCCACTATTACTATTGCTGCTACTACTACTACTGCTAGTATTGTTGCTACTGCTGCTACTTCTAGCTTTGCTACTATTATTATTGCTGCTACTACTACTGCTAGTATTGTTGCTACTGCTGCTACTTCTAGCTTTGCTATTATTACTGCTGCTGCTACTGCTACTTTTGCAGCTGTTGCTATTACTACTCCTATTGTTGCTAAAGCTCCTGCTGCTGTTCCTGTTTATAATCCAGCTCCTGCTGCTCCTGCTGCTAGTATCTATCACCAACTCTAAGTCCTCAAGCAAATTATTTGCTCTCTGGAGCCCTCCAGGAGGGTGGGAGTAAATGACCTTTTTGGGTCCCTTCCTGCTTCACATTTATGCCCCTACGCTCTATAAGCCCCCAGACAAGACATGTTCATAGGCACATTGACCACAATCCACTGCAATGAAATACACATTTTCTGAATATGTTGTTTTAAATCGCCTATCCCCACAACGAGCTGATCTTGAAAAAACCAAATGGGCCGAGACGAGGCGACATTCTCCACAAATTCCAGCTGCCATTATTTTCATCTCTTACATTTCTAAAAGGCAAGAAAACACAATCACGAACATTTTGGCTTTTCCCTCCAAATTTCTATACTCTCATCACCCAAAGGAAACTGCTTTTTTCCTCAGGACTTTAACTTTCTTCACAACTGTGTCCTTTTTTTGGTCCCATTTCATCAGATGGCAAGAAAGAATCACCATTCTTGAAATGAGAGTAAAAGTTGTTCCCTGGCTTTAGATGAATGAATGAGTGAGTGAGTGAGTGAATGAATGAATCAAAAAGATATTTATTAAGCACATGGTGAGAGGCTTGGTGATGAGTGATGGGGATACAGAACTGGGACAATCTCCGATCTCAGTGGCCACCCATTGAGAGGGTGAAGATGGCGCACAGAGCTTTAAATCAGATGGAAAGGCCAGATGGATCCTGAGGGGCAGGCCTTTTCCTTTAAGTCGTCTCTTTCTGGTGTGGAGTCATTAGCAGAGCCAAAGACTTTGATGACAAGACCTTTCCTTTAGATCCCAAGTTATCTGTGGCTGCTAAGGAGATGGAGCCCCTGCCGAGGCAGGTAACAAGCCACCTCTTTCCTGGACAGTGACTAGTTTGGACAAAAGGCTTGCAGTTGGAAGGAGTATTACTACTACTACTACTATCTGCATAATGTTTACTATGAGAGACAATGATTATCTCATTTGATAGAGGTGCTCTTATTATCTCTACTTTACAGATGAGGAAACTAAGACAAACATAGGGTAAGGGACTGCCCAGCTAGTGTCTGAGGTAGGATCTTCCCAACACCAGGCCCAGGGTTCTAGCCACTTGGATGCCGGCTGCCTCTCCCCTAATAACCCTAGGGGATGGGAACAAAGGAATTGTGTGCCTGTTTTACAACTGAGGCACGGTGGAGTTTCCTGACTAATGTGACCCAGGTAATCAGTGTCAGAGGGAGTACTTGAACCCAGCTCCTCCTGATTCCAAGGAAGGCCTCTCCTGTTGTTGCTGGTTTAATTGTTGCTTTAATTGTCCAGGATCAAGATCTGGTCTGGGTGGAGGCCATGCAGGATATGATGGGCCAAATGGAGGACGTGCCCTCTTCCCTATCATATCCATGTCATCTAGACCCTTCACCAGGCCTTCAAGTTTAACACAGACCATTAATAATCAAGTTCAGAAAGTATCAACAACAAAAAAAAGAGAGTGTCAACATTGCTTTAAAAATAAAAAAAGGTTCACCATTTCATAGAACACTCGGATTATTTTTCAATTTGATTTGGGTCAGGCTGTGCCTGAAGTCAGGAAAACCTGATTCAAGTCCAACTTCAGACACTTAATCCCAGTGTATCCCTGGATAAGTCATTTATCTATACCTCAGTATCCTTGTCTGCAAAAATGAAAATGGGCATAAATGTAGCTCACATGGTTCTTGAGGATCAAATGCAATACACTGATTAAGATCTTAGCACATATTGTAAACGCTTAACATATGCTTGTTCTTTTTTTTTTTTTGTAATGACAGAAATTACTTGCTTTAGTTAAATTGATACTCTGACGTATTACATGCTTCTGTGAGGTCCCAGTTGGCACTTCGAGCCCTTTCCCATCTCGCTCCAGAACTACCCTTCCAGACCATTAGCTGCCACCTCTGTGACCATGGGCAAGCCAGTCCAGCTCTCTACACCTTCCTGCTCATGGAAGATCCTGGGCTGCCTCACTCTTCAGGTCCCTTCTGGGCCTACGAGTCCTGAGAGCTAATTTTGTGCAACTGCCTTGATGCTCTCTACATTTTCGCCAAGAGTCTCACGTTGTTATTTAAACAAACTTGGCACTTCATCTCCGACCGCCTTGCTTTTGTACAAGCCGGCCCCATGCCAATGATGCCCTCCCTCCTTACTCCTATCTTTTCAATCCCTTGGTTCCTTCAAGCTCAGCTCACATGTCCCGCCTAAGAGTCCCTGATCCCCTTTGTCCTTAGGACATTCCACTTCCTCAAATTAGCTCCTGTGTGTGTCTCTGTGGAAATCTTACATCTTCCTCCCTTCCCAAGGGTGCAAACTCCCTGAGGACAAGGATTCTTTGGTTTTCCTTTTGGTCTCTGCATCTCCCACCACACATAGAGTAGGTATTTTAGAAATGCGTACTGAACAAACTGTTTTCATGCTTTTTCCCAGGGTTCACTTCCCTAAAGCCTCTATTTAAAGGTCATAAGATTATCCATCTCAAGCTGGATCCAGCCTAATACCTTCACTTTATAGTTTAGGAAACAGGTTTTCTGAGAGAGGTTCAGTGGCTTGTGCACAGTCACACCTGGAGGAAGCTTCAGAGGAAGGATGTGTTCACAGGTCCTTGAACATCTTCCTTAAACTTTCATTCACCTACACACTCTCTCTCTCTGTTTCTCTATCTCTGTTTCTCTCTCTCTCTCTCTCTCTCTCTCTCTCTCTCTCTCTCTCTCTCTCTCTCTCTCTCTCTCTCTCTCACAACCAGCCAGTTAAGAGACAGAATGCTTGCCATTGAGTTTCCCAATGCACCATGTTTCCAGATGGGCTTAGAGAAGCTGCTAAAGACATAGTCTAAATTTCTAATTGGGGGGAAGCAACATCTCAAAATTTGCAACATTACGGAAAGTGTGGGAGCCTCATGAATGGAGTGTTACACATCAGGAATGGCTGCATCTTTGTTCTAGGGCTTTGCTAGACATTGTGATCACAATGAGTTAATATATATCTGCCCTCCCTACCAAAGCTAGGCCTGATCTGGGGTTTTATTCTAGAGCCATAATTGACACACACAACTAAGGAAACCCACAGTTATGTTGCCCAGTTCTGGCCATTGCACCTAGAACAGCGGTGCTGGATGCTGGAAAGTTGAAAGGCAGCAACCAAGAGAGTGAGGAAGAAGGAGAATCACAGATTTAGGGCCAGGAGGAGTTTGGGATTCATGTCAGCCAACTCTTATTTTATAGTTGAGGAAAAAGGACCCCACAACAGCTTTAAGTTACTTCCATACTCTGGTTGAAAGATCAGGCCCATTTAGATTGGAGACACCCCAGCAGAGCTGTGACTGCTGTCTTCATTTTAAGGATTATCACATGCATGAAGTGTCAGACTTATCCTCAGAAGGCAGGAATAATGGGTAGAAGTCATAAAATTACTATGGAAGCCATATTGGGAGAAGTGGTCTAATGTTGAGAGCTGCCCCAGGCTGCCTTGGGAGGAGCGGGGCTCCCCTCCTTGGAGCTCCTCCAGCAAAGCCTGGATAAGCACCCACCAGGTATGATGTAGAAGTCCCCGTCTTAGAGATTCTGGCTCCATTTTGAGGATTTGGGAATCCATGGGTCAGTCTCCTCGCTCTGGTCCCATTCCAACAAAAAGGGCCTGTTGGTCGGGCTGTTTAAACAATGGCAGCATGCAGAGATAGCTGGATGTTCCTCGGGAAAAGCTGGACATTATTTTCTCTTCCCTTAAATAAAAACACCATGTACTGCTCTTGGAATCGGTCACACACACACACACACACACACACACACACATAAACAAAAACAAAAGGAGGGGAGGAGGAGCCAATATTTCTCATCTGGGCTCTCAGCAGTGCATGTGAAATGCAGCTTGAAGCAGGAATTGTTTTTCCTCCCGTTACCGGGGTGATCCTGCTCCGAAGCCTGCCCATCAGGAGGTAGCCCCACCGAGGGCCCAGCAGGGGCTTAAGCTGGATTCCCAAATTTCCCGCTGCCTTTAAAAAGGGCCAAAATCCCACTCCCTCATCCTCTTCCCTAACTGCGATGGAATGATTCTGGATTGGCGTTTTCCAACCTGCCTACTACATTTGTTTGGTAGCTTGGAATGAAAGCTCAAATTAGAAATTAATATGTCTAACAAGGCTTGAGTAAACGTTACCAGATTAGCTACAGTTTAAAAGAATTGGCAGCATCGCTGGGTTTTTTAATTACCTTTATTATAAGGAAGGGATTATCTCGTAAACCAGAATCGGATACTTTAATCTATTAACACACATGGGAGAGATCCCAATAAAGATAAGTAGCTTATTTCCCCTCTTCCCCCCTCCCCAAATAATTGCACTGATGAGTGCTTTTGGATTCAGGCACCTAGGACAGAGGCAGGCAGGAACAGCCAGCCACCCTGATGGCTCGCTAATGCAGCCGCCTCCTTATTTATTATAAATAATGGAATAATTAAGTACAGAAAATGGAATAGCAGTGCTAGTTCTTAAAATGATTTAAAACCCTTGTCATTGCTGGCTTTAAAATAGGAAGGGAGAAAAAGGAAAGATTTCGTCATTCAGAATGAAAATAAAAGAGAGAAAAATGACCTTGTTCTCGGTTTTAAAAATAGAAACTGAGTGTACCTTCAGGTTAGGGTAAGACACTGACTCACTGAGCTGCCACGCTCATGGCCAGGAGGTGGGATGCTTGAGAGATCACATCACCCACCAGTCAGGCGGGGAAGCACCCTGGGGAGGCCGGGCGGGGCTCAGGACGCTTGCTCCCCGGGCCTGGCCTCCCTCCATCACTGGGGATGTCACAAAACTCCTCGCTTCTGGTACTGGGGATGCATGCTGGGCCAGAAGGCTAACTTGCCCCCACGCTTACAAAGGTGCATTCAAATAAACTTTATTTGGTTTTTAAAAAGGAGGCAAGGAAAAGAAACATTTCCAAAATTAAAAATAAAAATATCACTACGTATCCGTGTAATGTTGGCCCAATTACTTATCTTCCATCTCATCTGTGAAATGGGCAAGTCTCTTCCAGCTGTGATACCAAAATCATTTGGCCAACACTAAATATCTTTATAGGAACACTTTTAGGAGGAAGGGACACGAGCTTGTGGGGGAGACAGACTTGTGACTTCAATGATGGAGAAAACTCCCGTCAGGGACATGGGCCATCGAGTCATATACAGGCTTGAAAGTCTGGGACCCTGAGGGATTCTGTTCCTTGCCCAGGGTCTCAAAGCAAACCCTCTGCCGTGCACGTAGCACTCTGAGGAAAGCCGAGCCCCTTAGAAACGCTGTCTCTTTATGTTTTACCTTCCCCTTTGGGACACAAGGTTCATTGCTATTAACATTCCCATTTTGTAGATAAGGAAGCTGTGGCTCAGGCAGATGGTAACAATATGCAATAGTCCCACAAAGCATCAGAGACAAGGTGAATCCAAGCCTCGGACCCAGTACCCAGGATGGACACCTTGAACGTGCTTCCGAAAGCCTCCAATTCTTCCAAAGTCAGACATGTTTAGGACTGAGGTGAGCAGATTTCAACATAAGAACCAAGACAGGCCTGAAGGACGTGACTCCAGAGCCAGGAGGATCCCAGGAGAGTGACCTCAAGGCGTGCCTGATCTCTCTCTAACAGAACATCATCTCCTCGGGGGAAAGAAATATTGCCTGTTTTTGTCTGAATCCACAGGGTCTTCCCAAGTCCTTCGTCTGCAGTAGGTGCGGTGGAGTTGAGCCCAGTACCGGGACACAAGATTAATTTGTAGGTAATGAATCCTTTGGAATTTGGGGTGAGGGACTGAGAAGAGGAGAAGGAGGGGGGCGGGATATCCAGGGAGGTCTGGGTATATAAGGCCTTGAGTGACCCACCTGGAGTATCACCTTCTTTCCACAAAAAGTCTTTCCTTATTTTTCCACGTACTAAATACTTCCCTAAATTACTATGCATTTATTCCGTACACATTTTAATATTTGTATTTAATCATTAAGTTTTACCTGTTATAACAAATAGAGATGTGTTGCAGTTCTCTGTGTGGCAGAGAAAACTCAAAGAAAATGATAAGCTCTCTCGGAGGCCAGTGGCTGACCAGGGTGATCACCTAGTCACAGGCCGGGAGCACGATGGATTGAGGCAGTTGGAATGGAATTAAGGCTGCAAGAAGGGGACGCGCCTGGGACAGCAAGGAATGGGCTCACAACCTCAACAAGTGAACCCAGGAACCTTCCATTTCTCCTCCTTTGGGTCATGACACTTGGCTGGGTTTGGGTGGTGGAGAAAGGAAGAATGGAAGGGACAAGTGTGGGGAAATGGAGCCTGGCTTCAAAAAGGGCAGAGTGTGTGGGGGGAGTTGACATCATTGCCTAAAGTTAAGTCTGTGGCTGACCTAGGGATTATAATTATCCACTTAACAAGTCCCTCAATTTCCTAGTCTGATAAAGAGAGTTC